>NC_079911.1:7969375-8292775 GCF_024868665.1 Triplophysa rosa | reverse complement strand
GAAACTAATCAACATATTTGCGTGTAACCACTTGACACTACTTTTTTATGTAAATCCAACAAATAATTTTTTATGAATTATTAAAATATTGATGTCGGAAATTCTGTGAACCTGGAGACCACAGTACATCCTGAGTTTACGAAAGTTCAGCTTAAATGTGTGATTGGAATAGCCAGTGCTCATGAATGGATGTTTAAATAGTAGCCTCATTTAAAAATAGTCAATGCTTGGACACGGAAACCGTATTCTTTACGTCACGACCAGGGCCGTATACAGGATTTTACACCCGGGTGGTCACAAAACCGAGGTCGAAAACTGAATTTGTCCCAAACAAAAAAATGGACCATCTTGATCTATATAGTGCATTTTAAAACGTTTGGAGTGCAAATTACATAACAATTGCTAAAACCATCTCGGTCTTTTCATGTTTATTAGTTATGACAGTATACACATGGTCAATTGATATTTTTATACAAATACTACCAGATTGAAATACCACCTGTCTTTCATAAAGGAGCATAATGCGTTTGGGTTTGAAATTACATAAAGGTAAGAGAGTGATAACAGAATTTCCATTTTTGAGTGAACTGTCCCTTTAACTTTTTTGTGTATACAGAAGTTGCAGACACTTAGGTTTTTATAAAAAATAGGTCAACTTAAAATAATATAGAAACAGAATTAAAGAACGAGAATTTGTATAAAAGTGATGCATTTGAATTAATTGCAAATCAAATAGTTGTTTGAATGGCCGCTAACATTTCTATGATGAAACATTAAACAGTTAGCTACTTACATCGCGCTCTTTCACAGTAGAAACTGAACACGAGCTTGACTTTTGTCAATAGCAACTCACGCCTTCTTTCATTTGATTGGACAGTAATCCTCGCCTTTCTTCATTTGATTGGCCAACTCAATCAGATTGACACTTAAGATCGCTGTTAAACAGATCAGATCTGAGATCAGTTATCTAGGTGTTTTGTACTAAATTGGCATTTTTTTCACAACAAAACTACAGAGGTCTGGACCTCGGGGACCTCAATGGTGGGTACGGCCATGGTCACGACTAATATTAGTCAGTCAGTGTTGTAATGGTTTTACTTTAAATTGAGTATTCATATGACATTTACAGGCCAGGTGCAACTGCCATTGAAATGGTAATGTAATGTTTCTTCAGGTTTCATGGGCAGAAATGCACAAAATAGCTAAAAACTGCCCCCGGGATACCTCTCAGGATGCTTATTTCAGTCATTTAGGGTATAGGGGCATACAAAAAAAACAGTAACACACCCGGGTGGTCACAGACAGAAAGAATAAACCAATGTCTGTCGTATCATGAATTTTTTTCTAGCAACTTTCAAAGACCTTCTTTAGACATTTTTAAGATGGGAATTTTTTTTATATTCATAGAATCTCATCAGGGTATAGTAAATACAGAAAAATGGCAGAAAAAATATACAGAAAATAAATGCCGAAATTTTTTTTTTTAAATATACAGCCATGGAAAAAAGGTAGAGACCACTCAAAAAATATTTTGATCATTTATTGCTTTACTATTTCTAGTACCATTTACTAATTATCATTTTTGTTTAATTTTGTGAACGAGTGACAACTTAACTTCCAGTTTAAAATGAAAACGTTGTTTTTTATTTGCATGTATTTGCAGATAATTGAATGGTCAAAATATGCTACAAAGATGGCAAAATTGCTTTATACATTTTTTTGTTCTGTTGAACACAAAAGAAGATATTTTGAAGAATGTGGAAAAGCAAACAGTTCTGGTGCACTTTTGACCACCATTGTCATTTTTCCTACTTATGAGCACTTTTCCAGCATCGAGCCGAATTGTACTCGTTGCTTAATCGTTCCACTCCGTGTCAATCCATGCCAGCCGGTATGTAAATGGTTTCATTTTCCACCGCAGGGCTGCTAAAGGAAATCTTTAGAATGTAAACACAAACGCCTCACGTGCTGCCTTGGTAACACACCAGACAGACTGCGCTATAACGTCTCTGCACGCATTCTATTAGCACGATTCAGCACGGTTAAACAACCTTTAATTGAAATATGCTGCTACATTATTATTATTATTATTATTACTTTGTATATCTAAGGGAGGTCTTCAAAACACTGCTAATGCATATTTGCAACCTGCTGGACTGTGTAAGACCTTTTATATGTTATCCATGCCAGGCATTCCAAAAAGCTCATAGTACCTTTTAGACAGATTTTGATTAGCATAACAAAGAAAACAATTATTATTACAAATGTTTAAAGGCTTTTGTGTTAAGACCTTTGAAACTAAGAAAACACTAACACCACTTCTGAACCTCATAAACCTTGATCATATCAATATCAGATAATCTCCAGGATTATTAATATCGAACTCTGAGAACAACAGGGGAAAAAGGGAAACATTGATGAAAAAAGTCTTTGATATATCAAACCTGAGTGCTTGACATGCTAAAGAGATATTGGCTAACCCCAATGTCTCTTAGCAAAGACCTAATGAAACGAGCTCAAACCCAGTTTCAGCTCTTCCACCCTCTCTCTCTTTCTAACTCAGTCGTGACTATCCGATATCCCGAAGTGAAGCGACTCGGAGGATACGCTGACACCTCGATCAGCTAATTTCCTGCTGTTAATCAGGTTTTGGGATCAGGCACAGCTGGCCTGACAGGTGACAGCTAAACATGTTTTTATTCACTTAAATTACACAATGGAGACAGGCCTTATCATCCTCTAATGGTCTATTGAGGAATTGATTTGCCTTGTGTTAAGGCCACTCATGCTTGCCATGTCGGTTTTAAAACTCACTTCTCCACCAATACCTCAAACACTCCCCGCTGATCACAGTCTTTCTGTGGGATTTTCTCTTTATCAGCCAAACATTAAGGTGTCACTATAAATAAAATACTATTTTCTAAGATAATAAAGTACTGCGTATTTCTTTTAGCAACTGATCATTAAAGGGACAGTTTGCACACAATTCATCATTCCAAACCTGTTTGACTTTATTTCTTCTGCAGAACACAAAAAGATATTTTGACGAATATTGGTAACCGAACAACATTAATCCCCGTTGACTTCCATTGTATGGACACAAAACCACTGAGACATTTCTCAAAATATCTTCTTTTGTCTTTTACAGAAGAAACAGTCATATACAGGTTTTGAATGACATGAGGCTAAATAAATTATGACAACATTTTCATTTTTGGGTGAACTCCTTTAAGTGACCCCTTAAAACTTTTTAACATTTTAACAAGTCAAGCATTTTACACTTCATATTTTCAGTTGAATAAGTGCATCATTAGGGTACTTTAAGTGCACTTCCTTTTTTTTTTTTGGCCGTTTTTGCCTTAATTTGTACAATAACAGTGAGAGAACAGGAAGCGAATTGGGTGAGAGAAGGGGTGGGAATGGAAAAGAATCACGAGCCGGGACCCAAACCCGGGTCGCCCGGAGTGCAACAGTGCCACATGTCGGAGCACTAAATCTATCAGCTCCGACAAGTGCACTTTTTTTTTCAAATCTAATCTCTTGAAGCTTTTTTCTAATCCTGAGTGAACAATAAAGTTCAAGTTTCAAGTTTATTTTTCATATGTACAGATGTCAGTGACGGTATCCATTGAAATGCTTTTGTGAGGGCATAGGCAGTCTACAGCAATACAACAGTAAAAAATAAATAACAATAATATAAAGAAATATACAAAGAGAGAGAGAGGGGAAAAAGGTGAACACAGGTAAGGATAAGAGACAATGGGGAAATATATATATATATGTAAATGCTCATGTTCAGCATAACAATTTACTGCAAGTGTGGCAAAAATAAGACCTTCGTTGTGAGGATGCTGGGCTTTTAGAACGCAGCTGTCTACATAGACAGCACACGGTTAGTCAGCACACTGGCTATTGGAACAGAGTCAATGTTTAAGAGAACTCTTGTCTCACTCCTCAAGGTGTAAAGGAACGTGTACACACTACTGTACACATCTCTATTTTTGGCTTCTGATTAATGTTCTAGTCCAGTATGGAGACTTTCTGATCTATGGCCTTTACATAAATATATTTTTCAAGAGAAGCAACTCTGTGTATTTCTATTTCTACTAAATCTGTGTATCTCTCCTGCCAGTACACCACAATACTTTGTGCAATTTTAAAAATGTCTTAATGGCAGTTTAGTAAAAGTAAATTCACCTTGACATACAGCAGCCCTCAAATTGTTTTGAACAGTTAAAAATGCAAGAATGTCATTGCATACTAGTGACATTTACCTTCAAAAATAAGATAGGTCAAGGACAGTTTTCAAGATGTTAAAAAACGTTACAAGTTGCAAGATTTTACATTATAAAGTATAGGCCTGGATATAGTGAAAAATCAATATTCCTTTTTTAACTTGAATATGGAATATGGTAGTACATTTGTATAAATTTGAAAGGAAACTGACTTCCTCACATCCAGTAAAATGATCCTCAGTCCAGATTGTAACTGAACAAATTGACTGTTTGACAAATTGAAAGTTAAGTTAGATGTGGGAAAAGGTATGGCGTTTATTCAGACTCAAGCGAGCGCGTGATTTAAGCGTGCAGAACAGTTCCACGAGCGTAAACACACCCTTGCGAGAGCGCATTTATTATCAAACAGAGAATTGCGCGCGCGCACGTCAAAGCCTCTGCTGCTCACGGACTGCGTTTTTGCACGAGGAGCAGAAATGCGCTCTCGCAAGGATTCTTTTCCGCGCGCAGAGCGCATTTCTGTTCCGCATGCAAAAACGCAGTCCGTGAGCAGCAGAGGCTTTGACGTGCGCGCGCGCAATTCTCTGTTTACGCTCGTGGAAGTGTTCTGCGCCTTAAATCACGCGCGCGTGTGGTTTTCATGCGCTCTTATTTTGGATCTGAATAAACGCCATAAAAAGGTCTTGCAATGTTTGTTTGCGGATGCCAATCGGTTTAATATTTTCTTATATAATGCAATGACTCAAACTTTTTTCAAAAATTCAAACTTTTTTAAGTGTGACTTATTTGTCCAAATACTTTAAGGGTCATTTTATGACAGGTTTATGTGTTCTTCAATAATGTCAGAATGGTAACAGACTCATGCTATTAAGTTCATCATTATTTGTGACCCTGGACCAAAAAGGGTAATTAAAAAAAAAGAGATTTATACATCACCTTAAAGCGGAATACATAAGCTTTCCATTGATGTATGGTTTGTTAGGATAGGACACTATTTGGTCGAGATACAACTATGTGAATATCTGAAATCTGAGGGTGCAAAAAATATTGATAAAATCGCCTTTAAAGTTGTCCATCAGATGTGCTGTAGCAGGCCGTTGCTAAGAAGAAACAGGTTTGTTTGAACGCTCTCTTTGGGCTTATCGCTGTAATGACGTTGTGGAGAGTAGATGAACTCAAAAGCAGAAATTCTGAGTTTTACATACTGTAGATACCAAACTTGAGTGGGCAGCAGCAAGCGAAGTTTGTACATGTGATTCCAGCCATGTTTGTTCGCGATTTTGTTGCATCCACTCACAAAAAATAAAGTTTTGATACATTTATGGTAGGAAATTTACGAGATATCTTCATGGAATCTGATATTTACTTAATATCATAAATATTTATACCATGAAAGCAAAATCGATTAACCCATACAATGTTGGCAATTGCTATACAAAATGCCCATGCTACTTATGACTGGTTTTGTGGTCCAGGGTCACATTTGTAAGTTTTGAGTGTTCTGAGTGATTTTTAACACATTGTTATGCAGCTTCTGTGATTTTCTGAGTGGTTACTTTTTGGTTGTTTACAGACCTAAAACACACCATTAAATCTCTAATGTATTAAATCTCTTGATATGGTTTATCAGCAAGTAGGCGAAATGTGCGAGTAATGGTAATAATGATTCTTGACTTTATGAATGTCACTAATGAAAAGCATATGATAAAAACTAGCGTGCCCTCCAAATGTTGGCTGTGAAAGGCACAAACTGAGTTGCTGTCTGCTGAAGCTATGATTCATTTCATCATTCTCTGGAGTGCTTGTGGAGAAACTTCATGTGGGCTGAACTTTATCTGCAATGTTTTTGATCACACAGCTGGCTCTCCGTATTCTAGTAAAACTGGAGGAACAGTGTGAAGCTAACTAAAAGTAATGATGCTAATCACCTTTTTAGTAGCTTAGCTGTTGTCAAAATAGAGTAGCTTTTCCAGTAACAAGATTCTTTTTCATGACAAAACTCTATAAGATGAGGAGATAAAATGTGTTGTATAGCATTTTTGTGAATAGCTTTTTGAGATGATTCATCAAGTGTAATGCTTTGGCTTCCTTTGAAACCAGTAATTGTCAGAGAGAATATACAACCTAACTGGCCACATTTTGTCTTAAAGTACCCATGGAATTAAACAAGTTTTTGGCTTTTAGTATGAATATGTTAGTCTTAAAGGGCCAGTGTATGAAATTTAGCGGCATCTAGTGGTGAGGTTGCGAATTGCAACCAACGGCTCACTACACCCCCTTCCTTTAAAAGCACTACAGCGGCTGATGTCGTCACGTTTTCATTTCTTTGCCAAACGAGCTAATGTATTTACAATACACGCTCTAAAGAGCAGTTTGTCTGTTTAAGGGACGTGTAAGGGGACCCGCGTTGTACGTAGATCGAAATATCTCATTCTAAGCTAATAAAAACATAACGCTTCACTATGTAAGGTCTTTATACACCTCTAGTTATGTATATTATATTGTATTTCTGTCAATAGACCCTACAAAAAATTACACACAGAACCTTTAAGGATATTTATGAACTAGTGTTTTTTTTTCACCTTTATTTAACCAGGTAAGCTAGTTGAGAACAAGTTCTCCTTTACAACTGCGACCTGGCCAAGATAAAGCAAAGCAGTGCGACACAAACAACAACACAGAGTTACACATGGAATAAAAAAACGTACAATAAATAACACAATAGAAAAAAAAGAAGTCTATAGACAGTGTGTGCAAATGGCGTGAGGAGGTAAGGCAATAAATAGGCCACAGTAGCAGAGTAATTACAATTAAGCAGATTAACACGGGAATGATAGATGAGCAGTTGATGTGCAAGTAGTGATACTGGTGTGCAAAACAGCAGAACAAAAATATACACTCACCTAAAGGATTATTAGGAACACCTGTTCAATTTCTCATTAATGCAATTATCTAATCAACCAATCACATGGCAGTTGCTTCAATGCATTTAGGGGTGTGGTCCTGGTCAAGACAATCTCCTGAACTCCAAACTGAATGTCAGAATGGGAAAGAAAGGTGATTTAAGCAATTTTGAGCGTGGCATGGTTGTTGGTGCCAGACGGGCCGGTCTGAGTATTTCACAATCTGCTCAGTTACTGGGATTTTCACGCACAACCATTTCTAGGGTTTACAAAGAATGGTGTGAAAAGGGAAAAACATCCAGTATGCGGCAGTCCTGTGGGCGAAAATGCCTTGTTGATGCTAGAGGTCAGAGGAGAATGGGCCGACTGATTCAAGCTGATAGAAGAGCAACTTTGACTGAAATAACCACTCGTTACAACCGAGGTATGCAGCAAAGCATTTGTGAAGCCACAACACGCACAACCTTGAGGCAGATGGGCTACAACAGCAGAAGACCCCACCGGGTACCACTCATCTCCACTACAAATAGGAAAAAGAGGCTACAATTTGCACGAGCTCACCAAAATTGGACAGTTGAAGACTGGAAAAATGTTGCCTGGTCTGATGAGTCTCGATTTCTGTTGAGACATTCAAATGGTAGAGTCAGAATTTGGCGTAAACAGAATGAGAACATGGATCCATCATGCCTTGTTACCACTGTGCAGGCTGGTGGTGGTGGTGTAATGGTGTGGGGGATGTTTTCTTGGCACACTTTAGGCCCCTTAGTGCCAATTGGGCATCGTTTAAATGCCACGGCCTACCTGAGCATTGTTTCTGACCATGTCCATCCCTTTATGACCACCATGTACCCATCCTCTAATGGCTACTTCCAGCAGGATAATGCACCATGTCACAAAGCTCGAATCATTTCAAATTGGTTTCTTGAACATGACAATGAGTTCACTGTACTAGAATGGCCCCCACAGTCACCAGATCTCAACCCGATAGAACATCTTTGGGATGTGGTGGAACGGGAGCTTCGTGCCCTGGATGTGCATCCCACAAATCTCCATCAACTGCAAGATGCTATCCTATCAATATGGGCCAACATTTCTAAAGAATGCTTTCAGCACCTTGTTGAATCAATGCCACGTAGAATTAAGGCAGTTCTGAAGGCGAAAGGGGGTCAAACACCGTATTAGTATGGTGTTCCTAATAATCCTTTAGGTGAGTGTATATACCTGTAGATGGGGATGAGATAGGTAGATTGGGTGGGCTAATTTCCGATGGACTGTGTACAGCTGCAGCGATCGGTAAGCTGCTCGGATAGCTGATGTTAAAGTTAGTGAGGGAAATGTAAGTCTCCAGCTTCAGCGAGTTTTGCAATTCGTTTCAGTCACTGGCAGCAGAGAACTGGAAGTAAAGGCGGCCAAAGGAGGTGCTGGCTTTGGGGAAGACCACTGAGATATACCTGCTGGAGCGCGTGCTACGGGTGGGTGTTGTTATCATGACCAGTGAGCTGAGGTAAGGCGGAGCTTTACCTAGTCTTATAGATGACCTGGAGCCAGTGGGTCTGGCGACGAATATGTAGCGAGGGCCAGCCGACTAGAGCATACAGGTCGCAGTGGTGGGTGGTATAAGGGGCTTTGTGTAACAAAACGGATGGCACTGTGATAGACTGCATCCAGTTGAGTAGAGTATTGGAAGCTATTTTGTACTTGTATATGACGTCGCCGAAGTCGAGGATCGGTAGGATAGTCAGTTTTACTAGCGTAAGTTTGGCGGCGTGAGTGAAGGAGGCTTTGTTGCGAAATAGAAAGCCGATTTTAGATTTGATTTTGGACTGAAGATGTTAGATATGAGTCTGGAAGGAGAGTTTACAGTCTAGCCAGACACCTGGTATTTGTAGTTGTCCACATAATCTAGGTTAGAACCGTTCAGGGGTGCATTTCCCAAAAGCATTGTTAGCCAACTATGGTCGCAAGTTCCGTCGTTACAGCATAGTTCAACGATTTAAGTGTTTCCTGAAACCATCGTTCCAACGATCAATCGCAAACAGCATTGCAAAGTTGCGTTGTTGGAACTACAGGTCTAGAGCTGTGGTTAGAAGCATAGTTCCTTTTTATTATGACATGTAGACTTACAAGCATAATGCCTTTGAGCAAACTAAGCAAGCAACATGCAGTGCATTCTATATCCATAATTCGAAATACAAACAAATTTAATTTTACATCTTTTAGTTTGTTAAGAAAATACAAGCGCTGTTTTTTGAAAAGTGCGCATGCGCACGAACCTACGTGCACTAGACCCTGGGGAATCCCCGGGCGGAGTGACGTAGGAGGAAACTTATGAATTAATGAAATATCGTGAAATAAAACAACAGATAACAAAATAGGATAACTAAAGTCGCCGTTAAATGCAATGTATGTTATTTAGAGCAAGAATTTGACATTAATTCGATCTGAACGTATTTATTAGTAGACGTCATTACTCCACCACCTGTGTGGCGTCATCAACTAGATTGCTGAACCAACTTGGTTCAAACGATTGATCTCCGACAGAGTTACTATGGTTTCGGGAAACAGTCGAGACTACATCGTTCATTTCCCCAATGATCCATCGTACTATGGTGGTCAACCAGCGAGTTATATCGTTGTTCGGGAAACGCATCCCAGAGCAGTGATGCTAGGCAGGCGGGCGGGTGCGGGCAGCGAACAGTTGAAAAGCATACATTTGGTTTTACTAGCGTTTAAGAGCAGTTGGAGGCCACGGAAGGAGTGTTGTATGGCATTGAAGCTCGTCTGGAGGTTAGATGTAAACAGAATGATGTCTTCTGCGTAGAGGTGGATCAGAGAATCCCCCGCAGCAAGAGCGACATCATTAATATATACAGAGAAAAGAGTCGGCCCGAGAATTGAACCCTGTATTACCCCCATAGAGACTGCCAGAGGTCCGGACAACAGTCCCTCCGATTTGACACACTGAACTCTATCCACGAAGTAGTTGGTGAACCAGGTGAGGCAATCATTTGAGAAACCAAGGCTATTGAGTCTGCCGATAATAATACGGTGATTGACAGAGTCGAAAGCCTTGGCCAGGTCGATGAAGACGGCTGCACAGTACTGTCTTTTATCAATGGCGGTTATGATATCGTTTAGTACCTTGAGTGTGGCTGAGGTGCACCTGTGACCAGCTCGGAAACCGGATTGCACAGCGGAGAAGGTACGGTAGGATTCGAAATGGTCAGTGATCTGTTTATTAACTTGGCTTTCGAAGACTTTAGAAAGGCAGGGCAGGATGGATATAGGTCTGTAACAGTTTGGGTCTAGAGTGTCACCCCCTCTGAAGAGGGGAATGATCGCAGCAGCTTTCCAATCTTTAGGGATCTCGGACGATACGAAAGAGAGGTTGAACAGACTGGTAATAAGGGTTGCAACAATGGCGGCGGATAATTTTAGAAAGAGAGGGTCCAGATTGTCTAGCCCAGCTGATTTGTACGGGTCCCGGTTTTGCAGCTCTTTCAGAACATCTGCTATCTGGATTTGGGTGAAGGAGAAGCTGGGGAGGCTCAGGTAAGTAGCTGCAGGGGGGGGGGGGGGGGGGCGGAGCTGTTGGCCAGGGTTGGGAAAGCCAGGAGGAAAGCATGTCCAGGCGTAGAGAAATGCTTATTGAAATTTTCGATTATCATGGATTTATCGGTGGTGACCAAGTTACCTAGCCTCAGTGCAGTGGGCAGCTGGGAGGAGGTGCTCTTGTTCTCAATGGACTTTACAGTGTCCCAAACTTTAGTGGCTTTAGTGTGATCCAAACACTGACAAAAATCACATTTCGAAGATATAAGTATACTTGCACCCATGCATGAGTAAAACGTTACATGCTTCAACCTGTGCAGTGGCGTAGCGTCTGGGTATGCAGTGTATGCAGGTGCATATGGGCCCGGGGGATTGGGGGCCCGCATCTAAATTTCATTCATGGTCATCTAATACTGTAGAAAATGACTAGATGACTGATCTCAGATCTGGTCTACCCATGGGCAGATGTGAGTTGGTCCTTCCCCAGAAAAAAATGTTGGGTGCAAAAATGACACCACTTTGCCAGCAGCTTCAGTGACGTAGTGACTAAGTCGCGTAACATGTAGTTCAGATGCTACATATGAATACAATATCGAATCTGCCTTTTGCCGAACTACAGTTTCACATCACATATGAGATCATACAGATATTTATTTTCAACAAAATGAAGAAAATATTTGAAAATGGCTAACAGGTGTTTAATAATAAAGTGTATTTTAAGGTTAGGGGTAGTAAAGAGGTCTTTATTGTCCCAATTAGTTGGCATCCATTTAATCCATATAATCATTTACACACTATTATTATTGTATAATGTATAATGTACAACATTACTTTGTTTACCTTGCTGTGTCGAAATGGAATTAAGTTTAATTTATATGGACTCTAAATGAGCTCGTCAATGTCAATCTGATTGAGGTGGCCAAACAAATGAAGGAAGGCAAGGAATACTGTCCAATCAAATGAAAGAAGGCGGGATTTGCTGTATGGACGAGTGAAAGAACCAGATGTAAGTAGCTAAATGTTTAATGATTGACAACTGTAGTATAAATGTTAGGGCCGTTCACATGTCGCGTGTAAAAACATGTGCAAAACACTGGCTGCGTCGACGCGCATTTACATTTAAATAACAAACCTGAGTAAACAACTGATGTCCAGTAATGCGTTAAACGTTTTTGCATATGGGCCCGGACCTGACTTGCTACGCTACTGAACCTGTGTCATTTCTGTCAAGCGTTTATTTACTGTCAAGGGTTTATTTACTTTGTTTATTTTTTGTTTATTTACTCTCTTTATGTCACGGCAATGAAGAGGAATGGTTTAAAAATATATATTTTTAAATGGACGGACAATGAGGTAGAGATGTTGCTTGGGTATAACTATAGAAGTTGCAAAAGCGAAAGTATCCTCAAGTTGTGCTGCCAAACAATAACTGCGAGTTTTTAGATATTCTGTTTCCTAAAATGCAATATAAAGTATGCACACGCGAAAACTGTGTTTTCAAATGTATCCACTTAGGAGAGCGTTTTTAAAAGGCTAAATTTTCATTGACAAACACGACACCTTAGTTTGGACTGGAGAGAAAAAGATGCGTTTTCAAATGAAAACGTATTGTGGACAGAGCCTTAAAAGGGCAGGAGCCACTCAATATTTCACACCTAATTTCCTGTTTCAGAGGAAATATGCAACCCAACACATCAACGCATCGAACAAAGCTGAAAATCGCAAACGCTTCTGTTGATCTAAGAAAAATGTGTCAATAGCATTTTTATGATAGTTTCTTCATTCCTGCGACTAACATTAGCATCCAGCACATTAACTAGCCTAAAGACAGAAAACAGGCTTTTACACAGGAGGTCTCCTGCATGGGTGGGAAATGACCTGATCTGCAGCGGCCCGACACCCACTCTATCTAATACCCCAGCGTCGCTCTCATCCCACATTACAGTCTCTGTCTGTCGCTAATGACTGTGAATGGAAAAGTGCCGAACGCTTGATCAATGAGAACTGGAGGTTACCGAGGGAGATGCTCCTTGAAATTTGCATGGCTCGAAGGCAAATGGTTGTTTCCATCTCAGCGTGAGACATTTTCCACTGTCATAATCACTGCTGTCATCATCGCCATCATTTCTTTCTTCATCGTCTTCGCCCTCTTTGTAAGTTTCATCATTATCATCACTATCATCATGTACAACTTCCTCATGGGCATTACGGCATCACATCATTATGTCAACGCTTTGTGGGGGAAACAAAGCTGTATTTTCGCAGCAAATGCAGGTACGGCTTTTCTTTTTTTTCCAGGGTGTTATTTGAATTGTTGAACTGGTTTGTGTTTTGCGTCTCTTTTCAGAACTCATTAAAAATGGATACGCCAGACTTGTGTACAGCCAAAGACCACAGGGTGACTAAATGAATACACTGTTAAAATTATACTCTAAAGCCAAGAGGGCCACATACACACATACACACACACTTTTGTTTTCATTCATTGTGGGGACTTTCCATAGACTTTACAATGACTTTTATCCTAAACAAAATGTTCTATGCTAACCCTCACCCTCACAAAAACCTTTTTGCATTTTCGCACAAGCATCATTTGGTTTATTTAATGATCAATTTCCATTGTGGGGATCAGTAGCCTGTCCCCACAATGTACAGGGTTAAGACTTTAACCATTCTTGTGACATTTGGTCCCCACAACCCTGTTGAAAAAAACAGCATATGCTGGTTAGGTATGTTTTGAAGCATGGCAGCTGGTTTGAGCAAGTTTAAGCTGGTCTTTAGTTGGTCATGAGCTGGTTCAAGCTGGTTGCTTAGGACCACCACATGACCATCTTATGAGAAGCTCAGGATCATCTTAAAGCAGTTGCCATGCTTCAAAACATAGCTAACCAGCATATGCTGGATTTTTCAACAGGGAATGTAGAAACCTGTATCAAAGTCCGTTTACGGAAGTCAAGCAACACGGCGGCCATGTTTGCAATGCTCCCGAGCAGCTGTTTCAAAGCAAGACCACAGTCCTATCTACTTGAATGGGGGAAAATAGATTGTTTGTAATTCGTTAGCAAAAATCACAAATAAATAATATATTTCCAACCAACAATTAAGCCTGACATCAACTGTATCATAATGTTTGTTTCCGAAGGTGCGCTAATTTTTTTTTTTTAAGTGGCTTCAGCTACTGGGCCTCCGAAGTGCCTCACGAGCCTTTGTGTAGAGCCCCGCCTTGAAAATCATCAGCCCTTATCGAGCAGCCATATTGAGTGCTGCATTCCCTCCTCATTTATTGAAAAGTAATTTAACCATGCATCTTGTTAATATCTATTCTTTTTACCTGTATATACTGTACACACGCACACAACCAAATAAAAGCTTATACATGGTGCCTAAATACTCTTCACATTTTTATGCTTTGTATTTTTGGGTGAAGTGATCCTTTAATTCTACGGGTTGGATGGTGGCCACATGCAGCGTAAGCACGACATTATTAAATCATAACGTTTTTAAAGTGCGATGCATGTATGATAACGTTTTATTTAATTAGCTGTCGGATACTTCAAATAAGTCGGATCCTTTTGATATTTATGAGTTGCATGACCAATTCTGGAGAGAATTTGTGTGACAGAGGAATTTATTAGCAGTGCTACAGAGCAGATGTCTCCTGCGGTCTGATCACATCCCACACAGACAAACTCAACAACAGCTCTTATATCCCACTTCACACGATGATGAACGAAAACAAGCCAGATCTCAGACGTCACATAAAAGAGCCATCTGCACACAAGACAGATGAGAACTACAACCTTGTCAAGAATGTGTGCGTGGGAACGCATGTGTGCCTTGGATGCGTTATACACCGCTGCCACTTTTATATACAATATACCAACTTTTATGTTTTTTGCGTAATTTTCGAGGCTTGAAAGTTTCATCACCCTTCAATTCCATCGTATGGAAAAACAGATTATATATTCTTCGGAATATTACCTTTAGTGTTACGCAGAAGTAAGCTGATGGTGTAAATGACGAAAGAATTCAAATCTTTTAATATCACGGTACATTATTATTTTTGGAATACACTCAAGGTTGACGTAGAAACTTTATGGTGGGATTATCTGTTTGTCAATGATTGGCCAATGATTGGGGGAAGTTTGGATTATTTTGGTGTCGTAGAACATTATTTTTAACATAAACCTAACTTTTAGGTTATGTTAACATTTTTAGCTAACCGTAGGAGCGTTTACTTTAAAACACATCTATAACTTCCACCTGATATAAAAGCAGGCCCTGAATATATTCGGCTCTATATTCTGCCGCCTCAGCAGTTCAAGTGTAGCTGTACCCTGTCACAGACACAATTGTTAATGGGGTGCAGAAGCGTGCAATCTTAAAATATTTCATAGGGCTATAGATAGACCGCAGATGACACGTCACCTCAGGCGAAATCCGTTGAGGGGAGGCGCATGGAGGTACGGCAGGAGCGTGCAGCGAGGCTTTGACAACAGAGTGACATCTGTATTCATATTTCTCCTCGGCTGGTAGCTGGTGTGAAATATTCATCAGGAGCTTGGGGTGTGTAATCGTCTGGATCTGTCGTCGAGCGGGCGGCTGGTGCGATTTTGTGAACTCTGTGTGAAAGACGAAATCTGTGAAATAATGAAGGCGTTTAAGTAGAAATAAGTCAAGAAGTTGAAGCTTAAGAACATTGAGAGGGATGAGAGTAAATCTTAGCTCATGCTGCTTAGTGCTCTGCTTAAGTATTGCTGTGATTTTACAGTCATTTTTATAGATTTGTACTATAAAATCAGTGTAGACCAGGCTGTTTTCTGACACAACAAGTTGCAGTAAATACACATATCCATTTTGTAGTATGTTGAGCTGCATTGTGTGATAATGGTAAATATTTACACTGGTATCCCATAATGCAACACAATATGGTTAATTGTTTAATTTAAACTTACCATCACATTCATTGGTGCTTTCTAAAGCTGAGACCTTATGTTTAATTGAACTAATCCCGGCTAATGTAATGTACAAGAACACAAATGGCTGGCACTATTACATGGATAAAATAAGCATGCAGTCTACAATTTATGCGTCTAAATTATATTTTACCAATGGTGACCATCACCAAACATAGGAAAACGGAAACGCAACCATAATTTATTCAGTAGTGGGGGGGTTGTTGCTCTGCTTGAGTTTCTGTCATTCATCCTAATGACAGTTTAAAAAACATTTGTACTTTTTGCAAGTTACATTCTGTGCACTTCTGACTAACAGACTTACAGCGGATACCAGAAGGAACTTCATAATGCCAAAACTGGTGTTAAAATAGCTTAACTCTGTTTTTTTTGCAAGTGTCATTGATGCAGGTTAAAGTTGAGGAAGTTTAGCATCAAGTTAATGATGGAGACGATAACAGATGTAATGTGAAGAATAAAAAACTATTGAAAGTTAGTGTGAATCAAGTTTATTGCACTAATTTCACATATTATTGAGTGAAAAAGGCTGAAACACGAATAAAAATGTGACCCAGTCTGTGAAAACCAGGCTAAAGTGTCAAAATCTGATTTTGAGATAATGAGCATCAAAGTTTGATTTCAACCATTAATTTCACTTTGATTTCAATCTTGATTTACTCAGTCAATATTAAAGATATCAGGATTATATTTTCACAGAATGCTCTTTACATTATGTAGGATAATTGTATGTAGAAAACATCACTTAAACTGGGTTTTACAGACTAGGTCACAGATTTGTGTCTGAATTTGTGCCTGAAAGCCAGGGGAGGTGAGAAGTTGAAAAATAGGAGGGGCTGGTGATGTCAGCCAAACATATTAGTTGTTTAAAGGATTAGAAACTTTTGATAGCACTGTTTTGAAACAGTTTGATAAAAGATTTCAAATACTCACCGCCCCCTCGGAATCATGTGCACAATAACAAGTATAAAGAAATCAAAGGCCAGATTTACTAACAGTTTGCGCCAATGCAAAAGCCTCTTTTGACATAAAAAACTACTGTTGCATTGGTAGGAGTTTCCCTTTCAGATGTAACATTTATGGGAGGAGAGTATTTTAATGAATCATGCAATGCGATTTACATTAACATTGGCACTTGTCAGTTCACTGGTACTGTGTGCACCATTATGTAAACCCCCCAAAACATGTCTTAAACCCTAAAAGATATTACTTGTGTTTTGTCGTTCAAAACCTGTATATGACTTCTTTAGTGGAAAACAAAAAAATATATTTTGAGAAATGCATCAATGGTTTTGTGTTCATACAGTGGAAGTCACTGGGGGCCATCATGTTGGGTTACTAACAATCTTCAAAATATCTTCTCTCATGTTCGGCAGAAGAACAAAAGCCATACAGGTTGGCAAGAGGATGAGTAAATGATGATAGAATTTTCATTTTTGGGTGAACTTTCCCTTTAAAGAATTTAATTTCATTGCCTTCAATATTTTATAGGCCAATACAAGGGCACTGACTTTCCATGATGAAAAAATGATTCTTAAAAAATTAAAAACAATGCATCACTCACCTCAAACCCAACCACACTGGGCTACTGGGAGCTCCATTCAGTGGTTCGGTCCAGTGGTTTATGCGATTACTGTCACTGTTGTCCCGGGTGTTTTTCCCACTGCCCATAGCTGAAAGGTAATTAATGATGGTGACCCTGCAGGGGCAGATGAAGGCCAGAGAAATGATTAAACATGAGAAATTGGTTAGCGGCTGCAGAGGGATCGAACAGACTTACACGCCCGTCGGCCCACAGGTATCAATATATTTCACTCGGGTGCCCAAGACGTGAAAAGTTTCCCTGAGAGATCGAGCGAAGTGAGGTGTTAAAGTAGAAAGCTCATGGCCTGAGGCTTCACCATCTGATGAGGTTTCAGATGACACAGGAAGAGTGAAGCTTGAATGAAGCTTGAAAGCACAACTAATGCATGATGTTAATTGAAGTTGTGTTAAATCAATTAACTCTGTCAATATTCAGTTTGAAGAGTGTTTGAGACTACAACGACTACTACTAAAATTTATTAGTATACATATACAAATGTATACTAATAAATGTATACATTTTTAAACATTACAATCTGAGTAACACCATAAATGCGGTATTAACAGAAATTGAGCTGAACTTGATCAAATAAAAGTAAATCAATTTAAAGGTACAGCTCACCTAAAAACTGACATTTTACAACAAGGTTTTATTTGCTAACATAAAGTAACAATGAACAATATAGTTTTTCAACATTTATTAATCTTTGTTAATGTTAGTAAATGCCAATACAATCATTCATAATCGTGCATTAACTAACGTTAAAAGGAACCCAGGGTATAGAGAGATGTATGGCTTAATACGTTGTAATAGCCTTACACTACTAGCATTTGTCCTTAGAAACGCATCAAATATTATAATTTCTTTAAAAAAAAACTAAATGTAATACCCATTTTAACCTAAGGTTAGGCCATGTTCTTTTTCGACGACGTAAAATGGTTGCACGCACAGGCAGCCAAACTGAACACAGACACACTAATCAGTTCTTCAGTAAATATAAGGTGCTGTATGATAAAAAATATATAAAAATAATGCTAAAATAATAAATAAAGAAAATAAAGACGCTATTTGTTATATTTTCATATATTTTAATATCGTTGGTCAGAAACAATACAAACATATATATTTATAACCAAAATCATTGCAAATTTAATCTATACACAATGTTTTTAGCCATTATAAAATGCATTTTATCCAGATTTTGACTTTTTGATGTTGATTTACATCAGTAGCTTATTGTCTTCTCTCTCTCGGTCATTAGCTGACGGGGGCTAATATTCACGTGTGCACTAATACAGAATAAATAACCAAACCGCAACCATCTTGTTATTGTGTTTCTCGGTATATTCTCATAATGTATAAAGTATAGAATAATGGTGCACTCAAAAAAAATATTTTTGCTGCTTGTTCAATTTACTTAACTTGCTTAAGTTAAATCAACACAACTTTTGGAAAATTTGGTCACAACATGATTTTTTTACGTTTAGTCATATAACTGAATCCATTCATGTTGGGACAACATAAAGGAGTTGTGTTTTGTTAACATAAAACAGTTACAGTTGGGCAGAGGACTTATATTTCCCAGAATGCTTTGAGTATAACTGCATTTTGAGAGTTATTTTCTTAAATGAGTGTTATTTTATGCAATTTTCAGTAAAAAGAAACACTTGTTAGTGTTTAATGTTCATTTATCTTTAAGGTTTTGAAGAGTTTGTTATATTTTTGAGTTTTGTGTTTACCATTGTTCAGAAAAGCATTGCCTTTGGTTAGGTCGTGAGCGGTTCCCATCCTTTATTTGCATTTCTGTTGAGTTCTTCTATTAACTCAATATCTTCTTATTGGAGTTAAATGATTTTTCTAATTAATGTTAAAATGTATATGTAGCAAGGTTCAAAGTAGGGAAGGAAGGAGGCGGGAACCGGTGAACATTCAAAACATTTTTAATCAAAAATAAATACACAAATATACAAAAGTAACAAGCCGGCAGCCCCTCGCGGACGACTGCCGGCAACACGAACATAAACAAAACTTAACTAATGTCCGGGCCCGGTCCTCTCTCGTCGGCAGTCCTGTCGCTCGTCCTCTTATGCTCCCGATCTCCTCCGTGAGGCATGCGGGACCGGTGCGCGTACAGCTGATACTCATTATCACTCACGCCACCGGCCCCGCCTTCCTGCCCCACGGCTCTCGTCCCGCTTTCCTCGCTACAGTATAATATAAAAAAATGTTCTTGAGTACTTTCATTAAATAATCTAATCGATACATTTTTTTTAAATATTGGCTTTATGTAGAATATGCATGTATATGACACAAATTAATTTAATCAAGACTACTAAAAAAGTTCATACAACAAGATTATGAAGAATTGTTTGAAACAAATTAGATTTTGTTGGAGAAATTTAATTCAATTTCGTAGAAAAGTTTTCCTTAATTTAATTGAGTTCGTTCAACAAATTTTTTTTGATTGTGGATGCTGATGTCTTAAATAGTCTTAACTGTCTTAAAGACGGTAGTTGAAAGCTATGATTTAATGCATGTTTACCTTGAACAGAAGAATACTGAAGGCATTCTTCTTTTATGGCAGGCATGCTTATTGTGTCAAGAGGACATACGCCACCTACTGTCCCTGTGTATTTATACATCTGATCTTATGTTTGACGTCTCATATTTTACTGTTATATATGGAAAACACGTGTGCTTCGCTGTAGCGTTAAGAGAACGGGTTTAGGTTGCAAACATTTGATGTCACAGATTTTGATGCAAACAAATGGCGGCCTCAAAGTAATTTGTTTTTTCAAAGTTTATGAATACTGTGACAGTTACACTGTTTTTTAATTCCACATATATAAATCCAATGCCATTGTTAATATATTAAGCCATACATCTCTCTATTCCCAAGGTTCCTTTTAACAGTTTTCCCGCTAAACATAAATATTTATTGTTATTACATTCGTGCTTACGTTGCTGCCAAATGCAAATGTGCTTGCTTCTACAGAAAGGAGAAAAAAGTCTGTGAGCTGCAACGAATAGTATTCTACATTTCTTTCATCATGAACATGTACATAGAGTTGAATAAAATTTACATTTAACATTTTTCAATTTCAATTGATATTTAGGGTGAATAGCTTCTTTGAATAAACATACAATTAGACACATTTGGAAATCTGACACACTATGTTTTGCACCTAATAACATAAAAAATCATTCTTTGTTACAAATATGAACATTAAATGGACTAATTATACAAACTCTTTCCAGAAATAAATGGCTGGATAGAAGCATTTGCCCTGAACAGTGATTCTGCTCACATGGACATGGTCATTAATCAACAAATGCTCCAGATTACCTGGTCGGCAGCCAGGACGCTCATACCTAACTTCTCTTTTCTGCTTCATTACAGAGGAGGGTACTGGGGTTCAAACCTCAGTACAGACAGTCATTCATAAAGGAACTGAACATGTGTGTGTGTGTGTGTGTGTGTGTGTGTTTATGTGCTTGTGTTTGTGGGTGGGTGTAATGTGTGTTGTTACTCAGGGATGGATGGGAAGAACAGATGGCGCACAACTCAAGAAATCTTGGGAGAAACAGAGTTTTTACGGCTCATATACTGCTCTAATTATCAGCCTAAGTGGGAGAAAGGAATAAAATCCATTAAGCTAAATCTCACGTATGAGAGTGAAAAATAACAGTCAATTTTCGCTGAACTTTGCGTTTTCAGGTTTCATCATTTACAGTAGATGTCTTTATTTATTTTCCTTTTTTTTGTTTTCGTTTTTGTTTATAAAATAAACTTTATTGTGATCACATCACATATGTATAAATATTATTTGTTCACCGTCACCGCTGCTTCAGATGAAAGGTAAAATCTGCCAGCAATACTGCCTTTAAATGACAAAAAGAGTAAATCGGTCTAATTTCAGACATATTACACATCTATTCAGTTATTTCTGATTTGAAGCATTTAGAGATATTACAAATGTACAAAACAAAATGAGGGCCGTAATAAATCAAATCATTTAGTCCAACATCTAATGTTTTTTTTAGGTTGATAAAATATTACCTGACTACTGTATTTGAAAAGATATTTTTTAATGCTATTACATAAATTTCACATTTGTAAAAGGCTCAATATAATAATATAATTTAGGCTTTTAAATCTGTACTTTGTAGTGTCTATTTAGGCATACAAAAATGTGCACATTTGTACAAATATGAATGAGATTACTTTGCTCATTAAATGAGTCATGAAAAATGTAATAGTTCTTGATGTATGAGAATTCAGGACAAATAAAGGGCAAATAAAGAGTATGAGACAACATATACTACATAATGGAAAGTGTGATGCAGTCCATTAAGCTCGAAAGAATATAGAATCTCTACAGTGTCTCCAGTCTCATGTATCTCACTACTATGTAGTAATCTTATTCTCATTGTGATGCCCATATTTCACCATGGCAACTACACCCTGTCCATTGCACATTTGTTACAGCATGCTGTGAAATCTCTATTATGGGCTTGAGAGTAAAAAACGACTCAGGTCTTTAAGTAAAGCTAATTACTGTCATCAAAACAGCAGCTTTTGTGTATTTTACACTACACGTTAATATAATATATGTTGCTAAGGCAAGCATCACATTCAGTATTAATCATGCGTAAGGTTAGAGATTTCAACAACCCCCTAATCCTCAGTATTAAACTTTGGCAAGTAACTTAGTCCCACACCATCTGTTCTATAGACCTGAATAATACTTTAAATCATACGGCTTGTTGAGGAGAGGTGTGTTAATTTTTTAAATGATCGCCTGGCGTGTAAATAATGGGCAAAAAATCCTAGTCACATACACTGAAGGAGGAGCAACAATGTGCTCTGAGAATACATTGAAAACAACATATTAACATCCTAGAAACCAAACTGAAAACTCCAACAACCACATAACAGTGGAGTTGAGAGACCTTAGCAACAAGATAGCAACACCCTAGCAACCACATAACAGTGCAGTTCAGAAACCTTAGTAACCACATATCAACACGCTAGAAACCACACTGAAAACTCCGGCAACCACATAACAGTGCAGTTCAGAAACCTTAGTAACCACATATCAACACGCTAGAAACCACACTGAAAACTCCGGCAACCACATAACAGTGCAGTTCAGAAACCTTAGTAACCACATATCAACACGCTAGAAACCACACTGAAAACTCCGGCAACCACATAACAGGGGAGCTGAGAAACCTTAACAACTATAGCAGCACCCTAGAAACAATGCTAAAAACCCTAGCAAACCCATAACAGTACAGTTGGGAAACCTTGGTCACCGCATAACAGTGCAGTTCAGAAAACTTAGCAACCGCATAGCAACACCCTAGAAACCACACTGAAAACCCCAGCAATCACATAACAGGGGGGTTGAAAAACCTTAACAACTGCATAGCAACCCCCTACAAACCACACAAGATCTTAGGAGCCATATAAAAGTGTGGTTCAGAAATCCTAGCAACCACATACCTGTAGCAACACCCTAGAAACCACCCCAAAATCAACCTTATTAACCTCACAACAATGCACTAAAAACCTTTCAGAATGTCTTCGCAAGTGCTTAGCAACACCCTGGCAACCACCCATGAGCAAGCACTTACAATATCTACAGGAAATGTACAAATCTAGTATTGTATATAATTCGATTTAGCAAATAATATTTGGAATGGACATTAAGTATCTTAATGACTTTATATCTTTCATTTACTTTAATGCCGCACTCGTCAAGTAAAATTAAATTCTATCTACAATATTACAACATTGTAAATGGCGTCGCTCTGCCGGAGTTTCTCAAACTCAATATCATTCTAAACAGTTTCAAAAAGCACTTTAGGCAAAGCTGATCTGAACACTTCATCACCCCAGGGATCAAAGCAGATGCCTCAATTTACACTTTCACACAGTTAACAACACCCGAAACATTACGTTCTCCAGCATCGTTCGATTGTTTTTTCACAGCATGGTCCCAAAGTTATTTCCATCTCGTCTCTAAAGTACAGTCTTGAAAAGAATCAAAAGCACCCTTTTTTTTCGTATTTTAGAGGCCGATAAAGATTGCACACACTTTAAAAATATCCAAACAAGAACATTTTTATTTGACCGTGTTCAAATCAAGAGAAACAAAAACAAATGCCGATGGAAATACGAGAATAAGAGACAGTGGTTCACAAAAATACCCAGCCTGTTTTACCCCTGAGAAAAATATATATGAGGAGGATCATCTTTTAACTGGGAGGTAGATTCCTCTGTTTAATGTGTAGATATAAAGGTCAGTCCTGCGTGTGTGATAAATAAAAGAACACCTGGCATGGAGAGAAACATCTGGCTTGTTGCCAGCCGAAAAACAGAAAAACAATTCCCAGTGTACAAGTCTGCTTCTTCCACAGGCGCTCTGTGGAGAATTCAGGTGGCTTCTGAAGACACTACATCATTAGCCTCAGTCAGACGATGTTTGTGGTCCCAGTTACATCTACACGTTCACATTCTCTACCACCCACCCTTCAAGAAAAAACGATTTGAAATTGTAGTGTCATGATCATTTGCAAACAATAGGGCCCATCAAACGTGAGGCGGGCGTGCAGACGAGTTCTCCAGAAACGGGGAACACGCGTATGTTCATCTCCTTTCATACATCAATCTAAACACCCTTACCCAGCTGCCCGCCACAAATAAGGCTTGAAAACATTTTGTGTTTTATGTTCATCTCAGTCGGCAAACTATCACTGTGTGCTTCAGTCAAGTTGAGTAAGGGCTAAATGTTCAGTCAGCCGGTCCTTATCACAGAATAAACCCTAATGCGACATGGATGAGTCTTGTATAACCCGGAAGGAGTTTATTTTGTGTCTGTAGATTAAATGGCTTATTACCTCAGGAAAACAAATTAACATAAAATATTAATTTGTGTTTAAAATTTCATAGGAATAGAAAGTGACCGCAGATTGATATGAGGCATGAAAACAGCACAATTTAGGAGATCAGTTTCTTGGGACAGTGGTAAGATTTCTGAAAAGAAAACCAGGGACAGCTGTCAAAATTCTTTCAGTAGGTTATTAATTGGCACAAAAATACTTCATTTAATTGTATTTAATATTTTTCATACACTCTGAATAAGCTGCATAGAAATTATAACTTGAAAAAATTCAGATGTGATTTTATGTTTGTGCTTTTGAAAATAGACCCCATTATTTAGTTTTTGCAAATGTAGCTTAAGTTCAAGAGCTTTGTCATGTGTACTAGGTACAATAAAATTCTTTCCTTGATTACTCCTCACAAGAAAAACAGGGTGGAAGGGGAACAAACAAACACAAAAAAGTGTAAAGAATATAGTATATACAGGTGCTGGTCATATAATTAGAATATCATCAAAAAGTTGATTTATTTCACTAATTCCATTCAAAAAGTGAAACTTGTATATTATATTCATTCATTACACTGATATATTTCAAATGTTTATTTCTTTTAATTTGATGATTATAACTGACAACTAATGAAAATCCCAAATTCAGTATCTCAGAAAATTAGAATATTACTTAAGACCAATACAAAGAAAGGATTTTTAGAAATCTTGGCCAACTGAAAAGTATGAACATGAAAAGTATGAGCATGTACAGCGCTCAATACTTAGTTGGGGCTCCTTTTGCCTGAATTACTGCAGCAATGCGGCATGGCATGGAGTGGATCAGTCTGTGGCACTGCTCAGGTGTTATGAGAGACCAGGTTGCTCTGATAGTGGCCTTCAGATCTTCTGCATTGTTGGGTCTGGCATATCGCATCTTCCTCTTCACAATACCCCATAGATTTTCTATGGGGTTAAGGTCAGGCGAGTTTGCTGGCCAATTAAGAACAGGGATACCATGGTCCTTAAACCAGGTACTGGTAGCTTTGGCACTGTGTGCAGGTGCCAAGTCCTGTTGGAAAATGAAATCTGCATCTCCATAAAGTTGGTCAGCAGCAGGAAGCATGAAGTGCTCTAAAACTTCCTGGTATACGGCTGCGTTGACCTTGGACCTCAGAAAACACAGTGGACCAACACCAGCAGATGACATGGCACCCCAAACCATCACTGACTGTGGAAACTTTACACTGGACCTCAAGCAACGTGGATTCTGTGCCTCTCCTCTCTTCCTCCAGACTCTGGGACCCTGATTTCCAAAGGAAATGCAAAATTTACTTTCATCAGAGAACATAACTTTGGACCACTCAGCAGCAGTCCAGTCCTTTTTGTCTTTAGCCCAGGCGAGACGCTTCTGATGCTTCCTGCTGCTGACCAACTTTATGGAGATGCAGATTTCATTTCATCGAAAGAGCAAGCGGTGCTTTCTAATCACTCTCGCGGTACTTTGTTGTCATACACTGATCAGTCTGCACAGCGCCACATGAAGTCGACCACATTTGTTGTCCCATTGTAGTTATTTGGGACTGGAGCTGCAGGTTTTTATTGTTCTGTATTTCATATGTTGATATGCCACCCGAGCATTATGCAATAGATACTTATGTTTGTAATGCAACTGCTTATGTATATTTGTTTATTTGTATACACAATACTTAATGTGCTCTTAATATGCATAATATATGTTGTTATTTAATATTTCTCTATAATACAGAAGCTGTGTTGTTCAGCCTTACAGAGCCCAGAGACAACTAGATATAAATTTACAACAAAACATGGCTTATTACCTCAAGTAAGAAAATGCACTGCATTAAAAGTTTTTATTCTTGAATAGATGGCTTAATAGAAAATAAATAAGCAATAATGTGAATAAGAAAGTAATTAATTCATTAATTTTGAATTCGATCAAAATGTACATTTAAAAATGTATCTGTCATGTTTACGAATATGTCTGACATCCACGACACTCCTCCCATCTTTTCTGTGATTGGGCGTTCGCAAGGATTCCTGGGTAGGGGACTTCGGTGGAGTCTGCATCAATGCGGGCTTCGCTGAAGACTGCATCGAGGGCACAAAGGAGGCGCTCGCGAGAAGACTTCTGAGGATTAAAAAGACAAATGGGACACCCTACGGACTCGTAAACTTGGCGAGCAAGCGCGATTTAAGTCCACAAGACCGCACGTCCACATAAAGTGCGCCATTTGGGACAGGGCCTTTGTGTTCAGTCTTGATCCGTTTACGCCTCGTTTCCTGTTGTTGAGCAGAATGAAGTTAAGTGTTGTTATGTTGAGTTTTTTAGACCCCCGAGTCTACTTCTTTGTTACTCTATTTATTGGAACACGGCTTACCAAGTTTGTTTTGAACTTTAAGTTTTTTGTCTACAAAGTAAAGCTTTTTTCCATTTCTGATGACTAAAGCCTCTTGACTCTCTATCTTCTGCAATTGGTTTAAAACCCTTGGAACTAGCTCAGTGAGCTACACCTCACACATTGAATGCCAGGGACCCAGGTTCAATCCCCCCTACAGGCAAACCATCACAAATAAAGCAACATAGTTAAAATGTCAAGTGGAAATAAAGTGTAATTGTTAATATGAAATAATGTAATTGATGAAAGTATTCTTTAGTTGATTTTTTGATTTGCATGTTAGAATCAGGCACACATCCTGAAAAGTGAAGCCAAAGCAGTTCGATCTTCGGACATTTTGGCTTAAATTGTCTACGATGGACGTGAATGGGTGCATGTCGTCCATCTTTTATACAGTATATGGTTAGAATAACTGTGCAATCGGCAACCAGATAATGTTATTAACAGGGACATTCACTCCAGAAAACAGGTACCTTTGGTCACTCCAGACAACAGTCAATTAAAAAATGTGTGGTACACAACAGTATATGATAGCAATATAAGGCATAATACCAACTTTAACGATACAATGTTTAATAACTCAAAAAATATGCAGTTTTTTTAACTTCCTGAAAAATAATGGTTTTGGAGATACGAGGATTCCGCCCGACAGCGACGATAAGCAATATTCTACGCACAAGAGTGAGATTGTACTGAATATCAGCACCGCTTTGATACGGCCTCAACTGATGTAGGATATTAAACTTCAGTGCTTCACAGCGCTCTCCATCACCCTTCCTCTCAACTCTAAGCTGAACATCAGAGAACATGCTGAAAGATACAACGACACTGACTGAAACGTATCATCTCTCATGTCATCCAATCTGTGCTTGACCACAGTAAACAAGCTGTCACCCAACATTACATTTACCTCAGGAAAGTTATCTCATCAAGAGCTAGAAATGTGAACTCTAGAGAGCATATCACTGAGTGATATTATATTTATTTACAAGGCACCGTTTATGGGTGCAGTTTGTGCCTCGGTTGATTATGTCCCTCGGCGTTTCCGCTGTTTATTAATACTTACCACTTCCTAATACCCCCAAATAAATAACAGCTACATTATGACAATAAGTCAATGGCTGTGGTTTATACGAGATTGATCGTAGGGAAAACTGCCAGGCCACCCCACCCCTACTGTGAGTAAATGGTCATGGCTTTAATGGGAAACTGTATAGCTCTCATAGAAACACAGGGCTAACAAAACACACTGCGGTCCCTGATGGCCTTAAATTGACCGATGCTGTAGCTCGCGGCCTGTAAAGTTCATATGGCGACACCGGAAGCGGCTGTAGGTGTGTGTGCTTGTGCATATTCAATAGGTGATTATTAGCCGTGTGTGTTTGTGTACAAGCATGCATGCTTTTCCGATATCTTGTATGCGTTTTCCGGGGGTGGTTGGCTAGTGTTAGCGTGAGCAGCTGTTATCAGGATAATGAATGTGTCCCTCCTCACTGTTATAATTAACACTGTTTAATTAAAGCTAGCCCACTCCTGGAGCTGGTTATGGTGCCACTTGTTAAGTGGGTGGGTGAAAACACACTGGGCTAAAGAACCAAATTAGTCGCGGGCGTTTGATATCCTTTTCAACCTTACATCGCTCTAAAACCAGATATACTTTATATGTTGTTTCATTTTATAATAATACTAACAATAATAATTTGCCTTGTTTTATGTCTGAGGCAAAATTTAGTATAATGCTATCCTAGCAAAACGTTATTTTATTTAGAAACTGAAGTAAATGACATAAATAATCAAAGACTTCAACACAATATAGAGGATTTAAAGCATATATTTATTGACAGAGATGACAAAACATTATCTTAAGCTCAACATTATATTTTTGTTTTACCACATGAGTTTAGCAGGTTGTCCGATTTTAGAAACAACAATCAAAAGCTTCTTTAGTCACACTCAAAAACGTCTTGGTTACGTATGTAACCTCTGTTCCCTGATGGAGGGAACGAGACGTTGTGTCGAACCGACAGATGGGGTTTGACTTGAGAACCTATAATCTTCTGACTAATTTTGAAAAGGCCAATGAAATTGGCAAATGAAATTTGCATGCCGGACTCCGCCCCGGATATCCGGGTATAAAAGGGAGACGGCATGCTGCATTCATTCACCTTTTGTTCTTCGGAGCCTTCGCATCTGATGACAAGACTCACTCAAATTGCCGGATCCTTACGACGTGGTGCAGAGGATTGTCCCTCGGCAGTGAATTCCCCTGGGCGTCTCGGCAGTTCCAGTGTTTATTTTCTAAAAGAGCAAATTTCTCCAGCACCAAACAAATCAAAACACTATAACAATATTTCTGGTGTACACTTCTATCATCTTAGTTTCTTTAAAGGGGTCATATGGAGAGAATACGTGTTTTTCTGTGTCTTTGGTGTGTTATAAGTTGCCCATGCATGTATTAGACACGTACAATTGCAAAAAATGAAAGTATCGGAACAAAAGATGCATTCTATCTAAAAGCGAATGCTCACCCAGACCTGCCTGAAACGCCTCGTGTAACCACACCCCCACAAATCTACGTCAGTTGGTGGTATGATTTGACTAAGACCGCCCAAATGTATACACAAGTAAGGTGGGCGTACCTGTCAGTACAATTGTTTTGGAACCTGATGTTCCAAATATGTTAAGAGGCGTTACATTTCCGTCACACGCTTGCAGTATTCGACCAATCACTACGCACTGGTTAATCATAGCACACCTCGCTTTTCAGAGTGATGAGCTTTGTAAAAAATCTGCGCGTTTCAGAGAGGCGGGGCAAAGAGGAGATACAAACATGCACGGTATGTGGAAAATACAGCGTTTTTGAACCTTAAATCGTGTATACACATTGCATTACATCTAAAACAAATGATAATATGCATTTTAGCCGTGTCATATCACCCTTTTAATTCATGGAAAAACTGCCTCGGTCACGTTTTGCGGACAAGCATCGCGACGTTCTCCTTCTTTGGGGTCCTTAGGGGGGACCGATTCTCCACCAAAGTTACAACTCAACCAATATGCGTTATATCAGGTGTACCTTTATTAATTTGGAAAGGGATATCAAGTTTACCCATTAATTTGGCAAGAGTTGAATGTTTTGGCCTATAAAGACATTTAATAGGAAAATCATCTCAATGCGTTAATCATCACTCTCTCTCGCTCTCTCTCTCTCCCCCACCCCGAGGGCTATTGCACCGCCAGCGTGCGTGGAACGGGTAAAACCTGACTTGTGTTGCACCAAACAAATCGAAGCACTATAACAATATTTTTTGTGTACATTTCTATCATTTGTGTGTCTTTAAATTGTGGAAAAACTGCCTCGGTCGCGTTTTGTGGACAGGCACAGTGAAGGTGTCAGGACTGAGGTCCGAACCCGGGTCTCTGGCGTGGCACTCAGACGCTCTATCACTGAACCACAGGGAGATGTAGAATCCAACAGACAGAAGCACTCAAGTGCAAGTAAGAGTAGCTTCATTGCTTCATTGCATCAGTAGCACACGCAGAGTAGGGGGCAGTCTGCGGTTGGCATGATGCTGATACTGCCGAGAAGTTTTCAGGAGCTTGAGGCAAGCCCTTCTCCACATCTGACGGCAGCGCTTTACTAACTGTTGAGCGGAGGGAACAGCCACTTCTACTTCTTGCTCAGGAAACAGGGGGGGGGCATACCCAAACTGACACTCAAATGGGGACGTGCCAGTAGCAGAGGATTTGAGTGTGTTGTGGGCGTACTCTGCCCACATGACGAAATCAGACCAAGACGATGGATTGTTGGCCGCCGTGCATCTGAGGGTGGTCTCAAGATCTTGGTTTAGCCTTTCCATTTGTCCATTAGACTCTGGATGGAACCCCGAGGATAGACTTACAGTAGCCCCTAAGGATTGACAGAAAGCCCACCAAAACCGTGAGGAGAAATGGGGGCCTCGATCTGAAACGATGTCTTGAGGGATGCCAAAGACTCGAAAGACATGTTCCAGAACTAATTCAGCAGTCTCTTTTGCCATGGGCAGGAGAATAAACCGGGCGGCCTTAGAGAATCTATCCACAATGACCAAGATAGTGGTTTTACCGTGGGAAATGGGTAGACCAGTGATAAAATCCATGGAGAGGTGAGACCAGGGCCTATGGGGTATGGGAAGGGGGTGCAATAATCCTTGAGGTAAGCTTTGATTGCATGTGGGGCAGGCACTGAATGTTGTGACATCCTCCTTAATGGTCGGCCACCAGAACCGCCTCTGGAGGAACTCGAGAGTACGACCAGCACCAGGGTGACAGGTGAGTGGTGAAGAGTGTCCCCATTGCAGTACCTGGGAGAGGATAGCTTTGGGGACAAACAGACGGTTGGTAGGCCCTCCTCCTGGATCGGGTTCTCAGGCTTGAACAGTATCCCCCAGATCCCACTTGATGGGAGCTATAATCTTGGAGCTGGGAACAATGGGCTTGATTGAGTCCTCTTGAGGAGATTTAACAAATACAGGACAGTGTATCTGGTTTAAGATTCTTCGACCCAGGGCGGTAGGATAAGGTGAAGTGAAAACGATTGAAAAATAGGGACCACCATGCTTGGCGGGGATTGAGTCGCTTGGCCTGCTGAATGTACTCCAGGTTTTTGTGGTCTGTGAGCACTTGGAAAGGGTATTTGGTGCCCTCAGGCCGATGCCTCCACTACTCAAGTGCCAGTTTGACTGTCAGTAACTATCTCCTACATGATAATTCCTCTCTGTGGGCATGAGATGATGTGAAAGGAAAGCACATGGATGCAGCTTGCCATCATTTCCCATTTGAGACAGCACCGCTCCATCCCCTACGTCTGAGGCGTCAACTTCTACAATGAAGGGTGTGTCAGGGTAAGGGATGAACAAAACAGGCTGCCCCTGTATGTAGCATAACATTTTAGATTCACAACAATATAAAAAAATCAACCAAAATATCTGGACAATAACGCTTATGTAAAACATTGCAGAATGTTGTGCTTTTTTGTGAACGTTCAGCAAGTGCTAGCACTAGCTAACCACATAGTTCTATGCTATAGTTGATAGTAAGCTAACTAAAACAGTAAGAATGAGATTTGTTTGATTTCACTACCTATAGCCTCATATACTGTACATACTACCATAGCAAGCACTTAATGTAAAATACGTTAAAGGTAATTTTAGCAAAGTTCTAGTGAAACGAATCGTAATGTAATTTTGTAAGAATTGCAATCAGGCGCTAAAAGAGTACCCAAATGGACGTTCTTTCAGCCAACAGAATCACTCGGGGTCCTAAAGGGGACCGAATTCGAGGGGGGACTCAATACCTCGTGACACCGTTTCACCAATATACCGCAGGGGAGAGGGAGAGGAAACGCGCGTTGTAGAGTTGTTTGTCCGTTTAGGGCTGCTGTACAAAACATGGCGGCGAATTCAATGCATGTACAGTAGATATAAACAGCTTATTCTAAGGTATTACAAACATAACGGTTCATTATGTAAGGTCTTTATACACCTCTGAAGAAATAGTTTTGTATATTATATTGCATTTCTGTCAATAGATCCTCCTAAAAACCCAGTATTGTTCCTTCAAAGATTTACGTATTGTCAACACGTAAAGATTTAGAAGAACAATGCAAATCTTGAAAGATTTGGTTAATTAAACCACTAAACGTGTTTTGCTCGAGTAGAAAACGTTTACTTAATGCTTTGCTTTGTTTATTTCCCCCGGCATTGAAATTAAGTACAAAATAAATAGCAGAAAACAGTTTTCAGTGTCCAAAGACACCTGGGGCCGGATTCACAAAACTGTTCTTAAAGGGATATTTCACTGCCAAATCTAAATTTCCCCATGTTTTACTCACCCTCAAGGCATCCTACCTGAATATGTTTTTTTTCTGGAAGAATAATGCAGTCGGAGTTATAATACCACGTATCATTTTACTTCCATTTTGATTTGGTAGTGAAATATCCCTTTAAGACAAAATATAAGATTGTTCTTAAGATAAATTATAGGAAGTTCGTAAGAATGTTCGTAAGTGTGATTCTCAAATATTTCTTAAAACGTTCTCAAATATTTTCTTAAGAACATATTATTTTTTTTCGTAAGAATAAAATGATACGCTTGTTCATGTGGTAACTGTATATGCTTATATGTATTGTGGCAAAGCAGACACGAGACGATCACAGTTGCAGTGCAAAACAACCCAGAGGGTGATTTATTAACAAGATTAACCAGTTAAGTGACTGAATTTTCTTGGGGGACGTTGACTCGTGAGGCGTTCTTCCAAGTGCACGGTGACGGCTGGTGAGGGTTCGTGGCTGCTGGGGATTCTTCTACACCGGTCATCAGGCACTGGCGTCTTGGGAGAGAGACGAGAGAACAAACAAAAAACAGAGTCAGTATGAACATCTCTAAAGGAGTCGTAGCTCACCCATCTCTCTCTGCCGTGTGTTTTTATCCCGTTTGGGAATGCGATGCAGGTGCTGACGACCGGCAGGTGTGTCCGCTGATTGTGCCCGTTTCCATGCCGAAGCAGATTGGGAGCTAGGCGCCTCGCCACACTCCCCCCCCAAGCGTCGTCCCGGGACAAGGGCCAATCCACGTCTAACCATTGGGCATCCGTCGGGGAGGAGGGGGGGTGTCCCTGACCGCGTGGTCCAACCTGACCGGTATCGGAAGCATCGGTCGGTAGGAAAAAGGGGCACTCTCCGTAATCTGTCGACGTGGTCCTCCCAGCTCCCCGAGTGGATGACTACATCGTCTATATAGGCAGCCGCGTAATCCTGGTGGGGCCGCAACAGGATGTCCATCATTCTTTGGAATGTTGCGGGTGCCCCATGCAGGCCGAAGGGCAAGACCCGGTACTGCCAGTGGCCCGAGGGGGTGTTGAACGCTGTTTTTTTCCTGGGCCGAGGGTGACAAAGGCACCTGCCAATATCCCTTGGTCAGGTCGAGGGTGGAAATGAACCGGGCCTTCCCGAGGCGATCCAGGAGTTTGTCCACCCGGGGCATCGGATATCCGTCGAACGATGAGACCTCATTGAGACGTCGAAAGTCGTTACAGAAACGGAGGGTGCCATCGGGTTTGGGGACCATGAAGATGGGGCTGGACCAGGGGCTGCGGGAGGGCTCGATGACCTTTAGCTCCTTCATTCGGTTGATCTCTTCCTCTATAGCCAACCGGGACCCTATAGGGCCGCTGCCTAACGATCACTCCTGGTGGCGTCCGGATTTCGTGTTGTATAACTTTTGTCAGCCAAGGTTTCTCACAAAACACATCCGAAAACTGACGGACCAGGGCATTGAGTTCAGTCTTTTGGGTGGGGGACAGCTGTTCTCCCATCCGTACCACTGGAGGTTCCCTTTCGGCGAACACAACCATTTGGGCCGTAGGTGCCACCCACCGCTTCAGGAGGTTGATGTGGTACAGCTGCTCCACTCGACGTCACCCCGGCTGAAGGACTCGGTAATTGACCGGCCCTACCCTCTCCACCACGGTGTACGGACCCTTCCAGGAGGCCAGGAACTTGGATGTGGCAGAAGGTGTAAGGACCAGAACCAGGTCTCCAGGCTGAAACTCTCTGGGCTGGGCGGGCCGGTCATATATGCGTTGTTGGGCGCGCTGGGCCTCGGCCAGGTGCTCCCTTCACCGGGGGCATTACCCGGTCGATGCGTGTCCTCATCTGCTGCACGTGCTCTATGACGCTGCGATGGGGCGCTGGCTGGTGCTCCCAGGCCTCCCGGGCAACATCCTAGGATCAATCTTGAAATTTTTTTTAAGAACTGTCTTAAGAATTTAAGAAAAAATGTGGCAATAAAGAAGAATTTTCTTCTGACGAATGTTTTGTGAGTCCGGCCCCTGGTCCCTATGTAAGTCGTCAGGATCACCGTCGAGTCCAACTGCTTTCAATTACAGCAAGTAATTGCGTGTTTTAGTCCTGGTTTCTTTGTTTCTTCAATTGCAAGTCATTTTGCTTTGACTCAAGGAGCGTGTTCTGGGGTGTACACGTTGGAAAGTGATGTCAATGCATACCCGCTATATTTAATATTTCAAATCAATATTTAGAGTCCAATAATTTCCTTGGCAAATAGTCATGTAATAAGCAGGATAATGTACATCCAGCTGGTTGTTATTACAAAATAAACCCATTCAGTGTGATACAAGACCTCAAATCTTCGGTCGAGTTTGATTCTGCAATAATAGAAGTCCCTAACACAATCTGTGAGAATCAGAAAACGGGCAGAGATTGTTCAATCGCCGTTATGAATATGCAGGCAACTTTTGTAACCTTGATACATCGACTGTAACGCCGCCAGAACAGCTGTATTTAAAGTAGCTGGCTTGACTTCAACTCCCTGAGCCCGGCTGATACAGGGCCAACTTATCTGCTGTGACAACACGTTATTAAAATCAAGTGAGTTTGTCCTTTACTCCACTTCATCACAGCCTCTATTTCAACCCTGCTGGCACCCGAGAGACAGAGTCATTCCACCAAGCCGAGCATAAATCCAGAAAAGCACCCTGGGCAAGGTCTTCAACACAAGCCAATTCTTCAACTCTTATACATGAGGTCAGCAAATTGTCTGTAGCATTACTCTGAGGTTCTCCGGCGGTGCGGTTAGGAACCTGAAGCAGAAGGGGGACACCGTCACAGGTGGGCAGCATGTCGTGGTGTGACAGAAAAGTGTGTACAGTATGTTTATATCTTGTTTAATGGTTGACAGTACTGCTACTTGTGCGTAGCAGTCTACAGCGTCTTAAAGGGATACTCCACCAAAAAAGTAAAATTCTGTCATCATTTAATTACCTTCAAGTTGTTCCAAACCTGTATAAATTTCTTTGTTCTGTTGAACACAATGAAAGATAAAATGTTAGCAACTGACATTTCTGGGACATCATTAACTACCATAGTAGGAACAATTATTGTATAATATTATAATATTAACACAAAATGAGATGAAGAATTTAGGAAAGCAAACAGTTCTGGAGTACCATTAACTACCATTTTAATAAATACAAAAAATGGCCAAGAAATGTCAGTTGCTAATATTTTTCCAAATATCTTTCTTTGTGTTCAACCAAACAAAGAAATGTACAGTATATAGGTTTGGAACAACTTGGGGTTGGGGGGAGATATTCATGACAGAATTTGTATTTTTGGGTGGAGTATCTCTTTAAAGACGCTGACAATTTCTTTTATCTTTTATTCACCCTGATGGTGCTCCATTTGAACCGTTTTGATTTTAGAGGAGAACACAAAATGAGATGTTTTACAGTACAATGACCAACTCTAAAGCAATGATAAGTAAAATAAAAGAAATAGTTTATTGGATTATTTTCATTTTTACATTTTTTTAGCTTGTTATTACGTCTGTTGGAAAGAAAGGATACGTGCATCTCTTCAAATCATCTTTTGTGTCCCTCCAAGGGACTAAAATAGTTTGAATATTGTGAATGACAGAATTTTTATTTCAGTGTGAACTATTTCTTTAATATCCTCTTAATGGAATAAAAGAAGAAAACAACGTTGGTGAAAATAGCACAAAGAAGCAGAGGACAGACACGCGAGGACACACAACAGCTTGTTGTTGTTATGTGTCTCTTTTTTGATGACTCTGCGGTTTCTTCCTGCGCTATTTAATTACTTCATTAATTATCTTAGTGTAGCAAAATCGGGTATGTTTTACAAAAAGCCATTAGTTAAATCTTCTCCTAGAATGCACAGATGCAAGGTCAATGGCAAAAGTCGTTCAGAATGAAATACACATTTGGAAACATTAGGCTGTGAGAGACACTTCTCAATGGACTTTCCCCAGGCAATAAGTCATTTCTATTGGCTTTGCGAGTGTTTTCTTGTTTGGTATATCCTACAGTATAATACTCCTGAACCAGTACTGCAGAAAGACTCCCTCGACACAATACACTTTCTCAAACACATTTAAAAATGTAGGCTTTGGGCATAACCTCACAATATTTTAACAGTTGCCATAATTAAGAACTGTGTCGAGAGGTTTCTGCTCTTACACTTTATTAGCTGCTCAGACTTGAAAAGGTTATAGAGAATATATACTAAGGTTCAATACAGAGACAGTGATGCAGTGCTGCCCTACAGTCAGCGCTTGTCAAGGCCATGAGATATGAAGGAGAAACAAATTCATACCCTTGAACGATGATTGACACTTTTTCTTTGACATTTATTTTTATCGTTTGACAGATTTTTACATTTTGTGTGAGAGCAAAGTGCTTGACAAGCGATCTCATGCACAAGGTATATTTGTTCCAAAGATGCTGCTTGGATACATCCGACCTCAATAAAAAAAACACCCACTGTAGTCGATCATTTTAAAACTCATGGTTGATCATCATGATGAAATATTTAAACATTTTTACAGTGAAAATAATGTCTATATGTTTTAAAAAAGCTTGAATGTAACTTTCTACATTTAGTATACGGCACATAGAGCCATTGATATGCAAATTAGCTTCAACGTGGGAGGCAGACACACTCTGTCAGTTTAAATCTAGACTAAAGACGCATCTTTTTAATCTTGCATACACTACTCTTCCATAATATAAATCCTCTGAGGGCTTAGGCTGCATTAGTTAGATCAACCGGAACCAGGAACACAACTGATGTACTTGTTGCATCAAAGAGTGCAGAACAGTACTCTACTCTCAGCCAGTCTTGTCTCATTGTTCCACAGCGAGCAGGATGCAGTTCATGGCCTGACCTGATGGTAGAGTGGAGAATGGGAAGTGGGGACCTGACAAGAGCTGAGATGATAGAGCTGGATAAAGAAGGACGCGGTCACTCGACATGTCTTCACCACAAAATTTCAAATGCTATTAGATTATTAATGATAATCTTAAACTATAATTTACCTTATTAGTATTTTTTTTTTTTTGTTGTGCAAGCACTGTGGAGCTTGTGCAGAGGCAGCAGCTTTTGCCAGAGGGGAACTGGAATCCCCTGGTTGGGCCTGGGTTCTCCTGAGGTTTTTTTTCTCGATTAGAGTTTTGGGTTCCTCGCCACCGTTTGCATACTGTTTTTTGCACTATTTACCTGGCCAGGGGGGCTGCTTTAGAATTTTAATGTTTTACTTAATTAATATTGCATATAGGATATTGCATATATTTATAGCCTGTTATATTTGACCTGTGCTTCTCTCTCTATCTTAAATGTGTGCTCTCACTGTACATGCGCGTGTGTGTGTGTGTGTGCGTGCGTGCGTACTTGTCTGTGTCCGTGTGTGCGTGCGTGTCCGTGTGTCTGTATCTATGTCTATGTGTGTTAGTACGTGTGCATATTGTGTATGGAGTGTTTTGTAAGTGGGTATGTCTGTCTTCTGTGTTTTCACCTTTTTCTTGTTTTTACAGGTACAACTTTAATTGTTTTGCTTATAGTCAATATGTCTCATGTACAGCTGCTTTGTAACAATGAAAAATGTAAAAAGCGCTATATAAATAAAGTTGAGTTGAGTGATTGGTTAAAAATCCGAGGCACAATTTCTTGTAAAACCATTCATGTGATTTATATGCTGCGTTGCCCTTGTGGTTTGTGTTATGTAAAACCAGTAAATCTTTAAAAACTCGGATTGCTGAACATCGTTTTGCAATTAGACATCAAGATCCAAAGAGTCCTGTAGAGAAGCATTTTGCAGATGAGACATTCAGTTTCCACTCTACAGTATATTGGTATCGAGTTAGTTAAGTGTCCACGACGCGGAAGTGATATTAATAAACCCCTCTTTGTAACACTCCGTCTGTGTTTTTCCCCGTTTTTGCCCCAGGATGTTCTTTTCCCATGATCCCTCATCATTGACTCTCACACCTGACACCCTTTACCCGGACTCAATATAAATTCTCACCCTGCTCTTGTTCTTTGTCTGGTATTAAAGTAACGTATCGTATTGTTTGATGGATTGTTGTAAGTGGATGTTAACCTGTTTCTGGATACCTGTTTCCCGTGGATGTTAGCCTGTTTTTGGACTTACCTGTTTCCAGTGTATGTTTACCTGTTTTTTTGGATTTACCTGTTTCCTGTGGCTGTTCACCTGTTGTTTGAGTCACCGATTTATGTAAAGAATTCACCTTCAGTACTTTTGTGGCCTCTTTCATCCGCCTGCAGCAGCGTTACACTTTTACAGCGTTAGGCCTTTTGAATTTTTACACTAGACATTTGAATTTATTGTTTTGTGCGTGTGCAGGTATTTTGTAGGTTCTTTATTGAAATTTTAAAGTTTGAATAAGACTTGCGTCTTGTGTATATTTTTTGTATATTAAAAACAATTCCTTCCTTGTAAATGTAATTTTTTGTGTCATGTGATCTTTAATCACCTGGAGGTATAAAGGGTGTTTATTTAGTGATGTTGAACTGTCTGATGAAGAGCCTGTGTGCTCAACACATCACGCAGCATGCAAAAGTCTTTTAATTAATACATTTTTATTATATTTTTGGAGCTTTGGTGTGCCGACTTTATATACAATTCTTTACAATGTGTTTGTGACATGGAAAACAGGAGCGATTCAACTGCGTTTTTAAAAAGTGTTTTGTAAACTGCCGTTTTTAGGAGAAAATATTCATGAAACGAGAAAATATTCATGAAACATATCGAAAAACACCATAAAAACATAAACAGCAATAAAAATTCTGTTTTCACCACTGGGGGTAAAAAATAACAATTGTGTCCTTACTTGCTCCTTCAGTCTATGACATGCATTACTCTCTGATGAAGCAAAATAACTTTTACGTAAACAATAGACGTGCTGCATTTATATCCACATTTAGTTTTGTTGCCGTTTTGCTTTTAAAAATCTGCCCACATGTTTGTCCGAGAAAACTTCAAGAACGTCGATGGGTTGTAACTTGTTTATATTTCTACATTGAATGCGACGACCTTTCCAGCTGGATTTACCTTGAACTGAATAATTCCGATTTTGAAGCATGGCTGAATTTAAATCTAAAATTTCAAACCAGCTGCGGGGACCAGAAATCCAGCTGTCAGGTAAAATGCCACAACACCTCCCCACTGACACGCCGGCGGTCTCCTCAGATGCCTGGCTCCCCCCGTTGATGCAATGTTAGCACAGATAATATATGAATATATAAGCATATGGAGCAAAGTCAAGAAAGTTAAAGATCATCAGTCCCAGGAGGAGAGCTGCATTATTCATGAAACTACAAAGACAAATACCTACTGCTTTAGGCTGTAAACAAAACAATAAACAATGCGGAAAAGTAAAACTCATTCTTGTGCCGGTGGTTGGCATCTTCTGTTTGACCTGATAAAGCAACATTTAGACACAAGAAACTGCTGGAAAACAGCTTTTTCACATGAAAGAATTTATATCATTTTTTATTCTTCCCGATAAGCTATTTTACACCTCGGCTGAATGATACTGCATATAAATTTCTCAAGACCTTTGACAGCAAACATCTACGCCTGTAGTACAAAGTCGTGGTAATGTTGGAAAAACTTTTCTCCGCTAAAATGTGTTTTGCATCTCTAATTGAAGCTTCAGAGCTTCGCATTGCAGAAAGTCACATCTCTAAACCAGCAATAAAGCGTGATTGCCATTGTGTCTGAGAGTCAAAATAACACAGGACATTTTCATTTGAAAAACATCTATTATTTTAAGAAAGTGCAGCTTGCATCCACATGGTTTGCCGAGCTGTGCCACAAAGAAAATTCAGCTCTGCAGAGCAAGAAGGGTCCCTCACATATCACGTCTCCACAGGGCCCAAACCTCATGTGGGCCAATTTAAAGATCACAGGCACCCAGGGATTTCTCTAAAACATGACTACAAGTAAATAGGGGTTGTATCCTACAGGTTGTCATCTCCCATCTCTCAGTATGATCCACCAACAACATGTGTCGCAGCATAGGGTCTAAACATTAGGTAAAAGTATACAAAAATGTATGAATATTAACTTTGAAATACATTTAATTATTAAGCAAACTTCACATTTAAAATGTACTATTTAAACTAGGGTTCGAACTGAGGGGGGCCTGGGGCGGTCCCGGACCCCCATCAGCCTTAAAGGACACCTCATAAAGTCTAAAATAATGAACATGGGGGTCCCCTGGTTTTTCATTAAAGCTAGACTACTAAAAACCCAAAATTATTTTTGTCAAATTATCATGCTAAAACAAAAGACTATTGACCGTTATTTGTCCAAGTTTAACACAAATTAAAATGTCATTTTTATCTGAAAATAGGCTATTCAACGAAGACATGTACAGACAGAGATGTCGCAGTGACACTCAGATGTCACCGAGTGACTCTTGCAGCATGCGGATCCTGTCATATTGAAAGGGACATACAGGTGGTGGGAAAATAGCTACGCTAAGGGAGCGAAACTATTTTAAATCTTTTGCTCTCCCCAAGAACATTGCGTTGCTTTGCAAAACTTTTGCGTTTCCCCAAGAATATTTTTCTCTCCCTCAGAAAACGTTCGCATTCCCCAGAGAATATTTTGCGCTCCCTTCTGCAAAAATGAGCTCCGACTTTGACGAGAAGGGTACCCATCTGCTCTCGCCCATTATTCTGCATTGGTTCATATTATTTTCATATACTTGATCTACATTATCAGGAGATGAATCACGTTTAAAACACTCATACGCTTCTGCATACGGTGACTGGCTGGTTTGGCAGCACTGTACAGACAGTCACTATTGACTTTGACGCGTCCTCTCCCTCACTCGCTCCAAGGAATTTTGTTATTCATGTTCAAAAAAGGGAACAGCGCTGCATTACAATAATATACAGAACGAGAATCAAAGGACAAGAAAATAAATCCATAAAAAAGGAAAATAAACGGAAAGGAAAATCCCAATTAGTAAGAAAAATGTTATCATAAATTTTAGAACAAAAGACAGGTAATAATGCTCTTAGACAATAGACATTATATTTGCTGTGTACTATTTTGCACTATTTTTGTGGGAAAAATACTGATTCAAAAACCAAGCTTTAAATGACTACCAGGAAAATTCTTACTTACCAATTCAGAAGTGATATATATTGTGGACAGGTCCATTGTTACAAATTATGAGTCCCCTGACATTATATTGCTCCGGGTCACTTTCATCAATATCATCAATAATACGTGAATATTAATAAGGGTCCTAGGCACCCCCGATACATTCCATGGCCTTCAATGCGATGTTGTTGAAATCATATGTTCGTCCACATATTTTCCAATGACTCCTATTTTCCAGTTTTTTTTTCAGTTATTTTATCAGCACTTCTGCAACAAAATGTGTGCATTAGATTCAGTGTTGCTGTAGAACTGGCAGGGCATGATACCAATCCAAAAGGTCTTGGGCTTGATTGTCATATATCATATCATATAGCACTTTGGATTGTTTTTAACATTTTATTAATCTCATTCTGCCCCAGAGAATTATGGGAAAAGAGTCCATTACAACATAAACTTGTTAAATGTACATACTGTATGTCTTCCATCATAGCACATAAAATGCAGGCCTCATAGCATTCAAAATGATAAACAATTAGCTTCTACCATTTTTTAAATTTAAACAAAACTCAAAAAACGAGTCTTAAAGGCGTTCCAACTAACAAATATGACATTCTGACAGTGTGCATGTGTGCTGGTTAATACGCTAATACCAAAAGGACCCAAGGGCAGCACGAGATTTGACGCGAGAGGAACGCTGAAACGCTCCAGGAAAAGGAAGGTTTTGAAACCATTTAGATGAGCACGCCTGCAGACAGACAAGGAGGTTTGTGTTAATTTATCCCTGCCCTACCCCGAGTCAAAAAATCCAATCAAAGGCTATTGTGAGTCACCCAAACTCATCTCACCTTGCTGTTTTGTCATAGAGCCCAAGAGATGAAGCGATTCCAATTTAGATTAGTTCTGACCCTCAGGTCACACATTATTCAGCTTATCTCCATATAATCACATTTCCAGCATTGTTAGGACAACACAGACGTTCACAGTTTTATGAGCTCAAGTAAAAGTTCTGGTCAAACTGTTCTGACCGTCATGATATTTGTTAGTAAAATATCAACGTTAATTGTCTCGTAGCTGACTCTAACAGTACTTGAAACATACAAAAGCCAATTTACAGTTTGCGACGTCATAATACTTCAGCTAAATTATGACCTATTAAAAGAATCATGAAGAGAAGTTGTGTTTAATGGGTTGTTTTGTTTTAAAAGTGTTTAGTTGCTTACTTCCTTAACAGTACAACTTTAGATATCTATATTCTGGTCCCTATACGGCTACAGTATGGCTCAAGTCTCTCTTGATCGAAAAAACAAAAGACGAACTATTTAGAAAATAGAACACCTGTTCTCAACAAGCCACATACTAAAATGTAATAGTTCAAATGTGTCCAAACCCCAACCCAATTTATAAGCAACACGAACACCACTAACTCATTTTTCTAAAAGTACAAAACCACCTATAAACAACATATAACATTAACACATTGTTGAACTTTTTAATAGAAGTCAACTCTTGCCAGGCAGCAGGTGTCCACGATATCGCCAGAGGGAAACAGACACACACAAACTGGATTTTAAGAAAATATCCTAGCTTGTTATATGAAATTGTCAGTTTAGTATCTCATTCCCCCCCGTTTCCAAATATATCTGACATGTGTGTTTCCTGCCGTGCCGTCGGCCTGGCGGTGCTTAGACAATCTGCAGCGCGTTCAAAAATAATTTTCTGAAAAATGAAAGTCACCTTCAAGAGCAGTAGGGTGTAATCTGCTTGTTTACAGAATATCCAATTCCTGAGTCTAATTGTCATCAGCCTGCTGTCCGCTTTGTCCCATTCAAATCAAGACCACGGCAAAAAAAGCACCCCGCAGATGCATTGAGATATCTGCTATATACACTGACAAATACAAATGCTAAATAAATAATTGCACATTTACATGCAGAAGAAACAAGCATACAAGACAGCGAATTAGAATCTTTGTATCTCTCAGCAAACAGAATTATTTTAACATTTTAAACTTTAAAAGTCTCATATTTTCCTTCCAGATTTTTAGAGAGACAAAATCGCAAGTTTCAAAAAGAGAGGGTTACCTTAACTGTAACACTGCGAATTTGCCAATGGGGTAGAAATGTTCTTTAATTTAAGTACCTTTTTAATTGTAAATTTTAAAATAATTAAAATAAAATTTGAAAATGTAATTTTAAGTACCCAATTTAAGTTTATTGTCCTTACCCCTTGGGTTTTTGGGTTTTAAACACAAACTTACTTAAATTATTTTCTTACAAAACAATAAAGCATATCTTTCCTAAATGTATCTTTATTTAAGAACGTTCAGATATTTGTACTAGAAACAAGATGAAGAAATTCGTTTTTTGCAGTGAACTTTCTACTAGAAAGTCTTACAATAAATTTACAGTTAGTACTACTGTAACATCTATCCCATGAAAATGTGACACACAGCACCACTAAGAGAACAGAATGAATAGATTACAAAATGACATCAAATTGAGAAAAAAAGCGCTGGCAGTACACGATCCGGGATGCCTGCACAATCTGTTCTGCGCATGCGCGTAATTACGTAGTAGAAAACGTCACGGTTTCCCTACACTATTGGTATCACGCATGCGATGCAACACTTGACAGCCAGGTGGAACAACTGGTGGCATATTTTTGTAGGCTACATTGTGTTTTTCATTTAACAGTTCACGGCGGGTCGATTTTGATGTATTTAAATGTAGATTACGCTATGCATTACGATGTGTTTACGTGGTTGCCAATCCAAAATAATAAAGGAGTTGTTACATGAACATACACGATTTTGGTTTTGGTTACATGTGGAATAAAGTCTGAGTCTTTCTTTCACTGCAAACCTTCAGTTACCTCCATATCCTCCCCTTTGCGATTCATTGCTGTATGGCATTAGGCCTACTTAACTTGCCGTGTTTCGATCTGAGGTCAGTAGTATTGTCAAAGACGGTTTGTGTCATTTTTTTATTAAATGCTGCTAATATTAGTTTTAATTTAGTAAAATAATTTTGTATTAGTATGGGTCTATATAGGCTAATATATCTATCTGTATAATCTAAATGAGGAAAATAATCCCCCATGAATGAAAGTCTCGCAATACAAAGGTGCGCAAGCGTGGAACAGATCGTGCAGTGTCGTAAATCGTCGCAAAACAGAATGATCATTTGTGCATGCGCGTTTTCTACTATGTCATTATGCGCGGACGGATATGTGCAGGCATCCCGGATCGTGTACTGACAAGCGCTATAAAACAAAATTGAATTGAATTCCATCCATCCTCCCTGCTAAAACCATTATAAAAAGATGAACAAAATAATAACAGAATTTTTTTATTTTTATAGAATGTTAACACATTTTTTTAAACAAGTGAGTTGCATTTTGTGTTAAATAACTGAAAAGGAAAACACAAGATTGAGTTAAAGTAACAAAATAGTTATCCTTAACTAGACACAGAGACGTATTTGATTGTGTTGTTTTTGGAGAATAAAATTGACCAACTCTATCACCAAATCACCAACAGAAACGAGCACTGACTATAATAAACCAACCTGATCTCAATCTTTTCCATACAGTTGATAATGAACCTTAGTGTTGAGAATCATCAGTGTATATTTTTAGAAGCCTTCATTTTCAAGCTGAAATTAAACCACATGAGTTTTTACCTTCACTGGCTTAATTGATTAACATTGGCCATGTTGACAAAATCCACATTATTTCACTAAAATTAATCCTGATCAAATAACAGAGTACATTCAATATAGTCCATTCCATTATTGTAATTACTTTACATGTCAAACTGAGCCAGAAAGCAAAGGCACCCGTTAATAAATGAGCCGGCCGGGATACAGCAGCAGCAGTTCAACTTTCATATTAACACTTCATTTTCCCCTTTCTCTTTCATCAGCGTCCCCAACTGAACCCGGGGCACGAGAGAAAGAACTAGTTTGCCAAAGCGGTTATCTGTGTTCGAGCTAAATACATTAGGCAGATGAATTTTCTGAGAGGGAGAGCTCTCCTTCCCCCCAAACCCTTCCCAAACCTCATGCCTGGAGAGCCTTTAATAGTCGATTGTTGATGCACAAACTTTTCATTACGCCCACAGACGCATTAGCGACCGGGCCGCCCGCTAGCTGTCACTGCGAAACCCCCAAAAAATGAAGATGCGGCGCAGTTTGCTGCAGTCATTAGTCATCAGATCACAGCTCCTCTCACAGTGTTAATAAGGAAGTTAAGATAATCGCGGAGTTGGGGATTGAACCATCTCCAGATGCCTCAGGGGCCAAGAATCTTCTCTCCCTCTCTATCCCTTCAATTAGCATTACTGACATTTCCCTAAGCCACTGGACACACAGAAGGTAATTAGAGAGCAGCATGCTGTTATCAGTTATCACCAGCATCCGTGAGATAAGAAACAGAAACAAACTTGGAAAGCCTTTGAGAGGCTTATTGACAGCGCCCTGCCAAAATTCATGTTAACTCTGGGCCTAAAAGGAACGTCGAAACTGCCCTCAATGGCAAAACAACGTGGAGGTTTTCAGACGACGTTCAGAACTGTTCTTGGGCCATTAGTACAATTCTCGGGCTATAAGTAGACCCACTTAACAGTAGGCTATACCGTACAGAACTACAGTATGTGCTTGTAAGCATTTACCAACTGTAAAGTGGGAAGTGTGATTTTGTTGCGATAAACCTACAGAATAAATAAAACAAAATAAGAGTTTAAAAAATTGTGATTAAAGCTGAAATCTGTAACACCGTGTCTACACTGGACGCGGCGCGACACAACAAAAGACAATAGAACGCATTAGAACCCATTATAATTTAAAATTTTGTCGACACTGAATGCGGCATTGTGCGCTGGTCGCGTCCGGTGTAGGCACTGTGTAAGTTTAGCCTCTATAGACCACTTTTCAAGATGTAAACAACACTGGTCCAGAAGCACTTCCTGTTTCAGTTTAACACTACACAAACGTTAGAACAAAACACAACAAATAGAATATTTTGAACTAAATAAAAATGTTAAACAAACATCGTTAAGATTTAATTATATAGTGTTGCCTTGGAATAACAAGGTTCTATTTGACATTTTTTGTCAAAATTTAGTTATTCACATATTCGTATTAACATTATGTGATGTTTTATGGGACGTTTTATCTACAGAGTCAATTGTAATGCAAACACTTTAAAGCTTGTGATCTCCAAACTCAGAATGCAGATAGAACCTTAGAATTCCAAGGTGGCGATTAAAAATGTTTTTAACAAATGTAAATGTAAAAAAAACTGAAACAGGAAGTGCTTTTGGTGTTGTTTACGTCTTGCAAAATGGTCTTTATGACCTTCTTTTTATATATAAAATTGTAAGTTGAAGCCAAATGAAGTCGAGCTCTTCACGCAAAATCATTCCTTGATAACTTAACTTCATTATTTACTTACCGGTGCAAATCGGGGAAAGCCATGAAGACAGTTAAAACATTTTTTACTTGCTTATTATCTGATTTTTGTTTATTTGTAAACCTAAAAAATTGGGTTGATGCATCATTGTCTATTTAATCTTTTTTTACTCACCATAATGTTTTTTCAAACCTGCATGACTTTCATTCTTCTGCAGAACACAAACGAAGATATTTTGAAGAATGTTGGTAACCAAACAACATTGGGGCCCCATTGACATCCACTGTATGGACACAAAACCACTGAGATATTTCTCAAAATATCTTCTTTTGTGTTCCACAGTAGAAAGGTCATATACAGGTTTTGAATGACATGGAGGTGAATAAACAATGACAGAATTTTCATTTTTGGTTGAACTATTCTGATTCTGATTTCACGGGGAGTTTAAAGGGGTCATATGACACGGCTAAAACGAATATTATCATTTGTTTTAGATGTAATGCAATGTGTATACACAACTTAAGGTTCAAAAACGCTGTATTTTCCACATACCGTGCATGTTTGTATCTCGCCTCTCTGAAATGTGCAGATTTTTTGCAAAGCTCATTGCTCTGAAAAGCGAGGTGTGCTATGATTGGCCAGTTAACCAGTGCGTAGTGATTGGTCGAATACTGCAAGCGTGTGATGGAAATGTGACACCTCTTACCATATTTGGAACATCGGGTTCAAAGCAATTGTACTGACAGGTACACCCACCTTACTTGTGTATACATTTGGGCGGTCTTAGTCAAATCAGACCACGAACTGACGTAGATTTGTGGGGGTGTGGTTACACGAGGCCTTTCAGGCAGGTCTGGGTGAGCATTCGCTTTTAGATAGAATGCATCTTTTGTTCCGACACTTTCATTTTTGCAATCGTACGTGTCTAATACATGCATGGGCAGCTTATAACACACCAAAGACACATAAAACACGTATTCGCGCCATATGACCCCTTTAATGCTTATACCCTAGTGAGGCCATCTCACCACTGGGCCTTTGAACACTGTACCATTCACCTCCAACTCTAGAACAACAATTCTATTCTCAGGTACAATGAGCTAAAGGTTTTTATGACACTCTAACAATTGCTTATCAAAAGTCAACCTCGACAAATGAGCGTAACGATTCAAATACAAGAGCTTCTCACAGCCTACCACAGGCAAGCAGTTTCATTTAGTGCACGGCACAGCGATTAATCATATCCTTATGTCGCCGTCCGCCTTTCCCAGAATCCTGGTACATTTCCCTTATGCTGCCACCTTTAGGTATCTCTGGATTCTGTTTCATTTGGATTATTAATGAGACACCCTTTAACTGTCACGCTCTGTTATTCTGCAGAGACACTACGCCGCTTCGGCTGTTCTCAGGCTCATATCATTGTGTACCTCTACGCTCTTCTGCTGACACTCTGGGCGTTCAGTCTTAATTCATCCACAACGTATCCAGAAACAGCCATAAGCCAAACATAATAACAAGTCAGATGCACATGTGAAACAGAAGCACGGCTTGTTCCGTAACGATCGTGCATCCACAAATAGAGTAAGCGTGTTTTCGGAGTGCTGAGGCATGAAATACAGCTATATTTGCATGGTTGTGGCAAGCATTCGGTGGCATTTTTATTGAAAACAGTAGGAGTGCATAAGTAGAGACGTTGTTCATGCAAATGATAGGCTAATTTCTATTGTTTTGTTAGAATGGCGATTTTCGATTATGAGTGAAATTAGGTGTGAGGTTAAACTCATGAGATTTTCTTGTTTTGTTGTGTAACTAGTTGGCGCATAACCATTTTAAAATAAGACTGTGTAAAAGTCACATAATGTTAATCACAGATTTTATTTCACTCATTATTCCAAACAACGTTATGCTAAAAACACATTAGAAATTCCTGAGGGTCCCATGGTTTGAAAATTTTATCTTCTGGGTTTTTAGGACTATGAACTAAACAGCTACCCAGAGCCAAATACAATTGCTTTGATAATGCTGTGTTACAACATACACTACAAAAGTATTGGGACGCACCCTTCTAAGAAATGTTTATTTCAGTAATTTCAATCGAAACAAATATATATAATATATATATATATACTGTATATCATATTAATGAGTTTAGTTTCCATCGCAACAGTTTTGGAAGGGCCTTTTCTGTTCTGTGTACAAGTCATTGATGAGTGTGGGTGATGAGTGTTTGGCTCAAAGGTGTTCAGCTGGGTTCAGGTCTGGGACCCATCAAGTTCTTCCACACTAGACTGAATCAATCATTTCTTTATGAATCTTGTTTTGTGTCATGTTGGAATAGAAAAGGGCTCTGCGCAAACTGTTGCTATAATATGTGACCCTGGACCACAAAACCAGTCTTAAGTAGCGTGGGAACATTTTTAGTAATAGCCAAAAATACACTGTATGGGTCAAAATGATAAATTTTTCTTTTATGCCAAAAATCATTAGATTAAGTAAAGATCATGTTCCATGAAGATATTTTGTAAATGTCCTACTGTAAATATATCAAAACTTTATTTTTGTGGGTTATATGCTATGCTAAGGATTTCATTTGGACGACTTTAAAGGCGATTTTCTCAATATATAGATTTTTTGCACCCTCGGATTCCAGATTTTCCAAATAGTTGTACCTTGGCCAAATATCGTCCTATCCTAACAAACCATACATCAAAGGAAAGCTTATTTTTTCAGCTTTCAGATAAATAAATTTTACCTTTAAGGGAAGATTCACATTTCGCATCTAAAACCACGCGGAAAACGCAAGCTGCACTGCTCTCTCCTTTTTTCCCAAAACGGCTAGGAGTTTGCGCTCTCCTGGCGTCTGTCGTTGCTAAGCAACCATGGGCCACGCTAGCCGTAATTTTGTTTATATTGGTGCGTGGTGCGCGTGCAGCATTCTGAAAATTTGAAATATTTTCATCTCAATGCAGCGCCAACGCGCCTAGGAAAACGGGAGCGTCACACCACATGCGCATCGCTCCCCATTTGAGCGCACTTGTCGCGCGTCTTCATTTAAAACAACGAATATGCACGCGCAAAAGACGCGAAATGTGAATGGCCCCTAAGACCAGGGTCACATATTAGAAGCACACAATTCTCTAAAATATCATTATATCATAAGATAAGAAATGACTGAAGTAGTCAAACCTGTTCATTAAAAAAGAGGCATTCTTTACCCAATACTTTTGTCCATGTAGTGTAGCTCAGGATGTGTTTCTTAAATGTTTCTCTTAAAATGTCTTCGAACATTTGTTCTAGAATTGTTTTCACAAGGTACGATTGATGGCATAGTGACTATAAGGTTTGATAGAATGTACTAAATATTTGAGCTCATTTCGAAATCTCTTTTAATTTCAGACTTTGGTATCTGGGCAAATATGAGCACAGTTTCATCTGCTGTTTGACATTTATAATAAGATATTCTAAAGGTTACCAAGGCCTGTTTCTGAGGATGAAAATCTAAGAAGCAAGGGATTTTAAATATACCACTTCATTTGCTCTCCATCTTGCTATCCATGAGAAACAATTGAGATATTAAATCCATCTAATTTCAGATTTTTCTTTCCTTTAAGACCGATAAGGATGCTTCAGGGGTGACCAGAACTATTATCAAAAGACACAAAACCTACAAAAAAGGCCACAAGCAGATAAAGGCAAACAGACGGATCCAAAAATGAGATGAGGCGAGATTGGCAGCCGGATAACATCTGCTCCTACAGGGCTTTTTGGCAGCCATTATGCATTTAGCAACATGGTCCCTGGGAAATCTCTTTCTTCAGATGTTCTCTTCATCTTTGTCCAAACGAATATGGCACTGAGGAAGTACACCTGCTTTTCTTTACCCGTCTGATCCTACCGCAGGAATAAAAACAGACGCGGGAGTGGAGCGCGCGAGAGAACGCTTGATTTACTGTATGTCAGGTGTGTCGACCCTCTCCATGCATCAAATGGACCTGAACCATGGAGGGGGTATCAGAATGTGGCGTTCAGGATGTCTTCTCATTTCCCACAAATCTACAGCGCCGGGCTGTATGATCTATCCATCCTATTCCTCCAAGGGGAATCGCTCGGTGAAATATGGCTTTGTGTCATTGGTGGTGGTGGGGGGGGGCTTATTACACTGTGGAATATAGATAATGCAGCGGTGCATTAGAGAAAGATGAAAAAATCCAAACGGCACATAAACAGGCAGAGCGAAGCAAAATCGGAACATGCACCATTAAGTCGATAAAAAAGTGGTTGTAAAAGCAAACAATATTTCAAGGCTACAGCATTCTGAAAGCATTGTCATACAGCCATTTTTGAAGCCCACAAAACGCATTATTTTAAACAGCAGGACACAAAACTTTTAGGGGAGAATTAACCTTTGTGTGTGGTATTACAATGGTATTACCTGCGCCTAATTGACAAACCCCCTCATTAGGGCTGTAACGTTGCATCAACGTAATCGTTTACGTTAATAAATGAAACAAGTTCGCAACACATATCAAAGGCATCCTTTTACTTTATTTGGACTTTTTGTCATAAACCAGTAGTGGCGGTGATATGTGGCAAGCTACAATGAATTCTATATTAAAACGTTACAAGACTAGAATATAGGCCATATTTTATGCTTAATATGGTTGCATTTACACAGCGTTCTGTTTCTACGAGCTGCCATGTGTACGAGCTTGTGATGCACGCGGCTGACTTTAGCCTTTTTCACACAGTAATCCTCAGGGGTGTAAATCTCATTTAACGGTAGGGTGGGACAATAAACATAAAATTTCTCAAGAGCAATTTTTGAAGGGGACACAAATAATAGTCAAAAATTGTACTTACTACGACACAAATGACAATATGCGTTAGGTTCATAGGTTTATCATGCAGACTTGCAGTCATATTATAACTCCGAACTGAACTGCCACTTAATGTAATACAAGTGAACACCTAATAAAGCTGTTTCCATTTACATTTTTTTGTCTCTGTTATCAAGACAGGAAACAAGTATAAAAACACACTACCCATGATACTACATGTTAACAATGAGTCACTTTTTAAACACTTACATTTTTTAAAAAATTTTATCCTGATTAATACTGCAACATCGTCTGACAAAGTCACCATACATCTACATTAAAGAGTGGTGGTTATTTTCCCATGTAGTGCAATGCATCCGCCAACAAACTATGTGCATATGCATAGATGCTATGTGCATAGACTATGTTCATGTTCATGTAACTGAATGTTTAGTTTATCCGCTGCGCACACACTGCACAAAACAGATGCTGAGAAAACGAGCTTGTCTAACTGAATGAAAGCTGTGCACCTTTTGTGGACAAAAGGGGTCTGAAATTCGCTAAACATAGTGCCAAAGTCACTAAATTATCACCAGTATGTGCGCGACTGTGTGTGACACGGGACCTGAATGGCAAGGATCGGTGGCTAATTGTGGCAGTTAATGTTAACATAATGCCAGATCGCCACAAATAAATGGGAAACGGCTTCAGCGTGTTAGTTGCAGTGTGTGACGCACTATGCAACAAGCTATTGTAAACAAGCTAACGTTAACTAGCTAAGTAACGTTTTAATCGCTAACATAGCAGATTCATGGAAAAATACCTCAGTAATCAGCATTTTTTTGCCACAACTAATTTATTAATGAATCAGCATTAACTACATTAAAGAGAATCACTACATTTAACGTGAATAAAATAGCCTTCTTACTAGAGTTCAACAATCACTGCTGAACTGAGCCACATAACTTACTCATGTGTATAGTAGTCTAGGTGAGATGAACGGGAAAGCAGGCAGTGGGCCAAACCACTGTGAGGCAGGGGAGGAGGAACTGTTTCTAAACTTAAAACACATTTTTTTGCGTTTGTATTTTTTTCTAATTACACAATTAGTTTAGGTATACATAAATATATTTAGCACAATAGACAGTGCGATTTTTAATGATTTGGGGGGGACAACCCTCCGCCCCCCCGGGATTTACGCCCCTGGTAATCCTGGTAAATTGTTATCAATTTGCCAGACTGACTTTACCAGTATATACACAAATGTGCTGTTCACACAATCAATGGCATTCTGTCATTCAACGGTAAGACAGCGTTCATACAGCAGTCTCGAAATACCAATATATGATGTCATTAAGCAGAAGTTTCCTTCTAAATAGCTGCGCTACAACCGGAGTTATGTTTGAAAATATGGCGGGGTGTGCTTTCATATCCGAACGAATGCGGTGTTTTTGATGTTTGGATCGTATACTTTTGACCCAACAACACTGTATAATACCCTGTCTACACCGCATGCAAGCGGCACGATGGGACGTGACAAAAGCCATGTTCTTCTATAGTTTTTTGTCGTGTCGCGTCGTGCCACCCGCGTGCATGTAGACAGGGGAGTTGTTGATCTGAACTGTATGAGGATAAATGCAGAGACGCAAGAAAAAAATTACTCTTACCGGTAATCCATATTCTTCAATCAGCTTCTCATACTGGTAATTTACTGGTAATGTTACAAATTCTATTGCTGGTAAATTTGCAGGACTGATTTGCTGGAAAGGACCCGTAGTGTTGCGACATCACATTGCATCTGTCAAAGTTATCATTTGCGCGTTGACGGGTTGTTCTAGGTCGACTAAATTAACTAAATTATATTTGCACTTTTATGTCACTTATTTACATAAAGTAATTGACGATCATTTTATTACAAACACCCCTTATAGTTTATTATAGAGGTAAACCATACACAGTATACTGTACTATGCAGTGAAATGCTTGGCATGAAAACAGAAGAAAATGTAAAAAAAAAGAAGTTAATAAAAAATCTGGAAAGAAAAATATATACCATGCAGGGTTGTCAAAAGATTAATCTTGATTAATTGCATATAGAATAAAAGATTGTGTTTACATAATACATGTCTGTGTACTGTGCATATTAGTTTTGTCTTTATAAACACAAAAACACATACATACATGTGTATATATAGGAAATATGTAGATGCATTTATTTCTATTTACCAATAATTAAAATGATATATAAACATCTATTAATAAATTAATTCATTTATTTTTCTTAAATATATGCATGCACAGTATGTGTACATGTTTTTATAAATACAAAATAATTACGCACAGTACACAGACATACATCATGCAAACACAAACTATTATTCTGGATGTGATTAATCAAGATTAAGATAGCTTTCCTGTGGTTAGAGCATGGCGCTGACAACGCCAAGGTCATGGATTCGATCCCAGGGGATTGCACATAGTCAGAAATGTATAGTACAATGCAATGTAAGTCGCTTTGGATAAAAGCATCTGCCAAATGCGTAAATGTAAATGTAAGATACAGCCCTTACACTACATGTTAAACATTTTAGAACATTTACTCACTCATTCATATTTTTTCACATTTAAAAAAAATAATAAGCTCATCAAAACTTACATTACAAAGGGAATTATGAGAGTAATGTTGATCAAAAATAATGCTTAACTTGTTAAAATTGATCATCTTCAGTGTAGTCACTCTTTGTCTAGAACTTGCAGGAATGTTCTCTTGTCATGTTATCAAGCATTATTAACAATATTGAAGGAGTTCACATCTATCCTATGTGCTCTTATTGGCTGTTCTTTCATCAATCAGTCAAAGTCATCCATTTCAAAAACAGTTCTGTCAGGACCACTGTTGTCAAATATTTAAACAATAGCAATATTTAAGGTTGGCGGAATGAAACTGTTCTGGGCAAGCTCTCCGACTGTCTCTCTCCAGCCTCGCATGGACAGAGCGGGAGCGCAGCAATACATGTCCCCCCACCTGGGGAACTAGAACAGTTCATGATGCATAACAGGATTAAATTAAAATGATCCGACAGATACAGGCAGGTATGAAGGAGATGGGATGGAGTTGGGTTTTTAGTGCGGTAGCTGATAAGGAACTTAGAAAGGCAACTTAAATAGGACGCAGTCTAGTTGTATGACTATTGGTTAACCTTGATTAGCTGCACCTGATGTGACTCGCGTGACCTGCCAGAACTGATGCTACGCTTGATTTTCTATTAAATAAAATTGTAGCTTTGTAATGGGAAAAAAAGTAGTGTATGCTTTGCAAAATCATATTTTTCTCTATGAAACGAATCTCAAACACCTTCAGATTACAAGCTTGTATGTCTATGGATACGAACCGATGCATGGTGGATATAGAGGTGGTATAAAGAGCAAAGGTTTAGCAATGTTCCATTGTACAAATTAAAGTGAAATTAAAATGCAATGCTTCATAGTGGAAAAGTAAAAGTATAGTATTCTAAATTCTATGTATAGTATTACAAATAGATTGTTACCTAATTTGCATATTTTCTCTATAGTGCATCATGTGGCTGGCAGCATGTGTAAAATAAACAACCCTAACCGATGCAGTCTCAGCGAATTCCCTCTTAAAGTGTGAACATTTGAGGTGAAACATACTTAAATGTACTGGATTCACTAATAAATGTCAACATCTCAGTAAAGTGTTTTGATTGCACTGACTTTCTCACCATGGTATTTAGCTGAATCAAAAGAGGATTAATTACCATAGCGACAAACTTTGGCATACACGAGCCATGCCTGGCAAATTTTTGTCTGTTTAATAAAAGTTTATGTTTTATCCCCGGAGGCAGCGCGGGAACAAACAAGCATATTTTGCTGCGTTACTCTGGATGCTGTGTTGTCTGTAGCAGATAGTGAATAATATCATCCCGCGCGCACTAATAAGATTTCTCCTGCGCTGCTGTGTCGTCTCTGTTCAACGACAGCGACGGCTGCAGGGAAGAGATAGGGACGCCCCTTTTGCATTGTAGACCGTCAGCGCCTACAATCTCAGGATTAAACCTTCATTCGAGTTCATTCATATTTTCTGAATGCACTTTCTCTTGTGTACACCTTTTCCGGATGTACTGGAACACATTGATTGGCTGGTGTTGGCAGATACACATTTTTCGCATAATTCCCAGCATTCTTGAAATAATTCTGTAAATCCCATTCGTGGTATGTGCCTGTCCATGAGTGGCCATCACAATGCTAGGCTGAAATGGTAGTCAGTGCATTGCTGTTTAGTTGCTATGTGTTGTGAGTGCGTTAAAGTGCATTGTTATGGATAAACTACGGTCTTTCCTAGTTTATTAGTGTAACAAAGAAAAAACAAATACTGTTAATCATTGAGGTAACTTACAAAGCAGAGACAACAGTCACAACAACAATCCTATTATCATCCAAAATGATTTTAAATAAAGGAAGGGGATAAAAACAACAGGTTAAACATGTTACGAAACAACTCGTTAATATTTTCAGCAGAATGAGCGTGCTGTCATTTGACTCTATAATGGTTCTTTAATTGCATCATTACCTCTACCTAAATGACTGCATGTTGACAGTGTGATGACAAAACGAGTTCTGCAAGGAACATATTTACAAAGACGCTCTACAAAGAAAGTGTTTGACTTCTTTTGCTTAAAATCAGTGACATGTCGCCATGAATTAAGGAAGCAAATATCTACGTTTGGGTTTTTTAGCCTAATTAAAACTGAATCGTGTTCCTGAGGTAAAGCTAACGTAAAGTATATTTACATCATCAGTGTCCTTTAGCTAAGCTGCAGTATGTGTTTTAATAAAGTAAAACTTACTATATCAAGTGTTCATGGCTGATTGCTCTCTTTAAAGAAATATTAACTCTCATGCTTAAAGGAACAGTTCATCCTAGAATGACATTTGTGATACGATTAATATTTTATTTTGAATCTCATTGGATCTAGTGGTAACAAGAAACGCGGCAACCAATGAGATTCAAAAGATGAGATTCATTGAGCCTGCTTGCGGCCATCTTGTTTACATCCAAACGTGACTAAATTATCTCAAAATATTAATCGTTTTTGCTCACAAATGTATCGTGTCGCATCCTGAGACATGTATGAGCCATGAACATGTAACCCTGGAGCTGTGTGGATTACTTTTATGACGGATACTGTATATCACTGCTGTCCTTCTGAAACCTTGTATCTCCATATTTCATGATTTTATTTTTTTGTCATAAATCATTATTATTAATCACCCTTTTGTCATCCATGTTTGTCACTGGGTTTTGCAAATACCGAAACAATAAAAAGCATTAAAAAGAGCTTATCAACTTTAACAACTGATGTGGGAGAAATCGATCTTGAAGTTCAAAATATATCTCAGACAAAGAAGGTCCAGGTGTCAAAGAGTTAACTTTATTTGCTCAAGCCAAACAAAGTGAGATGTCCCAAGTCATCTGAAAACATCTGAAAATCAAGTGTTTTCCAGCCTCCAGTTATAGTGAAACTTCTAAGAGGTGTTTCCCTCCGAAACCAATCAGGTAAATTCCCGTTATCTCTTATTTTTTATTATCCAATCGTCCTTGTCTGCCACTATTATTTCTTAGGCAGCAAGGTTTGTATCTAATGGAGGAATGTTCACTTTCACTTGGTTTTTTAAAAATAACTTCCTTATAAAGTAAATAAGTTTGACATATGAAGTCATCAAGCTGGACCCTGTCCGTATCATATTTACCAGTAAACAATGGAAAGTACCCATTCAAAGAGAACATGCCTCAAACTTCTGAACTTTATCTAGGTCAGGCCTCTGAAACATCACTGGATTTTGCATTGCTCAAATGTGTTCTATACTTGGTTAAAATGATTAAAAATGTATTTATGTGAACAATCATTGCTTAAGTATATTGATTATATCATTAAATCATCAAATCATCATATATTCATTTGTATACACTCATCTTTGGTTTAGTGTGATTTTTAGATTATTCTACTAACACACCTATGGTATTAACATTCCTATGAATACTTCTTATAACTGGGGTAAACTGGGGTAAATAACAGAGCCCAATGTTACACAAGATGTGCACAAAATGATACACAATACAACACAGTATGTAATCATAAAGAATGGCAGAACTGACATTCTATGGTAAACTGTTCCTTTAATTTCTGAGTTTTACACTTACGGGAGGTCGAAGGACCCATTTACGTCGCAACTCGACTCTATCTTGAATGTGTGGACAGGCATTACCCAGAAGCAAATGTCTATATTTTTTAAAGCTTCAAATACGATTATTTTTCATACACAAAGACATTATTTTGTATCAGAAGACAAGAACCCATTGGAGTTGTATTGATTGCTACAACTCAGCTTGAATTTTAATAAGCTTGAATTTTACAACTCAGCTTATGTTCAGCTAAAGAAATGAAGTCAAATACACATGGGGCCTGTTTCAGAAAGGAGGTTTAGTGAAAACTCTGAGTATATTAACCCTGAAATGAGGGAAACTCTGGGTTTTCCGTTTCAGAATGTGAGGTATGTCAAACCCGAGAAAGCGGGGTAACTCAAGCCCGTTTCTAAAAGAGAGGTCACTTATACTCAGAGTCAGTAACCATAGTAACTTACGACGTGAACCTAACCTGGTCGGGAGCAGGTTTTCTTTGGTAAACCCAGAGTTTATTTCCATCTCCTCCCCCTTTAAAGTGCAAGTGGTGTAGGTCATTCATTCATTCATGAATACAGTTTACTGTAGATCTAGAGCACTCATCAGTAGTGAGAACATGATATTTTTGATTATTTCTGTTGTTTCATTCATTTACTGATTAATTTATGTGTTTATTGGTAGATTTACCTATTTATTAATTGAAACTTAAGTCATTTTCAGCACATTAGTAAATCCACGGTATGCAGAGTGGAAAGTGTGCCTCGCTCTCAAGCGCTTTCTGCCGCCATGTTGCTTTTTCTTTGGTGCCGTTCCGTTGCCATGGTGAATCGTAACATCGGAGCTCCATTGATCATGGCTTGTCGTAGTTGTGGTGCATGCGCTTAACTCAAGGTAAGTCTACCGAGAGTTGATAGAACTAACTCAAATCAGCTGTTCTGAAACCAAAAACTCAAAGTTTCGCATCTCAGTGTAAATCAACTCAGAGTTCACATTTTAACTCGGTGTTGGTGGAACCTCCTTATTGAAACGAGCCCCTGGGATGTCATGAGAGTGTTTTTTTAATTTAGGGGTGGACTGCCACAATCTGTCACAATTCAATGCATTTAAACGTCAAAACAATGTACAATGTATGTACTTGCTTACTAAAGGAATGGTTCACTCAAAAGAATGACAATGCGTCCATTTATTAACCATCATGTCTTTTCAAACCTGTATGACTTTCTTCTGCAAAACACAAAAGAAGATATTTTGAAAAATGTTGGTAACCAAACAACATGGACCCCATTAACTTTTGTTATATGGACACAAGACATTTTCAAATGATCTTCTTTTGTGTTTCTAGAGAGCATAGATATGTATTTACTTACAGATATATTTAGCTGCGATGTTTCTTTAAGTCGACACTATCTGATGACCTATGGAGTTAATCACGGTGACTATTGAACGCGTCCGTCAATGGCAGGTTGATGGTAAAAGGTCACGGTTCTCCACAATGTGTTTGTTTAGTACACCACTGTCTGTCATACAATAGCGTTAAGGGAAAAGGAAGCAGCTCTGATGTTGGCCAATTATGGCTTGTTTATTTTCCTCCTTCGCCTAATAAACGTCAATGCTATTTAATGGGCTGGTAGTGTAATTAAAATTCAAACCTCCGGGGCGAGGCAAACCTTCCACCCGAGATGATGCGGTATATCACTCCATGCACATCCATACATATCAAGGTCACTGGAAGTGTGCAGTAAAACATGAATTAAGATAGCTTCGGCGCTGCGGTTTTGCCACAAGCTGACAACCTATATTTATAGACATACGTTCAATAGCTTTTTTAAATGCATAAACAAACGCCGAATGATTCAGTGGGGATGTGAACGTTGCGGGAAAACACATTGAGAAGAAAATAAATAAAAGCAGCATCTCATTTTAGTGCAGTGTTACTGGTGTAAACAATCACAAACTTACAAACAAAAGTGCACCAAAGTACATTGGTTTTCAATTGCTAAGGTAATAAGATGGATGTGATTTGTATGTCACAGAGCACAATACTTCAATGTAGGGATCAAACTTACCAAACACCAGTATGATCTTCTGTTTGCCATCAAAAACAAAGGAGATGTTAAGCAGAACATCTCAGTCCCCATCCACTTTCACTGTATGGAATAAAGATCAGCGTGATCATTCTTCAAAGTACATGGTGCGTAATGCAGCTCAATCCGATCAGTCTTTGGTCTTTAAAGGGTTTTCTTCTCTCAAATGCCCCATCTCATGTTCACACTGAGATTCAAAAAAGCTCAGGAGGGTAATACACATGCTTCAACTGTTAGAAAGGCTCTCAGGCTAAATAGATAAACTAGACAAGGTACTGTAATTTCAGATGGCGACCGACTGACAAAAGTCTTAAATGTGTACTTTTGGGAATCTCTGAATTTTCAATTATCCACACAGGCAAGAAAATATATTTCAGCCCCTGCTTGCAAATCTTAACAAATACTGTCCTTGGGAAACTAAATGTCACTTTATAGGGAACTTTGTTAGAATTGTCAGTCAGTAATGGCACTGAATTTATAAACAGATTTGAATGGTTTATTCACGTTTATGTCTTAAGCAGGTTTACAGGATTATTGAGTGGAAAGAATGCGAGTGGTTTTTGATGTATGTAACACACCACGAGTGAATGACTGCACATCTTCTAAAGCACCCTGCTGTGCGATGCCAGCACAGCCTCTTGCATCCAGACTACCATCACCACGGCAACAGAGTGGAATCATTTGCTTCGTGTCCATAGAGCACCATTCTAATACTTAAATATCTAGCAGAGAGGGCCAAATACAATAGCAAATGTTGATCAAAGCAAACTAAATAAACTGCTCAAACACACACTGCATAGTTCACCTTGTGAATGACTGTCAAGTTTAAAAATGTGGATTATTACGAGTGAATAATACACTGCATTCTGTTTGATATATAACATCATTTGTGAGTTTGTTATTATCATTTATTTTTATTTCTTATTATTTTATATTTATTTTTGATTTTATCAGTTGATAATATTCAGAAATAAATATGCATACAAGAAGAGAGTTAGTAAGTTGAATTACGTAAGTTTTTCCACTGAAGCAGAATTCCGGTAAAGCTCCCAACAAGCTGTAGACCGTTTCATTGGATGCGCGTGCGCCTGACCACCAGTTAACTTCGGGTTTGTGTTTGGCTATTGTCTAAGAATATAACTATTTATTTTTTATTTCATTTATTATTTATAATACAGCATTATTTTATTGTATAATAATTGTATTAAATGAACGATTTGTTGAATTTGTTGTATGTTCATTTTATTAAATAAGCAATTTGTTGAATGGGTTCTGTAGTTTGGTTGCATTTAAAGAAACCGTATGGTACATTGACATCTAGCGGTTGAGCTTGGTATCGAAGTCTAAATTCAAAATATTGGAGAGGCAAGTTAAGCCAAGTAACCGGTTTCTTTTGATTGTTATCAGAAATCATCTACAGGCACTCTGTTGTTTGTGAATGTGTACCGGAAGTTAAGGTGGGGTCACAAAAGTGCGCATGTGCAGTACTTTTTGTTTATGTTGTTAAGATGAAACCGATTATTGATGGACGGTTTCTTCGGACGCACGCACATGGCCCCAAGTTAACTTCCGGTCTGTGTTTGGTTATACTATAACAATTTATTGTATATTTAATTTATATTCATTTATATTATTATTTTATTGTATATGAATTGTAATAAATGAAATTAAAACTACTCAGTTATAGATTCTTTGCCAAGGTCTACCGGAAGTTAGGTTTGGGCCACATAGCGTTTGTTTATGATGTTGCTGCTGAAACCGTCCATATGTAAACTCGGATATAAAATATGAAATCCAAACTTTGATAAATGTTTCTCCTTTTGAAAAAATCAGGCTTTAAAATAGTACTTTTCAGGCTGTCAAAAAGGTTACTGCCTCTTTATACACTTCATAAAGATTATTTCAGCCAAGACCCCAAAACACTCACCTTCATTTTATTATAATATCACTTTGTTCCTGACACAACAAGGTATGACTAGGAATAGCAGCTCTTTACAGAGCTTGACAGCTGTGGTCAAAATAAACTGCCGTTGTAAACAACAGTAACAGCTGCCTGAGGATCATCCATTTGTTTAACGTAAAAATACCAGCAAAATGCTTTGGAACAGCATGAGGGTGAGTAAATAATGACAGGCTTTGCATTTCTGGCTGAACTATTTCCCTTACGCCCTTATGCGCCCCACAATCTATTTTCAAAATAGGATCAAGCCCCCCCCTCCACACTACAGCCCTACAAAGACAAACACTGAGGAAAAGCTTTAAAAACTCAGACGGCAAGGGGAGAGACTCTTTGTCACTTGAGCTAATTGAGTAATTGGCCTGAAACGGACCGCCGTTCATTAAACCTTCCCTCCTTCCCTCATTTCTCCCCGTTCCTACCCTACGTGATACAGAAGCTCTCCGTCCATCATCCATCACGGTTTCACCATTTCTTAGTTTAAAGCTAACTAATGAATGTCTGTGGGTTCACAGAGGACACAGCATGACTCCTCCGGGCTGAACACTCCCAATCAATTACAGCTTTATCTAGGACAACGCGCTGTCCAGATATAAAGAGCTCTACGAGAGTCACACGCTTAAAGACGTGGCTGATGAGAACTGCCGGAGATACGAGGTACGGCCGCACGTACATGTAGATAAGCGCGAGTATGAGATAATACATGATGCGGCACACTCGCCTCACAGATCGAGAGGAATAAACCGCTTCCCAGAACAGCTATTTGTGCCGCTGAAGGGCAGTGGGGAATAAGTGTTTATCTTTGCCCATCGTGTGCGGACCCCGGGGATGAAACGCTCTATAGGGAATGACAATTAGGGAAAAACTGAGTAATTGGAGTGTCCCTTGCGGTGACCGGCTCACTTACCAGGGCCCATTAATATGGCCCTAAAGGGCCGAAGGTGAATTTGGCCGTCTGCCTATCTACTGTCTAGTTGTGCGGCAGTTGTTTTCTCCTGACTGTTTTTGTTTTGTGGAGATATTCCACATGGAGGTTGATGTAGGTTTTGTGAGCTCAAATATGGCAGCGGGAAGTGCAAGTGAAGAAAAATGTGAGGCAGTTTGTGTTTTGACAGGCAAACGGAGTTGGAAAGTGTTTAAAGCTGCAATCCGTAACTTTGTGGGGGGGTTAGAAACAAATAAAAAATATTTTGATGAACAAGTTTTATGTGCCTGATGAAGACCTGATGGTCGAAACATTGGGCTATCTAATAAACTTTTACATCACTGTGCGGACTACACATTTCTTCCTTTTGTGATGAACAAGTTTATAAACATTTGTTATGAAAATTGCTTAAGAATGATTGATAAGAAGTATGATTTTACAGTAAAGTAACCTGCAATTTTAAGTTTCAAACAATGATGCCTTTACAGAGGCAACGGTTGTGCGCTGTACCTGTGATAAGGTAGCATCGCGATGCTAAAGCTTCAAAAAACTGTCAATGACATTTTATTTTTTTAAACTGTAGTATCGTAGTACCGTGAGGAATCTTGCATATGCACATAAACATTCAGCAGTAATACTCATTTTAAGTCGCCTTTCTGATGTGCCTTCTAAAGACGCAAAATGCTGTATATAATGACAAGAGCAAGTGCTTTTCTGATATCAGCACAATTGCAAAAGTGACTGATGTAATACATTTCAAAAAACAAGAAGTAATTATTTAATGACATTGTCTAAAATTTGCCAACTTTGGCAATTAAAATGGTTCTAAACAGAGCAGAACTGTTGCATTTCTCTGAACAGCAAAAAGCTGTTTCGTTCCTTTATGAATCTGTGTTTTAAATTATTATGATGAGTTATTCATAAAGACTCTCGAATGAATAAGCTGTTTTGAATGAATCATTTAATAATTCACTGACTTTCAGTTTCACATTTAAAAGACTTACATGTAGTGTTTTCAAACATTAATGTATAGCTGAAATGTTGCACATTGATAAATATTGTAGTATACCTTACTATATTTACTATAGTAAAGTGTAGTAAAATATTTAGACACTATAGTGTTTTTGAGTATAGTGTAATTACACTATACTCTATTTACACTACTCTAGTGTAAATATAAGTACACTAGAATATTAGTACACTAGTTTATCAAATAACTATTGTTAATTCAAATACTGTAGTGTACTTTAAATACTAATTATTTAATTATATATTATTATATCGCACTACATTATTTTGCAGTATTAACAATAGTTATTGGATAAACTAGTGTACTTATATTCTAGCAGTTTTTTTGTATTAGTACTCCATAATATATTACAGTATTATTACAATTATTTTAGTAACACTGCAATATTACAGTATACTACAGTATAGTATAGTAAATATAGTAAGGTATACTGCAGTATTTTTATGTGGATTGTCATTTTTACTGATGGGAGCAGTATTCAGAGAACAGGAAATAAAGCAAGACTGGCAGATGACGTAAGTTGTATTCAAACTTGTTTAAAAAACAGTCAGGCAGTTGCTTAAACTTCAGAACATGTTGATCATCAAACACGAAAAGTCGATTCGCGCAACCCGTTTCTCGTGAACGAAGGCCAATATGTCAGAACACATGCATTAGCCGCCACAGCTGAGACACGTTTTCGGAAGATATAAAACAGCAGAAGCAGCCTGACGATTGACAGCTTACAACATCTTTGTTATCATCAGTGCAGAAAAGCCATTCTTGAACGCACCGCGCAGCAAGGCATGACGAATTCCAAGACATTTCATTAGGAAAAGTCTGAGACTCGCAAGCACAATTACCGAGATGTATAATTCAAAGTTCGGCTGAAAAAAGTTGGCAAATGACTAATTACTATCCGTGCCTTTCAGATGTTCATTAAACACGTCAGGAGTTAAAGATTCTGACACTGATGGTCGAATATGTCACCACGCAGCTAGCTTATTCAACACACATGGTGGATACTGTCACAGAGAATGATACAGCATCTGGCGCTCTGTTCTAATGAATAAGCCCTCGCAGAATAAACTTCAACATCCAAGTTTTTCAAAGAGACGTGTATTTTTTCACAGTCTCGGGGTGCTGTTAAATGCCCGTGAGGCTGGTGTAAATCTGATTGGAGAGGACAGTCTCTCACACATGAGTGAGCCACTGATAGCCCTTAAATGAAGAGTTTGTAGAGTATTTAATGAGAATGATCCCGGGTATCTGTCTGTTTTAATTAGAAAAGAAAAGGTCAGGACAGTTCGGAGAACACAACATGGAGCCGGCCGATTGTCTTCTGCTTTAATTCATGCACGCCGAACACCGTTCGCTTGCTAACACGATGGGAGGTAAAATTACCCAAAACTCACACTGTGTAAACTTAAAGAAAATAGTGTTTTGTTTCCGTCTGTGGTTGTAGGGCAAGTAGATTATTTTCTGTATCAAAACTATTATTAAAGAGACAGTTCACCCAAAAATGAACATTCTGTCATGAATTACTCATCCTCAAGTTGTTCCACCATTGACTACCATAGTAGAAAAACTATTATATTTATTTTTTGGTTCTGTTAAACACAAAAGAAAATATTTTGAAGAATTTAGTAAAACAAACAGTTCTGGGGCACCTTGGACAACCATTTTAATGGTAGTCAGTGGTGCTCCAGAAATGTCAGTTGCTAACATTCTTCCAAATATCTTTCTTTAGGTGCGTCCCAAATCGAAGAAAAAAGTGCACTTAAAGTACCCGGATGATGCACTTTTTCAACCGAAAATATGAAGTGTGGAACTGTGGACACTTCACGCACTCAACGGTTGCAGTTTCGCTTGCATAGCAGAAGGGAGGCGGGGCTATCAGATGCTGCTCCATCAAAACTCTCCTGCAGAGTGATAATCTTCAATCTGATGATGACTAAAGTAATGCTGGGCAAAACACATGAAAACTACATTAAATGTACAATGCACAAATAAATTTTTATTCACACGCATTGTGCCGTGCGATTGACGTCATTTGCGCTTGTCTGGGAAACCGATATACTGTACTTCAGGTTAGTTTAAAACCGTTTAGTATTCCATTTGGGACGATACTACCCTTCTAAAATTCATACACTACATGGTTGAGTGCATAGAGCATAGTGTATGTCATTTGGGACACAGCTTATGTGTTCAACAGAACAAAGAAGTTTATACAGGTTTGGAACAACTTGAGGATGAGTAATTCATTACAGAATTTTCATTTTTGGGTGAACTATCCCTTTAAGACAAATACAAAATTATTTTGTTAACCGTTTAAAGTAAATAAAAACTTGAGTATACTATAGTTTTTGCATTGATATAAATGAAAGCAAAATTATTTGTATCTTCAATCAAATTGAAAGTCAGCATGGATCGAGCGGAAGTCCCAATACGCCCTTTTCACAATAACGTTACTTAACTTCCGCCTTTTTGCAAAGCAGTGTATCATAACATCCGTCTAGCAACAAACAAGAAGAAGAAGAAGAAGAACTTCCGTTTTGCCGTCGCGCTGGAATTTAACAACAGTGAGAAAAAAAACTGACAGAACACGTATTCAAGTACTTATCCTAGCACCTTCGCTAACACAAAAAGAAAACAAAACACTTACCTTCATAATCAAACAGGTACTGTTCAACGAAGAATATGTGTCCTTTCTCTAGCTTTGATCTTGTCGTTAGCGAAAATTTGTCTGCAAGACGTTGTATATCATCTAGACGTATTTGTGGCAGATGTGCAAGCCACTTGGTAAACTCCATTCTGAGGCTAACTTCTTCTTCTTGAGTTTTACTGGCGGTTGGCAAATCAGCTTATAGGTGCATTACCGCCACCTTATGAACTGGAGTGCTAGCGGAAGTAATGATACACTGCTTCGCGGCAGTACGGAAGATGCGTGACGTCATGTGAAAAGGGCGTATTGACCCTTCGCAAGCAAGTTGATTGACAGGCGATCTGACCAATCATAACGCCGATATTATGTGCCCCCCCCATGACTGACCGCTATTTTGTCCAACAAACAAACCAGTCCGACCAAAACTCTGCCTGAAGTTACTCTCTCTCTAAAATTGTCATGACCACAAATTTCGAAGTAAATATAAACACTTAATACACCACATTTAGGTAAGCTATACATCCATTTGTGTGACAGTAGTGGCTTCTGCATTAAGCCATACATTATACATTAAGCTGCATGTATGCCGATGGAAGTTAATGTTTTTAATTAAAGATGACGAGGCTACATGAATAAAAAAGGATGTATAAATATAACAAACACTTCAATATTTCATAAAACAAGTCAAAATTGTCAGTTTCGATTTCATGGTGACTTCGATCTCCCAAGCCTGACTTCTGCCAGACTGTGCAACTTCTGTCAAAAACAACCCACCAGTTTGACTGGCAGATAAAACAATCTCAGTCCATCGGCGCAGGAGGGTAAATCTGTCGACACCACAATAAACCAGGATGCCCAGCGGACACAGTGAATAATCGTGCATCTGCCTCTGTGAAATGTTGTAAAGACGATACAATTGAAATTCGAGTCTCGTTAAACCACACGGCTCCAAACGAAACTCTTGAATGTATTCCAGAGAATGTGTGCCATGAACAACACACACTTTGGCAAATCAAAAAATCATCTGATCTGAGTGGATCCAGTACATGCTGGTGAATCGTAAATACCCCAGAGAGAGCGGAGGGATGGTTGTTACTGTACGATTTACTGCTAAATGTAACAGTGAGAGACATTTCATTTTTAATGTCAGCGAGTACTGCAGCTGTATTGTTGGGAATGTGACATATACAGTACAGTGGTATGAACAAAACACGGTGTTATTTCGAGTAGAACATTTTATTTCGTTGCAATACTGAAATTAAAGCTGCATCTGCATTGAAAACTACAATAATCTTGAGGAATCAAAACATTTCTAAGGTGTAACAAACTTGAGCTGTGTGACGGCTCTTCTGAAGAACACTTAAGAACAGATCAGTAAATATTGTCTTCTTGAAAACGCAAGGTTAATAGCCCCGCTCAGCAGAAACCCACCCCCTGATGCCGTGACGGAGCTGACAATAACCTGCTTCTCTAATTAAACTGAAAAAATGCAGAGAGGAGGAGACAATATGTCCGTCACCTTGCAATTAATAATAGAGGAATGATTGTTCTGTCAAGTGAAAGGAAAAAGATAACAGAATCCATTTATTTACAGCCTTGTTTCATCCACCAAATACCTTGGAGTGACACTGTCATTAATTTGAAGTTTACACACAGTCATTTAGGGTGTTTAGAAGTGTGCTGAGATTCTCTGTGAAGACAAGCAGACATTCATCAGGGTTTAGCTGTGATGGTTTTCACGTTATGATTCGTAGAGACTGCATTTCTTACAGGGGTTTGTCTAATTTGGATTTCGAGAAAACTTCTGGAAATGTTGGCATTTATTCAAGCCTACCAGTGGAGTCCTAACAAAAAAAGTGGTGTACTGTACTATACGACCATAACTCTGACCTCCAATGGCCAAAAGACAGGGGTCAGTGTGTTTGTTTGTTTGTTTTTCTAGTAACATATGACAGTTATTTCAGTTAAATATTTGGGCATAATTCTTCACTTATGCTTTGAATATGAAGTTTTAGAATTGGAAAAAAATAAGTTGGTGGATAAAGGTTGGAAAAACCTTGTGAACCAGCTTTGACTAAAAGTGAGCAGTTTTATCAATATTACTTGACGGCTTCACCGGGACTCTTTCGGTCACTGACAGGACGAACTTCTCGCTGGCGTGTTGCCTACACTGAAGATGATGCGCTTGACGGTGTCGGAGGCACGGAAATATTGTGTATTTTCTTCAGAAATACACCAATTGTATGAACAAATTGTGAACTTGATACAGTTAAAGGGAAAGCAACCACAAAAGCAGCTTGGAGACGTTAAGCAGGAGAACAAGTGGGTATACGCTATAGATCTTTAGAAGTCGTTATACGCGAACAGCGCTGGAAATGAAAGCACACGGCGTTTGCATGCTTATGGCCCCGACTACACCACTGACGCCTACCCCGCATGCCATTCCAATTTTGCACATAACAACACAAAATTCTCTACAGTTTGTAAACTGTGAGTAAACCTTCTTGGTTGTGGGATGAAAAAGTGTCCTTTGTTTTATTCAGAATAATACAGAATGCTTTTAGCTACAGTATAGTAAAAGGTGCAAGATTCTTCTTTTCATGCCTTCCTTTCATAGCATTGTTTTGCTATATTCTTAAAATTAGTATTAGATTTCTTTTCTTTTGCTTTCTTTCGTTTTTGAGCACCGCTTTGATACGTGCGCTTCATTGCGTATATTTGAGTGTCTAAATCAAGCGTCAAATGATTTTACTGCTTGTATCCACTAGGGGGCCCCCAAACTTGCGGGGCCCTACGCATTTGCGTGGTTTGCATGGTGGTTAACAATGCTACTGACAGTAATGTGAAAGACTGACAGCATGACAAGATATACATAACCACGATTTTTATCACAGTTTTTATCACAATATATTTTTGTACTTTTCTGTTATTTGGACCTTTCTCCAGTTTTCATTTTTTGCAAATAAATGCAAATAGAAACAATATTTTTATTTGAAATTTGGAAGAAATATTGTTAGTTCACAGAATAAAACAAAAATGATTATTTTACCTAAATACATACCAGTATAAATAGTAAATTCAGAAAAAATGGAAATAATGTTGAAATGGTCTCTTAATTTTTCCCACAGGTATATACAGTACATAGGTCTGTATGATATTCTGTAAAATGATCATCATTATTATTTTGTGCAAAAATAATAATCACAATAAAAAATCCAAAATAAAAAATTAGCATTTTTGAGTATACTAATTCTTTAAATAATCTTTTATTAAAGTCACAGCCAATGTGTAACTGACATGCGTTGGTTTAATGTGACCGGCTCACCCTATATATGTTAAACATCTCTTAACCCGTCCAGACATGTGTTTCAACCATCATCAGCTTTTAATGGGCGACATCCACTTTGCCTCTGAGATAAACGTCATGTCATGTTCTGTTAGCGACCGCCTCTGGAACGTCCGTTAATACCTGCTGGATTGCAGGCTGTGAGGTCTTGAAAATTTGACTTGACATCTATCAACACCAGAGGATTGTGTCATAGACCATCTGTCATGGCACAAGACACCAGCACAACCCGACCGAATCTTAATAACATCCACAAGGGTGTGAGCTTGCTGCTCTAAACAATATTTCTGGATGAAAATGGACAACCCATTTGGTTTGTCGTTAAAAAGCTGTTTGGGAGCTTTTCATCATACTGTAATGCTGTGAAGATGACAGTTTACGGTGAACATGGTTATTTTATGAGCTTTGTTATCATCGACTTTCTTATGTTGCTTCTCTTTATACTGCCCCAAAGGAAGATAACGCATCTCCATAAAGAAGACTATAAAGATCTCACAGATGTGGCCCATGTGGTGGTGAAATGTTGCGGAGCGACTGTTGTTACCATGTTTATTGTTTCTCAAAATATATACGATATCCCATCATGAACAACTTCAAGAGCTAAACACTGAGATTGATTCCGTTTGGTGCCACATTACCTTAAAATCGATGCAGTATGTAACAAAACATTCTGCATTAGCATTGCATTAATATTAACGCCACACTCTTGATCGGAGACAAATTAACTTTCTCTTTTCCGTGTTTGCGAATGCAATAGTGTGCCACAGAACAAGCCGGCGAGTTTTCAGCGGTCGTACAGATCAAAAGGAGCGGCGCTAAGTCGTGTGGGTCTGCTCCGCTCTCCTTTCATCTTGACTGTGAAACCCTCCAACCGCTTGCCGGAGATGAGACGTCTCTTCGCGAGGCGCAGTGTAGTCATTTTCCACACTCGTCTTGCTCAAGGTCAGAGGAATGGATTATTTATTGATCCAGAAAGATGCCACACTGCGCGGTGTGCCTGCAGGATGACCGTTTCAATTACACGCTCAAACCCTTAGCGCGTGGTTTGTGTCCCCCACTGGCTACTGTACTTGATGCCTTCAGACAAATGAGAGACAGGTGATGCATCACAAATCTTTCAGGCCTTTGATCTCTGACAGACAGATCTACTCTGCTTATGTATTAGTGAAGTAGTCTGGCGTGACGGTTTTCTGAAGGGATTATAAAATTACAAGGTATCACACTCATGGAGTGTGTAAATGGATACAGAAAATTCAGTTGCTATCCAAACGATGGACAGAACACAACCCAACAGTCCCATTTTAATATCACTGTTATCGGGAACACCGTGTCTGTGGCAATATTATTTTATTATCTATTTGATAATAATAGATATATCTATTATTGTATCTATTTGAAAGTCCTAGTGAAATTAAAAACAACAATTCCTATTTATTCATGGAATATTACAGTGTTTGTTATAAATAGCTTATCAGTGTGGGTCATTCACTTTTTAAAAATCATGTGCCCTCATAATTTTTAATCAAAATCTGCAGGGCAGAGCCGTTAACTCCTCCCCTTAAACTGTCAGTCTGCTGCTAGTTTCATTTAAAAATGCAACGCCTGTTTTTGTACATCCAATCGAATCGCAATGGAAAACACAAGCCACCTCCTTTATTTTTCTCAGTCGATATTCCATTGCACTCTGAAATGCATCAGAATACGGAAGTAGAAATGATCCCAATTTCCGGTTCAAGGGGACTTTAATGTTTTAGTGAACAAATAATGGTATCTGTCAAATTCATCTTTAATTTTTATTTACCGTTTTTGGTCAACAAATCACACTCGAGTATGGATTTAAATTTAACAGGATGGAATTATTTATGATATTATTAACACAATATCGGTAATCGTGGTTTTCTTATATCACGGTTATTGCCAATACCGGTATATTGTGACATGCCTACTACCCAGAGAAAGCCTGGGTTGAACCCTTAACCTGTAGTAATGGATCATGATGTCACGTTACAACAACAAGACAATCTACAATAGCTACCGTAATGGTGAGATGTGTTGAAGCTAGACGTGGACATGCCGTTTTACTTGATGGTTGACAGTGCCCTGGAGTTTTGGCTGCTGCTGTCAAGTGTTGTTTCTGTGGTTTGCCCTCAGTCAAAATCATCATTGACCGAGCGATTAATTCTTGTACCATGTGTCCTTGCTTTTGCCAGCCTCGCGCTCGGCTAAGATGAATCAGGGTGCGGCCTGTTTTTAATGAGGACCTTTGACGCTTACGGTCCTCGCACAATCTCATTAACCTGTCTGGGAAACGAGGACATCGAAAGAGGGTCATTAATTCTCCAATCTTTTTTCTTCAAATATGTTGCACGTTGAAATCAAGCTGTAGATATTTATAATCAGTGACTTTAATGTGATCTGGATTCATGTGATTACTGTTCACGGTGATAGAAGAGCAGGTCGGAGCTGATGAGAAATTACAGAAGGTAACCTGACAATTGTTATCAGGAATAAATCCTAAAATGAAATGAAAAATAAAGAGCGATTCTTCAACAGGTTTTTCTAATCTTCTGTGATTTTCTCATTATCATTGTCGCAAGTCAAATCTACTGTACATCTTATTTTCAGTTCTTCTGAATTTACTTTTTGCATGTGTTTAGGTAAATTATATTTTTGTTTCATTCTGTGAACTACTAACAATATTTATCCCAAATTTCTAATATATTTTTTCTATTTGCATTTATTTGCAGAAAATGAAAACTGGAGAAAGAGGTCAAAATAACAGAAAAGATGCTCTGTATTTTTTTTTAGACCTAAGTTCATAAGCAATACAACAGTAATAGTTGTACATAGGCCTACTGTATATTTTGGAAAAGTTAAAATATTATTTTTTAGGTTATAACCTGATTTTTATAAGTTTTCATGTGTCTTGTCCTGCTTTCAGTCTTTCACATTGCTGTTGGATGACTTTATGTCACTCCTGAGGTTTGATTTTGTTGAAATTCAACAGACACTGGACTGGAATGGTCACAACACATCTAGAAATGCTGATTTGAAATGAAAATTTGGAACGGTCTCGTCATTTTTTCTGCGGCTGCATATACAAAAAAATCTATAAAGCAGCTGATGAAAGTATTATTATTATATATAAATATATGAATATTAACCAACCTTGATTTGGAACGCAAAATAAATGGTTCATAGCAAAATATAACAGAAAAGTTGTTGCTATGGCAACTAGAGTCGCTGACTCAAAAAAGGACTTAAAAGCACCATATAAGAACTATCATAAAAGTCATTCATAAGACTCAGACTGGCCGTTGATCATTATTGGAGTCAGTCGTATTGACTGTATATTCCCCCTTTACCAAAAGTGATTTATATTGAGTTTTTCATTTGAGACCAGAGATCACCCCTAATATTTACACACCAATATTTACAGTCGCACATTTTTTTCCCCCTCTGCTGTAAGATTATTTTCCTGAGCCATCCAATACCAACTGATTCAAACTCATTGTAAGTTTTAAGATTAAGAATTGAAGGGAATTCATTTAGCGTCTTTGGCCAGAGTGCAGAACCCCAGTTTTACTGCAATCTTAGTAATCAGATTTTCAGTTAAAGTGACAGGCCATTCATTTCCAGATGTGATTGAATTTGACACCTCCACAGAGTGAATTGCCTGGTAAAGGGAAGGTTTAACTTTACTGGCTCTATATATCGGCCTCATAAAACTATATCTGTAGTTAGAAATTGTCATAAGAATGATATATGAATGACAGACATCCAAGTCTTTATTACATAAATGTGTGCTATAAAGACAAACCTCTGTCCTCTATTACGGTAGTTTCGGTTGTCAGAAAGTGTCTTTGGATCTTTTCTCTTTACGGTCCTATTGAGACAGAACTATTTTTTCTCTAGGGTGGTTAAATGAATAGTTCACCTAAAAATGAAAATTCTGTCATCCTTTACTCACCATTTCATTTCACTTTCTTTTTTTGCAGAACGTTGGTAACCAAACCACATTGGCCCCCATTGGCTTGCATTGGTTTTGTGTAGATACAATAGAAGTGAATGGGTAGTGTCATTGTTCGGTTACCGACATTCTTCAAAATATTTTCTTTTGTGTTCTGCAGAAAGAAAGAAAGTCATACAGGTTTGAAATGACATGAGCTAAAACTATCACTTTAAATAAATCTGTGTCTCACTGACAAACTGATTTAAATCCCATTTGAACCAGTGATATATAGGTTGTCATGAATAGATTAGAAATAAATTGTGACATTTTAAAGTAAACTTAATTCCACTGAAGGAACAGAGTCATTAAAAATCTTACGTTTATTTTTAATTATTTTTTGGGGGGGAATCATTGAATCAAACTGTTTGAAGTATTTTGATTAATCGTTTTAATAAAAATTACAGAGGATCCCCATTAGTTCATGAAATCACAGACCTCTTGTTAATTATTATAACTCAAGTGTTGTTTAGAAGACGAATCCCATCTGAACGATCCTATAGCGATAATTTCCCATATGGTGTAAGACTACCCATGCATACAGCAAGTAGCACTTTTCCAGACTGTTGAGGGAATCAGGGCCCAAAACACTTGAGACGTAAGATTTCTCCAAGTCTCCCACCTGATGCCTGGGCCTCGCTGAGCGTCTCCTCTCATGACTAATACATAACTTTCTGTGTAGAACATGCCGCTTTAGACATTCTGATAACTCAGCAGCCTGCTAAGGGCAATTAAATGGAAAGGGACTAAAGCTCCCCAGCACTACAAAGAGGTTACGGCAAAAAAACACTTACGCAGGACAATATCAGTACAAACGTGCCACCCAAATAAGTAACGGAGCAGCTGAGGCCATGGTTCGGATTAATTCAAGGCCACGCGAGCGTGTGGCGTTTCTAAGGAGGTCAGCAATGTGTGCATGTGTTGGAGAAGTGGACACAGGCATGTCCGCTTTTGAAGTCAGGGCTGCAACTTTCATGTTGACTGTAAGCCTGAGCCAATTTGTGAGCATTTCCTGAAATGACCCAGACGAAAATCTGCTCTCCTTCTTTCTGAGTATTTTCCCAGCAGATCTTTCTGTTTTATAGCCTGTAAACCTCAACCTTTCGTTACGCATTCTCTGCACAAAGGACTCTGTATGACATAAATAATTCAGAGTGGCCTGCCGTATGCTGTCAGCAAATCCCAAACTGAGGCGCTATTAAGCGATTTCAGGCTGAGCTGGGTCTATTTCAGGGTGTGCAATTTACTACAAAGTGAATAAATGTCCCTCCCTCTAGACGAACACAAACAAATCCATAAACGGGTTTCAAACAAATACAAACAAAGGCATTAATATTTCAGAAAGAGTTCAGACTAAAATTCTGTCATCTATTTGCCCCCTTGAACCTGTATGACTCATTTTCTCAGTGGACCACAAAATGAGACAGTATTTAGCTACAGTATTTGTCCTGGCTGGGTTGCTCTTTTCCTCACATATGTTAATGTGAAATTTTGTGAAAAATCTATTGACAGAAATGCAATATAATATACATAACTATGTCTTCAGAGGTATATAAAGACCTTACATAATGAAGCGTTATGTTTTTTATTACCTTAGAATGAGCAATTTCTATCTACATACACCATGGGTCCACTTCCATGGAATTCACCATGTTGTTTCTACAGTAGCCCTAAATGGACAAACTTCTCTAAGCGTTTCGTAAATATGTTAACGCCTTCGGAAAAGAAGCGAAAACACAACATCTTAGTTCTGTGTCAGACACCGTAGTGTTTCGAAAGGGAGGGGCGAGCGGTGGAGTGTGCCGTTGGTTGCAACACTGGCGTACACAGACAAGGCACAACCACCACATGGAACGAAGTACAGTACAATCCACCAGCACAAGACAAAGAAACAAGAGGGTATTTAAAGGGAACACAAACGAGGGATAACGACACAGGGCAGGTGTGGGTAATCAAACACTCAGGGAAAGATAACAAGGAAACGAGAGGAGCGGGGCCAATGACGAGACACTGGAGAGAACGTATATTATTGTCAAAAGGACAATAATATGTTTCTCTCCACACATAACCAAAGGATTTGTCATGGCTCTGCTACAGGACCAAGAAAGACATGACTAAATGAAGCAGAGCCATGACAGAAGCCCCCCCTTTAATGAGCACCTCCAGGTGCTCACCAAGGGGTAGACGGACGAGACAAGACCGACTGAGACAGTGACAACAACAGACAAAACATGGAAAACAAAATCAGTGGCAGACAAGCAAGAATAACAAAGGGACTTGGGTGGGACAATAAAAACAACAAACATGGGAGGGGGGGTGGGGGAACAAAAGAGTCCATGGGGGGAACAGTCTTAATCCCCGGCTGCGCTCTAGGGCAGAGTCCTGGGGGATTCTGTGGGGGAAGTCCTGGGGGGACAGTCTTTGACCCTGGGAGCTTCCCAGGGACTGGCTGGAGGCCGGCTGTCCAGGGCTTGACGCCGGCTGGAAGGCCGGCTGGACAGGGCTTGACGCCGGCTGAAAGGCCGGCTGGACAGGGCTTGACGCCGGCTTGAAGGCCGGCTGGACAGGGCTTGACGCCGGCTGGAAGGCCGGCTGGACAGGGCTTGACGCCGGCTGGACAGGGCTTGACGCCGGCTGGAAGGCCGGCTGGACAGGGCTTGACGCCGGCTGGAAGGCCGGCTGGACAGGGCTGGACGCCGGCAGGATCACCGGCTGGGACGCTGGCTGGATCACCGGACTGGACGCCGGCTGGATCACCGGACTGGACGCCGGCTGCACCGGACTGGACGCCGGCTGCACCGGCCTGGACGCCAGCTGCACCGGCCGGGTTGGAGTCCACGCTGCCCGCCGCTGCCTCTTCTTCTTCCGCCGAGCCACCCGGCTGGTGGTCGGGTGATGGAAGGAGGTAAAAAGCACGGCTGGCTCCGGCTGGGACTCCTCGGAGGTGGATCCCCAAGACGCTCGCCTCCCCCGCTTGCCAACGAGGCTGGTGGACGGTGGAGAGGCTGCCGAGAGTGGGGAGGATGGAGTGGCGGTGCCCACAACCCCGATCTGCAGGGAACCACGCTCAGGAATCGTGACCAGTGGAGATGGGTAGCTGGTAAGTACTGAGGCCGTGGACTCCGATCGTTCCGCGGCGGACAGCCACACGGCGTCGAAGTCCAACGGCCTCAACGCCCTCATCTCCGCCCGCGAAAGTGGGTCCCTGAGACCGGAGTTAAATAGCACCGCGAGTTCCTCCTCCCCGAAGACGCCATTCTCGGCGACGTCCAGGAACCTGTCCACATACTCATCCGCGCTCTCGTTCCCCTGGCGAAGTGCGCAGAGGAGGCGAGCTAGGTGGGACCGCCCGGTGCTCATGCTACCTGCTGGGTTCAGTGATGGCTGGTGGATTCTGTCACGGACTGGCGTGGAAAGAGCCCAGATGCAGGCAGGCGTGAAGGGGTTAACAAGACTTTAATATTACAAAAAACACAAAACAAAAACCCACGAGGGGGTGTCAATACAAGAACGAACAAAAATGCAAACCGGAACAGAACACTTCCCTCAGTGGGGAAAAACAAACTAAACAGAACACGACACAACGTCTTAAATAGGGCAACGTATATAAACTAACAGAACAGGAACACACTCACAAACTTGAACGGACACGAAGGTAATTCCAAAGACAAACCTCTGGCGTACACAGACAAGGCACAACCACCACATGGAACGAAGTACAGTACAATCCACCAGCACAAGACAAAGAAACAAGAGGGTATTTAAAGGGAACACAAACGAGGGATAACGACACAGGGCAGGTGTGGGTAATCAAACACTCAGGGAAAGATAACAAGGAAACGAGAGGAGCGGGGCCAATTACGAGACACTGGAGAGAACGTATATTATTGTCAAAAGGACAATAATATGTTTCTCTCCACACATAACCACAAAGGCTTTGTCATGGCTCTGCTACAGGACCAAGAAAGACATGACTAAATGAAGCAGAGCCATGACAAATAACACAACATTGATCATGGTTTATGTCAATACCAGTATATTTGTACAATATTATCATGCGCAAAGTATTAACACAACATGGATCATGGTTTACTGTATGTCAATATCAGTATATTTGTACAATATTATCATATGCATAGTATTAACACAACATTGATCATGGTTTATGCCAATACCAGTATATTTGTACAATATTATCATGCGCAAAGTATTAACACAACATTGATCATGGTTTATGTCAATACCAGTATATTTGTACAATATCATCATATGCATAGTAATAACACAACATTGATCATGATTTATGTCAATACCAGTATATTTGTACAATATTATCATATGCATAGTATTAACACAACATGGATCATGGTTTACTGCATGTCAATATCAGTATATTTGTACAATATTATCATATGCATAGTAATAACACAACATTGATCATGATTTATGTCAATACCAGTATATTTCTACAATATTATCATACGCATAATATTAACACAACATTGATCATGATTTATGTCAATACCAGTATATTTCTACAATATTATCATACGCATAATATTAACACAACATTGATCATGGTTTATGTCAATACCAGTATATTTGTACAATATTATCATATGCATAGTATTAACACAACATGGATCATGGTTTACTGCATGTCAATATCAGTATATTTCTACAATATTATCATACGCATAGTAATAACACAACATTGATCATGGTTTATGTCAATACCAGTATATTTGTACAATATTATCATGCGCAAAGTATTAACACAACATGATCATGGTTTACTGTGTGTCAATATCAGTATATTTGTACAATATTATCATACACATAGTAATAACACAACATTGATCATGGTTTATGTCAATACCAGTATATTTGTACAATATTATCATTCGCATAGTAATAACACAACATTAGTCATGGTTTATGTCAATACCAGTGTCATGGCTCTGCTTCCTTTAGTCATGTTTTTCTTGGTCCTGTAGCAGAGCCATGGAAAAGTCTTAGGTTATATGTGAGAAAGCCATGAGATGTTTGTTTTTTGACATCTCATGTGTTTTCTCATGTCATGTCATTAGCCCCGCCCCTCTCGTTTCTTGTATTGCTTTCCTCTCATGTCTAATGTCCCACACCTGCCCCGTGTAATGATCCCTCGTTTGTCTCTCCCTTTATATACCCTCATGTTTCTTTGTCTTGTGCTGTTGGATTGTTCTGTACATGTGGATGTTCGTGCTCGTGTTGCTTCGTGCTCTCGTGTCTTTGCCTTGTCTCTCCCTACGTTTGTATCTTAAGTGAGTTATGTTAGTTTTGCTTTAATTTCTGTTTTGCCCCATAGCGGGAAGTTTTTCTTTGCCCTTTGATAAGTCTTTTGTTTATAGTGTTTGTGTGTTACACCCCCTCGTGGGTTTTTGGTTTGTTTTATTATTTAATAAACTTCTCTGTTAACCCTTCATCTCTGCCTGCCTGCATTTGGGTTCTTCCACTCACGCTAACCGTGACAGAATCCAACAGCCAGAAACGAACTCAGCAGGCATGAACGGTTCCCTGCGAGCCCGCCAGACTTGTTTGTTGTTTGGGCTTCGGCAGGGGGATCGCGGGATCAGAGATTTCGCCCGGGAGTTTGTGGCTGCTGCGGGGGAGACTGAGTTCGGTGAGGCAGAGCTCAAGGTTATTTTTAACTGCTGCCTCACCGAACCTCTCAAGCGGGCCGAGGTGGAGATGTTGAGCTCCCCGTGGTTGGGTGACATGATCAGGTACGTGGTCAACCGGGATGATCCCTGGCCTTTAGTGCCAGACTGGGTATCCACTCCCTTGGCTACAGTCCAGGAGGATCGCGTCCTGGCCACCCTTACCCTGGGGAACTCGGCACCTCCATCCGCCTCACCCCCCGCAGTAACTCCACCACCAGCTAGCCTCCGTGGTAGGCGTGGACGGAGGGAGTCGTGGGACTCCCCGTCCGACTCCTCCAACACGGAGCTAGTTGTGTCCCCCACCGCTTCCCTGCAGCCGGCCACACGTTCTGTGGGCCGGTCGAAGATGAAGAAGCCGAGGAGGGGGGCACCACCCAGGCCTGTCCAGCCGGCGTCCTGTCCGGTGCAGCCGGCGTCCAGTCCGGTGCAGCCGGCGTCCAGTCCGGTGCAGCCGGCGTCCAGTCCGGTGTTCCAGCCGGCGTTAAGCCCTGTCCAGCCGGCGTCAAGCCCTGTCCAGCCGTCCTTCCAGCAGGCGTCAAGCCCTGTCCAGCCGGCCTTCCAGCCGGTCCCTAGTCCGGCATCCAAGCCGGCCCCGGGGAGACCCCCAGGGTCAAGGACTGTCCCCCCAGGACTTCTAACTACGCACCCTCAGGTGCAGCCGGGGACTTCTCCCCACCCCCATGGTCTGCCCCCTATGGGCTCTGGTTTGGCCCCTCCCCCCCTCCCATGTTTGTTGTTTTTGTTGTCTCACCCTAGTCCCTTTGTTATTTTGTCTTGTCTCCCACTTATTCTGTTCTCCATGTTTTGTCTGGTCTTGTCATTGTCTCAGTCTCCCTCGTCTTGTCCGTCTACCCCTTGGTGAGCACCTGGAGGTGCTCATTAAATGGGGGGGCTTCTGTCATGGCTCTGCTTCCTTTAGTCATGTTTTTCTTGGTCCTGTAGCAGAGCCATGGCAAAGTCTTAGGTTATATGTGAGAAAGTCAATACCAGTATATTGTGACACCTCTTGTACAGTACATAAAGCTAGATGTGAAATTCTGATTATCCCTTTAAACTCAAAAATGAACAAACTTCATCTATATATAACTATATTCTCCATCCTTGTAAAAGCAGAGCAAGATTCCTCTAAGCCTCACTTTAGCCTAGCCATTCACAGACAAATGTTACATTCATACGTAACTATCTATCCGATAATACCCATTCAATATGACAAGAGTCTCACTCATCATCCCTGTAGAACAAAGCAAATCTACACAGCACACGAGCAGCTTATACAGAATCAAGTCTAAGGTCAATCTCATATAAAGTCGCTCCTGTAAAGGGCAGTACAGACCCCCCCCCAGTGAAGCAATAGCACCTGCTCCCGCTGGAAATGACCTCTCTTTCAAGCAGCACAGCAACAGCTGCTACAATCTTACTCTTTACTACCTGCAGCTATTCTAACAATCGGACACAGTGATGGATGATGTCTTACATGCAAAACTAGAGCACCAACTTTCATCTACCTAAGTTATGAAATGCAGCGATGACACAACAGGCAATCTCAGAGATGAAGCAGTTTTACAAAAAACAAACAAAAAATAAATAAATTATGAGCTGTTTAGTTTGTAGTCTAACAAATCCAGAAGAGTATTCGAGGGAGCCACGGGTCCTCTCAGGACAATCCAATGGGTTTTTAAATTAGTGCTTTTTGATTTATGAGCAAGTTTTCTCCATAACATAAGTTACACACAGTCACAGTCACATTTGTTATTGCTTAATGAAATATTTCATTAAACTACAACTAACACAATGATGTGAGTGTATATGCTTGATAAATCTGAAAAGTCTCTTTGTAGCAACCTGTTAGCAACTTGTATTTAGAAGGAAACAATGTTTATGAAATTTACATTTTGAGGTAATAATTTATGTTGTAAAATTCTGAAATTAATGAAGCATCTGAAATTAATGTTTAACCACAGACCTTTTTTACCCAATAAATTAAATATTCAAAAATGATCTACTCAAAATGAAAAACAAAGATATTTGTTTCAATTTACTACTGTATACTTTAACTTTCAGACCTCAAAACATTATTCATTAAATTTAGCTGCACAAATGGCTTCCACGATAATGTTGCAAGGGATGAAATAACTGATGGATGATGTTTACACATCAACAATGCATCATAAGCAACTTGGCCTATTGTGACCTGCCCATTTAAGTTATGATAAGGTATAAATACTAGATCAAAAGATATTATTCCATAAGGTATAGCTGTAACTAACAACAAGAGTAAGATAAAGATCCAACTGTGATGGGACAGCCAATGATTTTTGAGTTGGGATGAGTGCCTTAGTAAGAGGTGATGATGCCGGTTTGGATGATTCATTCTTTTGTAGTTTTGTAAACAAAATTGACCAAACTTTGAAACACAGCTGACCCCTGATAGTGACCAATGAAAGTAATCTCTCATAGATTACTTTAAAATATAAACTTTGGCCTTTGGTAAACTTTGGTAAATTCCAACACATTTTGTTGTTGTTGTTGTTTTGCTGTGGGGAAGCACCAGGAGCTCTGCCTCCCAGCATTAGGAAGGAGGAGGTAAGGAGGTTTATTTTTAACAAGATCCCTGGTCATTTCAGTCCAACCAGCAGATTGAATGGCATATTTTATGATGAACTGTTTGTAAAGTTGTCACGGTGTAATGTAGACTTTTGTAGACAGTAATGGATTCTAAAGTAAATATATCATACCATGATGAAGCGGTGACATCATCAGCGGATAGTGAGACATCCTGGATACGCGTGTTTTATTTGCACATACTGTACAGGTAAACACTATTTTTAGGCTCATTGTGTTTGTTTTGGTCACAGACACCCAAACAATCATGCACGTTTTCGCCACTAATGAAAAATCTCTAATGAAAAAGTAACAGCACATCGTCTTTAGTTTGCACCCTGCATAGTAAAGATTATCAACACTATACTTGTTTCTAACACACCTTTCTGCATCAACATTCCCATTTTCATCTCGTGTAATAACTCATGGAATTTAAATCACATAACACATAAAAGGGTTACAAGTTCATTTCAACACAACTCAACCATTCAGACACAGAAAAAAACCACACACAGCTCCATGAACGCAGTCCAAGTACCCTTTCAAGTTGCCTGAGAAACTGTAGCGACGTCTCCACATTTTCACGTTTCTATTGTGACCTCTCGGTGATGCGGTTTTTGAATTCGGGAGAATCCTAAACCAGATTTGTCACACTCCACTTTCTAGTCACTTCTCCTTCATCTGGTTCTCTTTGATGCGCCTGCCGCAGAGCTGGAGAACTGTATGTTCCATACACTAAAACCTCAACAGGAAACTGTGTAGGCCTCTGTCCTGCAGGCAACCGCGTCCCGTTGTGTATTCATTAGACCTCGGACTACACAGCGGATGACCTCCTGCGTCAGCGGGTGGTTATGGATCATCAGATCTCTTTCTCTACCGAACTTTTAAACATGACCCAAGGGCTGCTCTCGGCACGCACGCTGTACTTTTCAATAGCAAAATGAGGAGAAAAAATGTATGGCAACAGATATGGCACGACAATGAGAACACGAAAAGCCCTTTTCTCTTCAGAGCGATTGTGAAATTACACCAACAATAACTGCCAATTTTCAAATGCTTGACTGCAATCTTGTTTCCTGCTTCGTAAAACTTCAATGAAGCGTCGATTATAATTTCTGACATCCTGCTGGTTTTCCTACAAAGCCTTGCAGTTATACCCGCAAATAAGACACAAAAAATCATTTTCGGTTTAGATTGATTGACAAATACAATGTATTTCCTTGGGGGTTTAGCATGCAACAAGGCTGTGTAGCATGGTTTTAACATTTCCAGTTCTCTCGGTTGGCACAAAGCCAATCTTAAACCAGCTTAAGGTGGTCTAGCTAAGGTTTTCAAAGTTAAAATGACTGTTGCCATCTTTCTCCATTCGTGCCTATCCAAAATGCCATTTTTTCTGTTTTGGTTAACCGCCTTAGACCCAGAAAGCTGGCAAACCCCCTTAGACTGGTTTATCTTTTTTTCAAGGGTGAGAGTCTCTTTTCCTCTATAGAGTGAGTCTTGACCCCACCATTACCCCCATCGCAAGAAGGGGTTGTGATCTCGAATAAGGTCCACAGAAAGGTAAGAGTCAGTCAGGGCTTATTCAGTGAATAATTGAAGTGCAAAGCTAATGCTCCTCGAAACTGCCGGGGAACTCGGAGGCGAGGGCCGCTGAGTAATTCCAGGGCCTGAGATGAGATGTCAAGGGTGACATGATATCCATGAAAACAAATCTGTTGAGTCAGAGACAACAAGTCACTCCTCAGCCAAAGCATGCTAATGAAAATGGAGAGCGTGACAGCATGGACTGGCTCTCCCCTGCAGGCACACCAAATGTAAAGCCACACAACAGGAGCAGATTGAAGCCCAGGCTTTTCTACAACACACGCCGGTGCCTCTCATGAGGGCCTCACTACCTCTCTCTCGAAACACACAGAAAAACAAAATCATATAAACATCAACCTTCATAGCATAGTCTTAAAGGGATACTCCACCCCAAAATGAAAATTCTGTCATGAATTACTTATCCTCAAGTAGTTCCAAATCTGTATAAATGTCTTTATCTTTGATTGTGTTCAACATAACATTTAGAAGAACGTTTGCAACTGAGATTTCTGGGGTAGTCAAAAACATGGTAGTCAAGGGTACCCCAGAACTGTTTGTTTTCCTAAATTCTTCAAAATGTCTTCTTTTGTGTTTAACAGAACAAAAGATATGAAGAGTTCAGATGTAAAACCTTCTAAAAGCCACCTTTGTCAAAAATGAGATTATGAATGAATGAATGCTCTTCACACACAGCATATGTTATTCAAATAAATACCACATTCTGCCCGCTCTGAAATATCTGCTTTTGCTGAAAGTAAATGGGTTTTGCATCTGAACTACAATATATGCAATAATTTTTTTCTACTATGGTAGAAATGTCAGTTGCTAACAATTACAAATATCTTTCTTTGTGTTCATCAGAACAAAGAAATGTATACACGTATGGAACAATTTGAGGATGAGTAATACATGACAGAATTTTCATTTTGGAGCGGACTATCCCTTTAACTTTGTCATTTCTTGGTTTACCCAAAAGCAATAACAAAAACATGCATTAAAAAAAATGAACTCCTGACCCCAGATGTTCGTAGTTACTGAGATTTTTAACCCTTGTGAAAGAATGTCCATGACAACTCGCCCCGGTCCCTTTTGTAGCAATGAACGTTTATGAATATAAATGGTCACAAGGATATGGAAGCACAATTAGATTTTTCCATAACGTCTTCCTGAAATTATAGTGAGAAATATACGTCAATGTCAAAGAACATTTGCTATAAGAATAAAAGATACAAGACAGAATAGAAAGTGTGTCATGTAGAGTTATGCGATAGAATAAAACCATCATTATTTTACTGCTAATAAAACCGTGATAGGATTTTTTCAGTTGTCATACCTCACTTGAAACAGCTCGACTATTAAAATTACCCATTGTTCAGAGTAGCTGCTGGCAGAATGAATAGTTTGAGCTTTTTGGTGCCAGATAGTGTACTTTGGATAATAAATATGAAAAAAAAGATTGCATGCAGAATAATGACTGCTGGCTTCATCACACACAAAGGCTTTGTAACTTTTTTGCTTGTTAACTCATTAGGGTATTTTGCCCAAAAGTGTAATTTAAAAGATGTTTTAAACATACACTACCGTTCATTCCTTATTATTCATATCACATATTTACTCCTTTATTAATCATTTAATACATTTTTCTGAGAATTACAGTATGTTGTGACTAATCTAAAGCAAATCAGAGCCATGTTAGTTCTTATTTAGTGTCTTTAAAGTAGCTATCGTTTGTCTTTATTAGCCAGTTTTTCAGGTCTTATACCCTGAGATACCTTTTCAACGGTATTAAAGTTCCCATCTATGCTGGGGTCTTTTTGGCTTCCCTTTCCTCATTGTCTAGTCCAAACTATTCAATTCAAAAACCTTTAATTTATTTATTTATTTTAATTAAATAAAATAACAGTTTTCTAATTTAAAAAGTTTGGGTTTTCTAAATTATACTTTGTCCACAAAAATTATTTCACATAAAAGCAAATGCTTTTAGATCAAATAGTGTTTAAGATCACAAAATACATTTCATTCAAGTCATCCTTAACCTTTAAATGATACTGTATATCAAACATATCAAAGAATACCACGATGACATTGGTATTGACAGACAGTTAACCCATTATTTACTCAGCCTCTTGTCATTTTTAATCTATATGACTTTCTTCTGCAGAACAGAGTAGAAGATATTTTGAAGAATGTTGGTAACAAAACAACGGCGGCACCATTTACTTTTATTGTTTTGACACAAAACCAATGCAAGTCAATGAGTGCCACCGTTGTTAAGTTACCAACATTCTTCAAAATATCTTCTTTTGTGTTCTGTAAAAGAAAGTCATGCAGGTTTGAAATGACAAGAGGGTGAGTAAATGATGACAGAATTATCTTTTTTGGGTGAACTGTCCCTTTAACATTTCTGTGTTGTGAACTGCTAATTTACCTTTATTTAGTCTTACACGGTTTATGCTATTGCATTACATGTAGCTTGTTGTTTTTGGGGGGTTTCTCGACAAACAAATCTTTGTCACTATGCAATTCTGTTTTCAATTAACCCTACTCTGCTTTTATTTGTCATCAACACATTCCCAAAATCAGCGTGCCTCTGTCGCTTTAATTCGCTGCCCTTAATAAAAAAAAAACACTTAATCTCAGTGGAGAAACCCCAGCTCTTTGTAACTCAGTTACTGGAGCAGAAACTAATTAATTGTATCATTAACATCTGCCTTGTAATTAAGAAGTGGTGCTGAACATCTTAGTTGTTGGGTCTCCGGTGGTGCACAGCATGACTTGATGAAGCTGCAATACTCGAAGCGTTGGGAGGCTCATAACAGACGTCCCAGATCTACGCGGGGCTGTTCTCGGCTCTGTATCGCATCAGCCTGTCAACACGACAAGAGGTGTTGCATTAAGCCGCATTATTAGCTTCTCAGTTAACAAGCCGGTCCTCCAAAACTGAGATGTGCGTTCCCTCGCGAGCTGTCCTTTTTGTACCAAATTATATCGGTGGCTTGCGGTAGGGCATCAGGTTGTGGCGCACGGCGCTTCGAGGTGATGTTTGTTTACTTCTTGCGTTCTTGTACCCGGGCAAAAGAAGGAAACAACAACCTGACCCCTTGACATCACTATGTATTTCCTTGTCCAGGGACTTAATTAGTTCTGGACCTGGCAGTAAGGTTCTGGCAGGGCGTCCGGAGACAAGCCTGTGTGAAATGGCAGCGCTGCATGCGGGGTCATTGATCAAACAAGCGTGGGAGCATACATAATTGACAGATTCAGTGTCTGACTTCACGGTTAATATTCATGCTCATATTCGACTCAATATTGGCAAAATTATTTCAAAATGATTAAAAACATTGGGAGAGGGACAAAAGGATGATGGCCTTGGCGTTATTAAGCACGACAGCAGTGTTCCTTAAGCAATAGAGCGTGGCTGTAGTAAAAGAAAAGTCATGGCTTCAATGGACTAATAAGATATTAGGGAAAAAAGATTTCCTTTCTCACAGACAAAATGCCTTAATGTGAGAAATTGCAGCTTTCAACTGTTCCATTCATAACATATTCTACCATTGATGAACAAGCACCAGGTGGCTCATTTGGGTCTCGGCCCCATGTGATAAAAGTAAAATCTGGCTCGGCTAAAAACTGCATCGCATTATTTTACTGTCTCAGTTACTCAAACCTACAGTCCGAAAGTTACAGTCCAATCGACAGTGTGAGTACTTTAACATTTCCAACAGTTATTTAATGCCTCTCTCACAACTTATGGTGTGAAAGAATCTAAAACCGGGGTCGCTGTAAGTTACAGATGAAAGAAAAGAGCAGAAACAGCCTAGCTCTTTTCGTCTCATCTAAAAGCTTTCTCGGTATTAAAAGACTTTGACCCTCTGCACCCATTTTCTCATGCATCCATTGATTTTTTTCATTCATTATCTGATCTGTGTTCGGTGCTTTGTGAAGTCCCAAAAGCTGCTCAGAATTCATTGAATTTATCATCTTGCTGCATGGAAAGTATACCAAATAGTGTACTGCGTTGGGCAATTTCAAAGAGTAGGTTATGAAAAGAATTGAAAGCTCTAGTAAGGACATTGCTCTAGTAAATGCTGATGACTATGATATACAGCCACGGGAAAAAATAACGGAGCGTTTCAAAATGAGATTCAGTTTTTCTGAATTGACTATTTTTAGATATGCTTTTAGGTAAAATGATCATTTGTGTTTCATTCTGTGAACTACTAACAATATTTCTCCCAAATGTCAAATAAAAATATTGTTTCTATTTGCATTTATTTGCAGAAAATGAAAACTGGAGAAACAGGTCAAAATAACAAAAGATGCTCTGTATTTTCTTAGACCTCAAATACTGCAAAGAAAACAAGTTCATATTCACCTTTAAGCAATACAACAGTAATATTTGTACATGTATTTAGGAAAAGTTCAAAAATTATTTTTATGTGATTTTTATCAGTTTTCACGTGTCTTGTCCTGCTGACAATCTTTCACATTCTGTTGAAATTGATAAATTGACTGAAATGACCACAATTTATCTAGAAATGCTAATTAAATAAAACTTTGTATATAAAATAAAACCTGTTTCTTTTTTCCACGGCGGTATATTGAAAATGATTATATGCTTTTTGTATATGTATGTTCTATATAAATTCTATTCATTTTCATTTACTACAATAATTAATAAAAAAATAAAATTAATAAATAAGACGTAAATCTAGCTAGTTTTGTGGCCCAAACCAATCGTGCGGTAGACATCAGCAAAAAAATCTAGAACTGTTGAGTGGTTTTAATTTAATTTCTTACAATTAATATACAACAAAATATTAATATGAATTAATATTGATTAATAATTAATAAATTAAATATAAAATAAATTGTTATATTATAACCAAACACAGACTGGAAGTTCACTTCGGCTGTAGAAAGTGTTCAAAATATGTTATTTCTTGGATGTAACAATTTACATTTTACTGGGGACACTGTGCAGAAAAATCGCCATTTTATGGTGACCATTTTTAGGCTAAATTTGATGAAAGATAACTTCTGTAAACTCTCAAAATGCCTCTGGTGCTAAAAACCAGTAAAGGGACATCAAGGTGTACCATATATTTGTGGCAAATGTGCTTTTACATGCTGTAACAAAGCTTTTGAAGATAAATGTTCAGCCTGCAGAGAAACAGAGAAGGTGAATCTTCCCTCTTGACCTGAGATACATTTCTCTTTTAAGTTGGTCAGTTCATCCTTGGTCACAACAAGCAAGGTCTCATTTTGCTGTCTGCAATCAATACTTGTGTCTAGCTAACACACACAAACATCTCTCTTCTCTATAACCTCTACAATTCATCTTTCAAATGGAGCTGTTCATGATGGTCTACTTAGACATTAAACCAGACACACATAACATCGAGTAACCCTCAGTGAATGGAAATCAAGACCAATTGGTTACGTTTGCTTTAAATCATTTTGTTATTTCTGTCACAGTTGGACAGTTCAATGAAAGGTGCAGTAAAAAAGCACTGAAATGAGATGTCAAGACGTGCCTTACAATACGATAGTCAAAGTAAGTCATACAGTTGTTTTTATAAATGTGTTTCAATGAAATGAATTTTGAAAGAAAGACATCTTAAGTGAATGAATGGATCTTATAGGCATGCAATCGTTCTTATAGGGATACAGAAAAGAAAGAAACTGAAAAAAAAATGAAGATTACCTAAATTTATGGGATAGTTCACCACAAAATGCAAATTCTGTCATCATTTACTCATCCTCTTGTCATTTCAAACCTGTATGACTTTCTTTCCTCTGCAGAACACAAAAGAAGATATTTTGAAGAATGTTAGTTTCCAAACAACGGCGGTACCCATTCACTTCCATTGCATGGACACAAAAAGTCAATGGGCACCACCATTGTTCAGTTACCAAAATATCTTCTTTTGTGTTCTTCAGAAGAAAGAAAGCCACACAGTACATGTTTGAAACAACAATAAGGTGAATAAATGATGACAGATTTCATTTCTGAAAATTAAATCTTTTTAATCTTTATGTGGCTGTTCTCTATACAATGACACTTCATAGTGACCACAGTTTAAAAACATATATAGCATCATATGGTGTACTTTTATGCTTACATTTTTTTTTATTTTACTGTGTATTTTCTTTGAAAGTATTCATGGAAAAGTGAGTGGTTGTTTTTTGTGGTAAAGTATATTTCTTTCAATCATAGTCCTGTCCCTAAATGCCATTTAAAAAACAGTGATTAGATACATCTTCCTATATGTAGACGGTTCAAACTCAAACAGCTTTGATAATGAACGTCCCTTCATATAGATTATCCCTGTATGTGGTAATGGATGACAGCAACTGACTTCAGCATTGAGATGTTGTGATGTATGAAATACATGTGATTATTTTAAAAGCACCCATCTGTCCAAATGTACATAACTGTGAACCACAGATGGCATGGACACATGAGAAAAATGTAAAATAAAATCTTTATCACCAGCAGTTCCAGCGATACAAGTTTGGCATGAATGAGATAAGGTTAATCGCATTTTAAACTCCGGTAGAAAAAGCTGGCAGTGTTAAGCTGCTGTCATCGCAACACGTTTGCAGTGCACCTGTGCTAAGTGTGTGCGTAAGTGTGTATGCATTTGTGGCTTAAATAAACACAATGTATTAAAAGTTACAAATATTTGAACTCTATCACAGTTTTTTGTGCAGCGACATCTATATGCATGTCATTTAAATCATGCAAATTTGTAACAGTGCAATTTTTTTTCATTTTCTTTGGCATGTTAGATGTATACACATGCATTTGGATTTTCTGACCTGTATTTATCGCTGCAAAGGTAGCAACCACCTATAAAACCTTAGAAACCACCTAGCAACCACCCACAAAAGTATAGACCACTGACTAAAGACCACTCAGAATTTCCTAAGAGCATCCTACAATACCCTAGCAACCACATAAAACACGTTGAAAATACTTGTGTCTTGTGGCAGTGTCTTTGCATAAGCAAGCATCCATCACGTTTTCAAAAAAGTATAAAAATCACCTGTTGTCTCTATTGAGGGTAAAAATAACACACTTCACCTTTACGGTAAATATGAAACCTGTCATCCTGGTGCAGGTCAACGTTACGGACAGAAAGGGAAGATCATTCAGAATATCTAGGCGTGTCACCTATTCTACTTCCAATACACAGATACAAGAGGGAAGGCAGGCGGGAGAAAGCGATTAAAGGACCACAGTTCAGTGTCCTCCTTCTCTAGAGAGGTTAATGAGGTTGAGAGGCTAACTTTGATGTCAGGAACCCTCATTAGACACTGAGTGAGCCTGATTTATTGCAACAACTAGTCAGCTAAGCCGTACGGTTTGAACAAGGATTAATTGCTCTGAAAGTAAAGAGCAGGGACCAGTGGGTTGTTGCGCGAAGCGAGATGAACAAACCAAATTTTCTACCTCAGCTCATTGAAACGAGGATTATGCACCACGCGTGTACACATAAAAGGACGTCTGTAGAGAATAGCCAATAGGGTTCAGCATGGAAAAAAGTAGATGCGTGTATTTCACAGTTCAAAAAAGGGGAAGAAAATAAGTACATTACCGGTAATTCCAGCATTGTGGATGTGAATTTTAGTAAAAACTTGAAATACAAATTCTCAGAGAATGCAGTATATTGAATCATCTGTTAATATTTTGCCAAACCCCTGATGACAGACATTAGAAAAAAATATTATTCTATGCATGAGTTTCTTTTTTCAAAGAGAAAAATGCATGCATTATTGATGTGACAAAAAAGGGATGCGTTTTTGAGAGACAACATATTTTGTAGGATTTCTGTGAATTAAACCAGAAGCAATAATACCCAACAAATGGAGAAGGGATGACTCTTCATAGAACATAAAATAGTTACTATATTAAAATTTTCATGTGCCCATTTATGAGGAATATAGACCGTGATGCAACAATTTACTTGGCTCACCATGGAAATCTACTCTAAAAAAAAACACAAAAAAGACTTCACATGGGTATCTAAACCACCCAATATTGACATCTGACCTTTCAGTATGGTGAAAAGCTTTTTGACTTTTGCAAGAAATTGCCCATTGCTATTTATATAAAATATAAATCTATATAAATAGAGATTAAAACTAATGAGGGTCAGCTAGTGTAACAGAACCACTAAGACGGCGAGAGGTAAGACTTCAAAAATGCTTATTGAACACACAGGAGAACAACATGTAAGTAATTGGCATGAGATATTGACTGATGAGAGTAAACTGGTATTGATACTGTCCTTGTTTGTTCAGGAGATCGTGGACGGCGGGCAGAGGAATCCAGAGAGGTGCAGATGAGGAGGTGCCATTTGTGGATGGTGAGATCGTGAAGAGCCATGAGATCTTGGAAGGCTTGGAGAACTTGGAAACTTGGAAACTCGGAGGCCTGAATTCCTCGGAAGGTTTGGATTCCTCGGAAGGCTTAGAAAACCACTTTGAGATTCAGGTAAGTCAATCTGGTTAGTATACATTTAAAGAGTCCGTTTCAAAGCGAGACCAGACACGGACTTTGTGCATGGGTAAGTCTTTTGTAGTGGCGTTGATGACAGGGCTAATGACGTGCAGGTGGTGATGATTAGAACTCTGGTGAGCGTGAGTGGGGCGTGGAAGTGGTGAGAGAGCCTGGTGTATCCGTGACAGTTGGCATCAATCACACTCCTGAGAGAGGATAGAGAGGGACACAAAAGAAACAACATTTCCCAGAATGCAAAACATAGAACATTTCACCAATGTTTCCCTTCCTAAATAAAAGTAATAAATAACCAATATACATCCATGGACGTAACAACATTAAGCGCAAAATAGCAATAAAATGTGTTAAATCTTTAACAGTATATTTTTACAGTCTCACTGTGAGAAGAAACAATCGAAAACTTAAAATCTCAACATATTTCATGTAATTATTATAAGTATGTTTAATATATTATATTATTAAAGTATTCATTTCTGAAGATATTTTACCAGGAAAAAAAGACAATTCAATTCAAAAGACAAGCCAATTATACGGAAGACAAAGATAAAATGAAAAGGGCTGAAATTAAAGAGTAGACAACTCCAAAAGATCCTGGCAGCAGATTTAACCTCCTACATTTTGGACACTTTGATGTTAATGATTACAGACCCTTCGACTGGTCCGCCAGAGTTTAAGTGGTTAAATAAAATGTTGAAGTATATTGGGTACATATTTTAAGTAAAAAAAAATAAGACCACACTGAAGTGATTCTTCCTGTTGACGCAAAAGGGTTAACTGTGATGCGTCAAATTTTCATCACTTTGCTCATCGCTGATTGGTCCAGTTTGGGTTTGCAAGCTCTTACCCAGAATAAAGCCTGAGAGTTTGCTCAAACTAAACCCAAACCTGGGTTGCCACTGAAACCAGCTTCATGCAAGCTTATAAATTAGGGTGGGGGGATCTTTTGACTGAGACTGGAAGGAAACCATCTGAAAAAATGATCCTAAAATAATCTAAACATTTCAAACAGGAAGTAAAAACAACATAAAATATTATCTTATTTTTTCGAAACAATGGATTTAGTAAGTCTCATGAGTCTTCAGTGCTTACAGCTTGTATAAAATAAAAGCAGAAACAGCATTAAATCATATTTTTACAAATTCTTTGGGACATATGGGATATATTAGGATATGATATATCGTCTAATAGAGGTATAAAGGATAAGAGTGTCAAAACAAAGCTGAAATAAGGAAGTATACTGTGCGTTTTTATGTGCAGTCATGAGTGTGTTTCTTTCTATCTCCGACTGATGCGGTGAGCCCACGAAATGAAACTCATCGCGCTCGGCCCAGATCAATAAAAAAGCTGTGACTTCAACCTTGAGTATGATTGCTGTGGAAAATGACAAGATTGCCCCTGCTGACGAAGAGCCTCATCCAGGCCTTATAGAGCAGATGAAAGTGGAGATGTACAAGAGTACGGGATGATGCGGACCCAACCCGGACTCACCTTTGATCTGCCATGACAAATCAAGTGCTGCGGCAAGCCTTCAGCGTGCTTCACTGCATTAATCCATTTAAATCTCTCGTGGTGCGTCACATAATGGCAGACTGCAATTATTAGACTTGATGGTTTCTTTTGGAAGCGGGAACCCTGGGGAAGGGAAAATTGGGTTAATACACAGTTTAATGTATATCATTAGAATATAATATATGCAGATTTGCTTATGGGCCATTTTTGCTATAATTTTAGACTATACAGGAAAAATTACAATGACATCATGGTAACCTGTTTGGTGTAATATGTTCATCTACTGTATTTTATTATGAAACGTAAATGTTTTTGATCATTTTCATCAGTTTTATCACTATTTTCATTTTAACAGGTTGTTGAATACAAACCCTTTAATGGCTTTAACTGTGGCATTTAAAAGGAAAATATGAAAGCATACAAAAGATGAGTGGTGCTATGTGACTTTAATAAGCAATAAGATTTAAAACTGCTTATTAATAGTTTTGTAATTGTACAATTTTCACAAAAATGCAAAGACGTTTTCTTAGAATGACATTATTTAGGTCATACTCTTTCACACAGACAAGATTTTTGCAAATCTAAAACAACTTTCTTTTTCAAAGTACCAAAAGTGCCATGGCACAGTATTTGTTTGTAAACAAACAAACATTTTATCTATAATGCACAGAAAGGACAGGAAATGTCAGGGTGAAGCTGAGCGAATGTGAAATGCTGCAAGCTTGAATTTTTTAAATGTTTGCGTTGAGCACCTGAACTTGTGAAATGTATTGACTTGCTCCCCTTTCATCCTGTCTTTCCCTCCAACACTCGAAAGCAAAATGAAAAAGTATTCATGCACACCACCATAAAATATTAACAGTTCAATTTACCTTCCATTTGCACTCCTGTCTGAGGAATCTTTTATTTGCTGCATATTTACTTTGACCCTGATTTTCTATCTACCTTTTAAATGCACACGCACAGAAAAAGTCTGTCGACAAGGATATTTATCATTTTAATTAATTGAATGAATGAAAACACTCACGTATCAAATAACAGAACTTAACATTCATAAATAAAACCATCTTAAGATTGACAGCTATAACAAAATCCTTCCACTCCTAACCTGTGGATAAAACAAACCGGAGCAACAGTTACAAAGTCACCCAATTCCACAACACAGACCGGCTCGCACCGTTCCAATATGGCGGACGACCTACGTATTCACCTTATTTTTGATGTAAATGTGGGCGCCGCCATCTTTGTGCTGTTTGTATTTAGACTTCCGGTGAGCCACTATAGCTAATGGCAATCGTACTGCGAGTGACACGAATGTGCTGTTTTGACTGGCTAGTAAATATTTATTATGGAACCCAAAGGTACACGCTTAATGTGTGTAGTTAGAGGTTGCCATAATAGCCGGTACAAACTCAAAAAATGTCTACAAAGCATTTGTTTTGACCATAATCCTCGCACTAGAGCAGAATCTGGATGTCGCGCACCTTATGATCTGCATCCATTATTCATTATTTTAGCCTACTGGATGCCCTTTCTCCTGGACAATTCACCTTCTTGACTACAATAACTAATAAACATCGTTTAAAGGTAGGCATTTATGGGGAGAGTCAATAAATGTAGAAAAATATCATTATTATATATCATAGATTACATATAAACAAAACGTGTATATAGCACAACTTAAAGGAGTGGTGCAATGGTGTGTCATGCATTCTGACTTCTTTACAATGTTAAACGTGCAGTCTTCTCATGCTTAACATGGTCAACTTGTCAAAAAACGAGTTGGGTGTATTACGTAGCATTTCTGTGCTCGATACACTCCCCCAGCGATCGTACAGGTTTCGGAAAGTTTTTTTCGAGCATATAAAACTGTTTCGTAACAATTTTTCTTAGTCCCTTACTGGGAAATTCTCCCGGAAAAGTACGCGGCAGCAAGGAGAGCAGGAGAAGGAGCATGCGCAGACGTCACTTTCACTTGTGTGCAGGAGAGAGAGAGAGAGCATACGTTCGCGAAGTTCAGGTGTTTGTTTGTTCACTGCATTTTGGTGATGAATGTTATGTAAACGGTGGATATAACGCTGGATTTAGAGATCATTTGAAACTGATATATGGAGCCGTCCCAGCACTAAAAGATGCCGGACATGAACCGCATGCGGTGAGTGAAACTGATGTCTGTGTTTTGTTGGCAATGGGTGCGCACGTGCTTTAGTTCAGCCTACCCCTCCACCCCGCACGCGCCGTATGATTTCGGAAATAATCGTACAGCTGTATCTATCTTTTATAAATGTGATCAAACTAAATACTCTTCGAAGATACGAAGTATGCAATACTACTCTATAGGTACTCAAGATTAATATGAGATTGGCAGAAACCGCGTGTGTTAGGGCCGCTTTAATAAACAGTATGCAAATAGTTGTATAATAATATTAGCAGGAATTAAAACTTAGCTGTCAGTATTTTTATATATGTATTTAGCCATTTAAAACTTAACAGGCTAAAGCAAACCTAACTTACCTGCCAGAGGATCGCAGTTGCACGACTTAAAATTACGGGACTTGCCCTGTCATAACATGGACTTTTTTATCCAAAACACATTTAACATTTTATCAACACGCTAAACAGTACTGATAGCCTAGTTTACCAGGCCATGTTACTAGGGGGATTAAAGCTGAAGTAAGCAAGGGAGAAAATAAACAACATGAAATAATTTTTATTTAATAGATATAAAAACAGATAGTAATTGGTTAATGTTTTTAGAAAGTTGTGATGGATGCTGCAGCTCGGTGGAGACCTGCAATACAAGAGCAACCAGCCGTCTCCATTCTTCCATTATTAGTTATAAGGATCCGGGAATGTTTGCGAGTCACATCTGCTTTTAAAAACACAAATTCATGGTCTGTGATGTACAAATTTTGACTGACTTTCCCACTGTGCATGTACTGGTACAGTTACGTTTCTGTGCTTTTATTGCTGCGCATCGAAGACTCGTCAACTCTGAGAGAAAATACGAAATAATTGAATATATCTTCATATGATATATCAGGCTACTTCATCCTCCCAATGTGTAATACATCGTGGGTGTGAAAAATATTCACCAGAGCTGTTTTAATGGTGGTTTGAGCATCCTCCCGCGACACCAGTTCCATTGTTTTCCACCAGCCGGCTAATAAAATGGAAGTCAAGACAAAAAGGAAGTACGTCACATCGTTTACTTCTGCGTTCAAAAATAAGTTGAATAGCGCCCCATTGAAACAGATGCTAATGCGCCATTTAGTTTTGATTTCTATGGTTTTAGCGGCAACAACATAAACAGATGTTATGTGGCCCAAACTTCAGCAAAAAAATCTATAATTGTTGAGTAGTTTTAATTTTCTTTAATACTATTAATATACAATAAAATATGAATATAAATATATATTAAATATAAAATAAATTGTTATGTGACTAGCCTGACCAATAACCAAACACAGACTGGAAGTTAACTTCGGGGAATCGGGTGCATCCGATAAAACAGCTCTGTTCTGTTGCTGTTTGACAACAATTGTCTCATTTACAGTATGTGTATTTCAATGATCTGAGACAAAGAAATTGATACTTGTAAAAATTATAGTGTACCTCCAGGGCAAGCGCTGTTCTCATATAGCTAATGGTCACAATATGCGGCGCTATAAGCTAACACCTGCGTAGCATATCTCCACAAAATACACTGTACGCACAAGACCACTTGAATAAATGAGGCATTTATGTAGCGCTTTTCTGTGTATTGCTGTACACCCAAAGTGCTTTACAATCATATGAGGGGGATCTCCTCAACCACCACCAGTGTGCAGCATCCACCTGGATGATGCGACGGCAGCCAGTGCGCTCACCACACACCAGCTATAGGTGGAGAGGAGAGAGAGAGATAGAGCCAATTCAGAGGGTGGGGATTATTACGAGGCCATGATTGACAAGGGCCAGTGGAGGGGATCTGGCCAGGACACCGGGGTTACACCCCTACTCTTTACGAGAAGTGCCATGGGATCTTTAATGACCACAGGGAGTCAGGACCTCGGTTTAACGTCTCATCCGAAGGACGGTGCTTTTTACAGTATAGTGTCCCCATCACTATCCTGGGGCATTAGGACCCACACAGACCACAGAGTGAGCACCCCCTGCTGGTCTCACTAACACCTCTTCCAGCAGCAACCTAGCTTTCCCAGGAGGTCTCCCCTCCAGGTACTGACCAGAATCAGCCCTGCTTAGCTTTAGTGGGCAACCAGTCTTGGGCTACAGGGTGATATGGCTGCTTCACTTAAACAACATAAATAAACCACACATTGTTGTAACCATGTAGGCCTACTGGCCATACCTGCCGAACATTTTTCTAGCTTCAACAACTCTGAAGTTTATAAAAAGAGCTCGAGGTCGCCCCCGGCTGTGCGAATGAACGTAAACGTGAAAGCTGCTCGACAAATCGTACAGTTACCACAGTAAAATCGCCAGTGTTAAAAAAGTCAAATTAACACTCTCAAAGTGTGGATTATATAAACACTGTGAGAGTTAATTTAACCCTTTTTAACACTGGTGATTTTACTGTGCAAGAAACAAATGTTAAGCAAACATACAAAAACAGTCAAATTCCCTTAAATATGAACACTTTTGGATTTAAAGCCCTAATGGACGTTGTTTGGTGGAGAAGACAGTTCTCATGACTAGATGTGTTTGCGTCTGGTTAGCCTATTTTAAAACACAGGTACGAACTTTTATTGATTTTGCATAATGTTCACTTCAGATGACATTTAAAATATTACCATTGCTGAAACATTTGACCTGTACGTTAAACACAGACCAAATATCCGACATATAAAATTGTGTATAGTTTGTAAATATGTAGGCTAGGCCATATTTTAAAAGCGGTAAATGTAAATAAGCAAACCTGGAATCTGACCGAGCGTAGGTTCATGTGCTGCAACGCTAATGGTGGTTAGGGTCATTGTATTCTCACATTTATCTCAATGCTTCAAGTGGCCTCTGTTTGGAGTACAGAATGGAATGTTTTATTGCTTTACAAGCTGTTTGTCAAGCCTTCTTTAATGAAGACTCTTCGTCTTACATTACTGCATGTGCGCAAACAGACACGATCACAGTCTGTTAGCACCGAACACTGAAGAAATTCTCTTATGTCTTTTGTGCATATTAATATTTAAAATAGCTTAACCTACTTTCAAAGAGACACAGAAATATCACTGTGTGATGCAACCTTTGCTCTAAAAATGTGTATATCACTATATATCCGCTGCAAAAAGCTCCTGCAGCATCTAATATTAATGCTCTTACATTATGATGCTTGACAGCTGAGATTCTTCATTTTTCTAACCCAAATCTAAGAACAACAAAAACTACAGACATTAAAACTTAGATTTATTAATAATTAGTATTTCTATTAAATATAAACATAATTTTTTTAAGTATATCCTAATTAAGTAATGTAAGCATAATTATTATTAACAATAATAAAAATCACTTATAAATGTATTAATTGCAAAGTTATGTTACAATAAGTTATAATATATAATGCATATAATTGTATTAGCTTTAATAATAAAGCTTAGAGTCATTTGCTCATCCTTTTTTATATTTTCCTCACAATTTAGTATTGTAGTAAACTCATAAAACTATGGACAAATTAAACTTTGGAAATTATGGTGAAAATCCAAAATTACAGCTGTTATTGTAGCATCTTGTCATCCTTTGCAGAGAATTTGGCTGGTTAAACGAGTTCCCATCTGTATGAGCTATCCGCTGCTTTTTGTTCATTATTTGGTCCGACTCAGATATTTGAAGTCAAATTATATATATTTTTCCACACAACTAATTTAAATTATTCAGACATGCCTTCAAGGTTTTTGAGTTTTTTAAAACCATTTAAGGCAAGTGACATAGCTTTTGAACTAAGTTTAATAGTGCATATATAATAATGCCGTAGTAAAAATAGAAATATTATGTTTCCAGCATAAGCCATTTGGCTCAGGTTAAATCAGAGGTTCAAATTGTTTGCGGTATGTTTGTGTTTTAACTCAATGTTTTTCAATGCACATGTTTTCAAGAGCTCGTCTTCAGACAAGACAGGAAAGGATGCCTACATGGAGATGGATTGTGCGTTATATTTGCTAGGCAAATGCTCCGTCATTTACAATAATCCTCAACAATACAACGAGGGTTACTGATTACAATCTCAGTGTTGTAATTTGTATTCAGTCAATGTTAATCTTCAGAATAACACAAAAAGTGATAGTTCAGCTAACATGCTTGAATTTCACTATATCAACTATCTGTCACTATAAGATCCCCTTTATATCTTTAAAAGATGTGATGTCCAGAGCATATCATATTTTCCCAAGAAAACATATGGGGGGCCTATATTAGGCCTTTAATATTTCTGCTTTGAACACATACACTTAAATAACCGTCATTTAATATCATAATGTATTCCAAGCATGTCATTATATTAATGAGAAATGGTGTGACGCCTCAGTGAAAGCAGCGTGCTTGAGGCAAAGACCTTTGTTAGATTTTTGGATATAAAGAGTAAATGCAGAATAGGCACTGTAAAGCCCGTAAATGAAAAAAGACACACTGAAATATAGAGCAAACTACTGAAATCATTTAAGAAGGTCTCTATTTCTGAAAATAATAAGGAGAGCGTAGCCTTTCAGGTTAATTCTCTGAAAAGAAAACCTTGTCTCTAGGGAAATGCCCCTTTCAACAGAAAATGTCTTTGAAAAATAGGTTAGGATCCTATTTCTGTCTTTTCAAAGGTATTTCCTAGAAGGGTTTTCATTGAATCCACGTAGGATCATAATAATATTATTTGGCTTATCCTAACACTACATACCAGTATTTTTATTTTCAAATAGGCAGACTTTCAGGCTGTTTTCTGTGCAGTATACGTCAAATTCTTGCAAATTTTTGCAGACAAGCTTAATAATTGATGCCAAGCCTTAACAACGCGACTGGTTTTAGCTCCTGAAAAGCATGTTATGGCGGTCTTTTGTCACCTAAGCAGTCTCTTTCTTTCCCTAAAATTGCCTTCAGTCACCGCTAATTGCGACAGGACACTTCACCTTCACCCTGTCATCTGCTCTCGACGTCTGCGTGCGGCAGTCATCATTTCTGCATAATCAAGATCTATAGTCAGCTTTGTGTTAGTCGACGTGATGACATATACGTCTCTGCACAGTCGACTGTAATGATTACAGTTATCTGCGGAGTGCTAATGAATGCCAAGAAGAGCAAAGAATTTGCATTAAAAATGATTTCATTTAAATACCAAATTCTCTCTTATCCATAACCCGCCCGCACCTCTGCCCATTGCTGCAGTAAGTAAATACTTAGAACTTTGTGCTGTTTTGTTGTTTCTGAATATAGAAAAAACGATATTTGTGAAGCTATACTCTACTCGACTCGACTCTGTTCTGTTATATTTAGGGCTGTCAATCGATTAATCACATCCAGAATAAAAGCTTGTGTTTACAACATATACTGTATGTCTGTGCATATTAATTTCGTATTTAAACACATACATATACATGTATTTATTCCTATTTTCCAATCATTTAAATTATATATAAATGTTTATTACTTTTATATTTTCCTTAAATATATGCAGTCCTGGTTTGGCCAGGATTTTGCTGTTTTTCACACCCATCTCCTGTGAAACCTCAGGAACACAAACGCGAACAGACCGAGCGGTAAACCCCCGGAAAGCGGCCACGAACCAACCGCCAGGGACCGGAATGCATTCGCGAATGGAATTCTGCTTTCACCTCTTTGCTGATTAGACGTTTTTAGTCGTTTTTAGTCGGTCTTGCTTTTTGTTCGTCCTTTGCAAGTGCCACTTGCAAACTTGCACACATTTAACAAGGGGAAAGTTAGGTTCCAGCTGTTTACCTGCCATTCTCTCGCTGTGTCTGCGCAGGGAATGTGACCGCGCTGATGTGCATGTCTAAGTGAACAGGGTGCGCAGTGGTATGCAAAATACGTTGACTGAAAATGTACACACGATCAATCACTGCGTTCAGACCGAATGCAATGATTGGGCGAACATTTTTGGTCCTACGCCTTTCAGAGATATATAGAGAATATAATTGAAAAAAATATCATTGGACCACTTTACTTATTGATTGTTATCAGGATGTAAAGAGAATTCCAACCAGCGTGACAAAAAATGTTTCTGGACAGGATCACCTATTCTGCCTTTAATGTCAGCATACATCGAACTGGCATTAACTCCACAAGTTGATTCATCCCAGCATGATATGAGAATGTTCCAAAGATCATCTTGTGTTTTCACAAACATCAAATTGTTTACATTTGATAAGCAACTTTAAATGCATTTTTCTCTCATAACATTACTTTGTTTAAAAATGTTTCAAATCCCCAAATTTCCTTGTTTTCACTCCGGTCTTAGACTTCGGGGCAGCACCGCGTGAACTGAAGGCTCATTCATTAGCGATTTTAATTACGCTAAACCTCCAGGTGGATTAAATCCATTCTCTAAAACTATTACAAGCATGCTCATTTGGTTTTCTTGATCATTAAAAAGGCACTCTGGACCCCCTTCCAAGGCACCTGCTCCTTTCCAGCCTCCAAGTCAAGTACTATCTAATTTTCTCCATGTCCAAAATTTGCTCCAAGTAATCAGATATCGTCAACGTTACTCTCAGATCCATCGCAAAGCCGTAAATGAGAACGTGTGGGTGAAGACGTGCTTAGTAATGAAACGCTGCATGTCGTTGGAAGGCGATATATGCAAATATAATTATGGGAGATTTTTTTCTTTTTGGAAGCTTTTTTTAGCTAACTTGGCAAATCAACATTCTCAGTTAGCGTATCTCTAGAGATCATAACCCAGCTATTCTAGGCATAAAAAGAGATGTCTAACAGACAGAATCAATTATGGAGCAGTTGACAGCTGTATTGTGTCATCGCGGCTTTTACAGGCTAGACAATTTGGTAAACTTGTGTGAGCTGACCGCCTCTTTCTCAGTATGGTGGAAAAGACAAAAAGACTGTTTTTAAGAGTTGCTTTTCTACATTCTTGCAAATATCTTCCTTTGTGTTCAGCAGAACAAAGAAATTACAGGTTTGGAACAACTTGAAGGTGAGTAAATCATGACAGAATTTTCATTTTTGGGTGAAGTATCCCTTTAAATTGAAGAAGGGTCCAGAGTCAAATTTATAGGGCAAAATATCTTAGAGGCTTAAGGGCCGATCCCTCAGAATGCACCTTCTGTTGCGATACTTCTCTATAGTTTTACTATGTAAACACCCACTAGAAAGACGTTTTTTTAAGATGCTGTACATGAAGCTAAATAATTTAATACGTTTGAAAAGCAGTGCAGCTCATCAATGTCAGTTCCAGAACTGTGGACCAATCAGAAGACTCTGGAGGCGGGGCTGTTGTTTACAGTAGGAGGTTGGCATGACAAATCTGGTTATTTATTGCATCATATTGCACCTTTTACGCTGGGCTTTTATAAAGCCATTCCTGAGCGATGTATCTTGCACTTTTAGATGCAAATATGTGTTCTGTAAACTGCCCGTTAAAGGGATAGTACACCCAAAAATGAATTTCTGTCATCATTTACTCATCCGTAAGTTGTTCCAAACCTGTATAAATTTTGTTGTTCTGTTGAACACAAAGAAAGATATTTGGAAGAATGTTTGTAACCAAAAAGTTCTGGGGCACTACTGACTTCCATACTAGGAAAAGAAAACTACTATGGTAGTCAAGCGTGCCCCAGCTGTCTGGTTTCCCACATTCTTCAAACATTCTTCAACAGAACAAAACGATTTATACAGGTTTAGAACTTTTCATTTTTGGGTAAACTATCTCTTTAAGGGGGTCACACGGCAGACAAGAAGCCCAGCGCTGCGTCACTTCACGTTTTTAAAAAGCTAACGCATTGGGTACATTAGGGTACACACACTGACATCACTCTAGCAACCACATAGGAATGTGTCAAAAAAAAAAAAAACTAATAAATAAAATTGTTGAAACTCTATAGCTACTTGCAACTATAAAATCTTAGCAATTATATAACCAAACACTTGCAACCACATAGAACACCCTAGCAAACAAACAGAAACAGTAGGCTAGTAAACTGTAATACATTTTCTTCAAAAATATATAGTTAAACTAGTTAATCTAGTTAAAATAATCTAGTCAACACATTTTCTCATCAGAATGACTGCATTCTGAAAAATCCACACTATGAAATGAATTGTACCACTTATGTTCATTTTTAGCTACATAGGAGTAGCAATGTGTTTATTAAGAGGAGTTGAAGGTCAGGCAGTCCACATTTCGAGAGTTTGTCTGCGTGAACTGGTCTAATGAATGCTCCTACTGAACTGAGCACAGAGGTTTGTTGTGTCACCATCAAAATTATTTTTAATGAATACACCTCGACCATAAGCCTAATTACAGCATTGACTTCACAAAGACCGTTTGCTTCATTAAAATGACCAATACGTGATGACCTCGCAACCAGCAAGGGGTCAGGGCAAAGCAATAACAAACGGCAGGCAAACATTAGCATTTCCAGTCGTATTTAAAACCACAGGTGTGCCCGCGGCATCATTAATGGCAGATGTTTCCTGAAACCGTTCCCCTTTTCCCAAAGCGGCTGACCTGCTATGTCCGTGCAGAAGCAAAAACAACTCCATCACGTAACTTTAAACTAACCAATAGCCATACAGTGATAAATGAATTGGAGGTGGGTTCTATATCATGTACTGTATGTTGCAGAGGGGTGTGGGAATTGCCTTTAATGAATGACAGTTAGTTTGGCCAATTACTCAGTTAGCTAGTGACGAAGTGTTGTGTCCCTCTATGATGGTGTGTTTTGGCCTTGGGGTAGTTGTTTCATTATCTTGCGTGTTTTGGAAGAGACAGACTTGGGATATAACGGGAAAGGTCAAAAACACTTGCTGACATCACTCACCATAGGGAAGAAAAAATACAAATGATCTTATTAAAGGTGCTTGGAATATCATGTAAAAATGTACCCACTACCGTAAAGGAATAGTTCACTCAAAAAAATAAATCTCTCATAATTTTGTTATCCTCATGTCATTACATACAGTAATGGCCAAAAGTGATGTCATGCTAATAAATCTCCCAGGTTTGATTAAGCTATTAAATACTGTACCTACTGCATGTCTGGGAATATGAGTTTTATTCATACAGTATATACGAAAAATTTATTGAAAAACAAATATGCAGGAAAGAAAGCAAATATTGACTCCAATTTGTATCTGTATTATTAATATTTGCTATTCCTTCTTTGTGTAATAATATCCTGTAGTTATTCCCACTTGTCTATTAACTTCGCTTAAGTGTTAAATATTTTCAAAGCCGAGTCTCAGTTTATATCCCAAGTACGACTATGCAACATGAACTTTTTAGTACATCTTTAATAAAACATTTGAATAAAAAGTGTAGACGTCAATTGTCCAAAGTTGGACATCACTTTTGACTGGGACTGTACATTTGACGTCTGTCAAGTCCGTCAGTTGAACACAAGCAAATCATTTTATATTACAATGAAGATATATGCTGCGTCCCAATTCACCTACTTATACTATGCACTAAAAGTATGTAGTATTTTATGGACATACTAACAGGAAACGGAAGTGGCCGTTGTTGCCTAGACAACATTGTGGCCATTAACTGTCACACACATCAAAATACAGCTCTTCTTTCCATTTAAGTATTTATTCATTCATTGTTTCGTATGTAATGTTTCGTATGTAATGTTTAATGTCTGTGCTTATATTTATTAATTTAGTGACGCATCAGTTATTTAATTTTATTAATGCAGTGGAGTGTCACTTAACTCCGCCTACTCGCGGTGAGTTGTGGGTAATATCAGCCGTTAGAGTGTGCATCATTCTGCACTTCGAATTTCTACCGGAAGTAGAAGACCATCCGGGAATCTTTGGAATACTGTTTTCAACATACTACGATTTGGGACATACTAATTCTATTTTCGAATACTATTTAGGACGGATAGTATGCGAATTGGGACGCAGCATTAGTATCTTATAGTGCTCAAAATGGTGAAGCTCCGAAAAATCATATGACAAATAGTCACACGACATGCAAGAACCAGTGATAGTCAGAATTATTGATGTGTTGTAATATCCGCTTGTTAAGCCTGATGTCACGCACCACCATATATGAAAGGTCAAAAACTGTTTCCGGGTCCAAACACTCAAAAAGATGATATAGGCAAACAACAAAAAATGCTTATATACGCTCATGGCGAGCTATAAAACTATCGGAAACCCGCGATCCTAACCTTTATCTTCATAACGAAATCCCACATGGCCAGTCAGCAATTTATTTTCATAATTTATTCAAATATTGATGTTGGAGGATCCGTGAGCCTGGTGACTGTAGTGTATACTTTGAGTTAAAACATGTTTCGCTTAATTTTGCAATGCGAGTAAACAGTGCTCATAAACAGCAGTTTAAGCTGTAACCCCGCTTGAAATGAATACAGTAGATGCTTGGACCCGAAAAAGGTATTCCTAATGTCACCACTTAACAACCGAATAAAGTGCCGCAGTGATGACATGCTGTTTCATATGCAAAACTCGCAAGTGAGTTAGCATTTTAGCACTTCTAGTTCCATTGCCCCAAAGTCAATGGGTTTTTTAATGGGTTTTTGGTTAAATTCCTAAAATCAAGTCTGTTGTGAACAAAATATGACCATATTCCCTCGTTTTATTCTATGACATAAAACACGCCAGTTATGATGTTTTTAAAGCTTTATTGTGTTTAAAATAAAAAAAGAAGTTGCTAACAAGTTGCTGAATGCGACTACAGTCATTGTCGGGGTCGTTAAACGTCATCGCGGATATAAATCTCACAAATAATGCAACATGGACACAAATGTTTAAAAATGTGGATGGGGATTCATTCACTAAGTTATTACTTATAAGGGAACATGTTTTTAATAAAGTTTAAAAGAGTTGTCGGGGGCTTGGTGGTGGTGACGATGATATCGGGCGAACATAGTGTTGTCTGTTTATTGCCTTATGTTAGCTTTTTCCTTCTGGCGACTGTAAGTAAGAAATGTTGTGTTAATTTGTAAAGATGATCTTGATGAAATGTAAAACCTTTGTTTATCACGGAGCTTATTTATTTTGCGATCTTCCAAGAGTCTATGGGAAAATAGGCTTTTGGTCAAGGGAACCAATGCGGCTTTAACTTTTGGGTTTTGGGCTCAAAATATTAATAGTTTTTGCTCACAGATGTATCTTTGCACTTCTCACTAATTAATTTCATAAATGATAGATGTATGTGCTTTTTGGTGCATCACTATTATGAGTACCGTCCAAGAAGATATGACAGCATTTTAATAGGCCTTTAAAATTATTTGTTTCTGTTCAACTGAATAAAGGAAGGCATGCATCTTGGATGAAGGCGAGTCAATTTTCAGTTTAAGGTTAGCTATTGCTTTAAAGCCCTGGTTCCGGTTTATTGCGGTCTGTAAGATGATGCAGAGATTTGTTAAGAAAACAGCGTCTGCTTTAAAAAAAATCTAATAAACCCGCACGCAGAGCGCACTTCACTTTCATTTCACTTCAAGTTTCTTGGAAAAACAAGTGGTCAAATATCACAATGGAGGATATTTAAATCAGAGCTGTTGCCATGGCGACACTAAGCTTGTTTGTAGATCAGAAAGTGTGGAGGGGACACAAGGTGAGGGTCCTACGAGTGCTGTTGAGTCTTCACACAGAGTGAGCAATAATTAAACTCCCTCATTACGAAGCACTAGAGTCAGGTCGCCCGAGCCGCACAGACCCTCCAGGTAATGCAGACAAATAGTGTGCAGCCAAGCACGTATACTGGCCATTATGACTGCAATTTCTGAAAAATCCACTCTCACAAATGAAATGTACTGAGTATTTTAGCTGCACGGGAGTGGCAATTTGTAACCTAATTGTCGAAGTCGCTTTAAAAGGCAACGGAATTTATTTCTGGCACGTGAAAATTGATGTTGAATGGTGAGGGCCCGAGCAATGACAGCATTATGGATCTGTTTCATTGTAAATGGATGCCTTCTACATTAATGTTCATATACCAAATACATCAACAGATCTCTGCCTTATTTATTTTGCAGATTTAATGCAGACAAATGCGTTTTTTTACCAGAGAGAGAGAGAGAGACAGAGAGAGAGTAGCCATACTGCTGGTTTACATTTCGAATAGAGCTAAATCTTTATTACAGGTGTAGGACTCTTGTTAGTTTACTGTAGGTTTGTTGTTTGGTCATTGGGGGTTTCCGAAATAATTTTAAATACAGTCAATTTTGGCTGTGCATTATTTTTACACAGTATATATCTATACAGTATTTTATACATAGACATAAGCCCCATTCTGACAGGAGAAAACAAGGACGGACGTAGTTTGTGATTTTAATCCCATCCAAATCTGCCAATTTGCCTGAAATTTGTTTCATCCTTTTTACACTACACAATCTATGTAAATATTCAAGATTCTGTTGTTGAAATCTGGCGAACAAATAACAAATATGATAATCAAAGCAAAAACTTTAATATCAGTATCAGGTGATGCTCAGTTTAATGTGTCAACTTAAGTAATACAGTGAGGGAAATAATTATTGAAATGCAAATCTTTATATAACATTTTTCCCCCTGATTTTTTTATATTCTGTCATACCGGTTTAAAATAATATGATGACCAAATATTTATTTTTGGGTAAACTGTTCCTTTAATTACGTGTTATAATCACAAAAAGTTGTTACTGTACGTCTTTTGTTTTAGTGGGTTTATTGTCAGCAGCCAATTAAAATAAAAAGTCTCTTTTAGGATGATCTTCATAATAATAATCAAGTCAATAAATAAATAAATGCTTTTTACATTTTTTATCATTTTAAATGTAAAAGTTTGTTTTATTGGTTTTCGCAATACGTTATGCAGACATCAAAAACGTGATTTTCTGCAACGCCCAGGTGTACAAAACAGACCTCTGTAACGTACACAGGGATCTTAGTCCTGTCTGAATCGCTACATGAAATCACAGACATGGGGTTATAAGACCTGTAACTCCAGCATTGTTTAGAAAACTAGTCCCATCCAAATAGGGTTATAGACTAATTAAATAGCTTATAAATAGCTAAAAAATAGAAAAGCACATTTTGTTTTTATTTTTCTTCCTTCCAATAAGTAGCCCTGTGTCTAGTTTGGGCTCCTGTCCATTCATCTCCATGGCAGTTGCTTGGCTGGTCGTTGACTTTTTCAGAGGTACTGTATGTGACTTGAATTCTGCCATCCTGGCATGATGTACTTAGCATTCACCAGCTGGGACTAACTAGTCCATGTCAGGAACTAACTGCCAAATCTTGACCCTTTGGTCCAGATTGGCTAATGTTTATTAGTGCTGGTTTTGCTGCAGGTGGTGGATTGGTATAGCCAATCTCTTTGCCATTAAAGCAGTTTTACAGATGAAACTAATCTGACCTCTGTTTGACACTATAACACCCCAACAAAAGTAAAGTACTGTTGTAGACTTATTTTCGCTTTTCTCAGAAGACTGCAAACTGATCCCATTAATGTACTTTTGCTTTCAAATGGCAAAATTTCTCCTTGTGCTTTGTACTCCTTTCTAGCCGCATTGACTTTAATGATGTAGGTTTTCTTAACAGGGCTGTTTTGTGCCATTGGCTTTTACAACATTTGGATAATGAAAAGGTCTAGCTGCAGTACCACTTTATAGCATTCTGAATACATTTTTCAGTGGCAAACAAAAAAGGGTAAAAAATGCCTCCAGCCACAAATTTTGGCTCCTGCCGGCAAGCGTTATTGTACCTGGTCACAGTCGACACGTGAGTGGATACAATGATACAGAGAAGCCTTGCTGAGTTTTAAAAATCTGACAATGCTTGTAGGAACGCTGAGTGAAAGCTAGCTGAACACACGTTAGATTTGCCTGAATCTTGTGCGTAGGCAAACCTGCTCTCAACAGGAGCTCATGGGACTCCATTTTGCATGTGTCCCAGGTGCTGTACCTCGGACAGCTGCTACCGGGGAAAATAGGGCACCTGAACAAGAGGACCATTTCTTATTGTAATAGGAATATTTTCCACTTTCGAAGATCCTTGAAGGAACAGGTCACGAAAAATGAAAATTCTGCCACCATTTATTCACCCTTGTGTCATTGTAAACCTTGTGACTTACTTTCTTCTGTGGAACAGAACCGATCTCTCCTCTCCTTTGGTGCTGCAGGTCTCTCATTTTTTTGCATGCAATTACTGTGAATAGGGACTGGAGTTGTTAAGCGTCAAAATGTTGTTGAAGCGCCATACAAATAGTCCATGAAACTTATATTCGAAATCTTCGGAAGCCGTGCTGCAGTTTGTGTGCGAATAATAAACATCAATTTTAAGGAATAAGTTATTCAAAAATGAAAATATTTTCATAATTTACTCACCCACGTGCTGTCCCATGACTTCCTTACAGTTGAAAACAAACGGTTTCAGAATAAAACACCATCATGTCATATGGTTATCGTCTTATATGGTACTCAAAATGAAGTTCCAAAAAGCACGTACATCAATCAGTAATGACTCCATGTCTTCTGACGTTAAACAATACGTTTGAAAGAGAAAATTATTCATACTTTAAAGGAGCAATGTGGAGATTTCAGTGGCATCTAGTGGTGAGGTTGCGAATTGCAACCAACGGCTCACTCGACCCCTCCCTTTCGAAGCACTACGGTAGCTGACACAGAACTAAGATGTCGTTGGGTTTTCGCTTCTTTGCCGAAAGAGATAACGTATTTACGAAACGTGCTCTGTAGAGAAGTTTGTCCGTTTAGGGCTACTGTAGAAACAACATGAAGAATTCCACGTAAGGGGACCCATGGTGTATGTAGATAGCCATAGCTCATTCTAAGGAAATAAAAACATAACGCTTCATTATGTAATGTCTTTATACACCTCTGAAGACAAAGTTATGTATATTATATTGCATTTCTGTCAATAGATCCTCCAAAAAATTACACATTGGACCTTTAAGCTTTTAAAATGTAAATAAGCAGCATGTTGTTAGTCTCATTGGTTATTGCATGTCTCATGGCTAGATTTACCAACAATTTGCCGATGCCGTCTTATTTAAAATTAGAGCTTGAAACTGCTTACATACTGAACATTGAAGAGGGCATGGGGATGAGTAATTTATGAGAACATTTTCATTTTTGGTTGAACTATTCCTTTAACTCCTTTAACTATTTTACTACAAATCAGTTCATCAGTTCAATCAGAGTTCATGAAAGCTGAATTGAGGTCATGAACAATTTTTTTTTTTAGTCTGATCATTTGAATGAATCGATCAGGTTCACAAAACAGGTCTGAAAAATTTGTTAGTGAATTTGACTGATTTAATTCTCCAATTCAGCTCGCCGGCTAAATAACTGCATTTTCGGGTGTTCTGTACTTTTCAAATGGGATGCTCACACAATCCAACTTTTTATGCATATGTAATCAAGTTCTTCTTGTTTGGCTGCCACATAATAATGCGTAATGCTTTGAGGAAAAATGGGTGTCCAGACTGACACCGTGATAAATTGCATATATTTGAATGCCAAATGGCCATATCTCTGTGGTGAACGAGTAGGAAGTAGAGGAAACAAGGCACTTTAAGCTTGCACTGATTGGGTTTAACTGCATCTATTTGGAAGCCCAGTGACTGATAATTAAATCTAAGGGAGATAAAGCCAGAAACACAGACTGGAACACAAAGGGCATTTGCTTTCTTCATTATATCACTCTCACAGTGTAACAACACAGTCCATTAATCATCCAGAAAAGCCAACAGCGCTACACCTCCATTCCTTTCTCAATGGGGTAGCCATCGCTGGTCCTCTCAACTGTTTTGATGTGACGCCATAATTAGGTCATCTGAACACCGTTCGGATGGTAAACTTTGAAATCGTGGATGTTTTTCTGCGACTGCCGCATGATTGGCTAATTAAACAGAACCTTAGTTGGCAAAGGAGCAAAGTCGACAAAGGAGATATATGCCCTATTTGAGGAGGAAGGTCCGGACGTTACGTTGTTTCTTCGGTGGTATAGACTTCAAAACTCTTCAGACATGTCACACTATGACACCCATCCTCACCCAACAAACACACAGAGCAGATGTAAAGGTTATTTCTGTTGGTGGGATAAATAAAACAACACCTCGTCTGTTAAAAAAACCTGATGCACAATTCCCCAGTGCACATCAGTGTTAATTTCGTTGACGAAAACTATGACGAAAAGTATTCGTTAACGACATGTTTTCACTGACGAAAACGAGACGATAACTAAATAAAAATGAATGCATGATAACGAAAACTGTAATAAAATATACTGACATTTTCGTCAACTAATAAAAACGAGACGAAAATATTCTTGTCCCACCTGGCGGACATCAGTTTGCGCGCATGTGCTTATCTCATATAAACGGTAGAGAGAAGTCTCTGGGAGAAGGGGAAGCACACACATATATTCTGTGTCTCCACGCGGGTTACAAAGCGTCTTATTTTCCTTCACGATCGCCGGTAAAACGCCGCAAACTTGAAGCGCGACTGCAGGTGAGTCACCCCGAAACACATTATGAAGGAAGCTCAAAGGTTTTTTTATGCCTATGTTAACTTATCTGCTAACACGAGCTGCTGCATAACGTGAAATACAACATAAAGTCAGCAAAAAGAAACCAGCGCTGTCCTCTACTGATTATAGAAGTGATGAAGTGAGTCAAACTGTATATTCGAACCAAGTATGTAACATGTTTGCATGATTAAAGAAATGTAATACAATTTATATAATATGTCTCTTTGAAAGCTATTTCTCATTCATTGCTGTATCAAGCAAAGACTCTTTCTTCAAAGAGGCATGCCATGAGCCAATAGCCTTTGAGTGTGAGCCGTGTCAGAGCGTTTCATTGGTTGAATGAACTGAATGAATACGCCCTACTTAACGAGTCAATTGAGTCAAATGGGATTGAATGAACTGGAACATGTCTTTCATGGTCTAATGTTCCAACAATGCAAATCTAGTTACTGAACTTTTCTGAAAAATAAAGGTAATGACCTGGTTTAATTTCATTTTAAGGTGAAGTAAATTATGTCAAAACAGTTGAATCTTTGTATGGAACATTTAATTACTCCAAGTAAATGATTTAAACCATTTAGATTTTAGTAGACTAAATATAATGTATATTTATTCGACTAAAATGTTTTTCATATTTCGTCGACTAAAACTAGACTAAAACTAAAATGATGGGGTTGACTAAAATGTGACTAAAACTAAATTGCATTTTCGTCAAAAGACTATGACTAAAACTAAATCAAAATTTGCTGTCAAAATTAACACTGGTGCACATTCAAGCTTTTTCCGCACAAAGCGAGAGCACAGAGGCTGCTGCCTTGACTTTTTGGGAAATAATTCCTAAGGTTTGAAAAAAGGTTAATTGTTACACTGTGCATTATGGTTAATGTCTTGACTAAAATTCTTACACTTTTTTGAAAAGGTGCTACAAGCGATGCCATAGACATAGAAGAACCATTTTTGGTTCCCCCAACAACCATTCTGTCAGGGGTTCTTATACTGTAAGAACCATTCCTTGTTTTCTTTTTAGTAACTTCTTAGGAACTTTTCTCCACTACAAAGAACCTTTTGTGAAACAGAAAGGTTCTTTGGATGTTCAAGGTTCTTTATTGAAACATTCTGCCAAAATGTATCTACTATGGCTTCACTTAGCACCAAGTGCTTTAGGAAAATATTATCATAGTGATGTCAATGAACATGAATATCAGTAAACAGAAAATAAGTAATACCATCAGTCTAATTCATCTTTCAATTTGTTTATTTTGTCTTTTGTCTTGTTTGATCAATGAATCTCACATGTAGGAAGAGAGAGAAAAAGTTTTTAAAAGTTCAAAGTTTTTATTTATTGTCAATATCGATTTACAGTGACACCCCCAAATCTATAATCTTTAAAAGCCATCAGCTTGTAGATCTTGTGTTTTTGGGAGATGGAAACAAAATTTGGAATTTTGTAGTAACTACCCACAATTCCTAGCAATGTTTTCTGAGTCAACATATAAATCTAAATCTACCATCTTTATACACCAATATAAAAATGTTTGTTCTTTTTAAAAATGTTTTATTTGTTTTTCTGTAAATATGTGTGATTTACTAACTTAAATAATGTAAAGAATAGAGGATGACATGTAAAATTGTGTTGTGCTTGTACAGTGATAATAAAGTGCTTATATTCTATACACATTCCTGGTCTTTAGGTTTTTTTTTTAGAAAAAAATGCTTTTTGTATTTTTGACACAATATAATGACAACTTTCTTTTTCGAAGACATCATCAGTTCCTGTTTTTTATAACACCTCCAGCAACCTTGCTCTGTCTGGTGTGTAACACACATTTTACACAATTCAGTAATTTACTAATGAATAACATCAGCTACCGCCCTAAATCGTTTTTGGTTATGAAGCTATTTCCTGACTTTAAACTTTCATTACAGCTCCCCTTACTGACCTATTGCATTTTTCAGAAAGCCAAAAACACACAATGATCTGAACAAGTCCTTCAAATCTGTTTGATCAATGTGCCCAAAATCTCATCGATCAAGACGACAACAGTCAAACCCAGAGCACTTTTAAAAGTGGCCTGACAAATGATGTATTTCTCCGATTCTGATAAGTTTGGTTCCTTTGTTAGGGACTCCGCCCTTATTTGGACTGCTAGTGCTCGATTGAAAAGGCACATTATTGCAAAAGGAGCCAGTGTTGGGCTTGAAGATAGAACGAGTGTCAGCTCGCTGCAGACAGGTCGTTTCCCACCTATGCGGGAGGCCCCCTGTGCACAGTAAGTCTTCTCTCCTCGGGCAGATATGGATGCTACCGGCAGTGTCTACCTCTGCTGCTCATCTGCTTCTCAGGAAGTTGAGCTGAGTCAGCACCACGCTCAGCATCACGCCCACCCTGCGGGTCCCTTCTATTTGCATTTCCATTATTCATATTCTATTTACCACTCCGGTGTGTTTTAGGGGACATTGGAGGAAGTTGGTGTGGCCAGTCAAAGTCTTGCATCAGTTTTTGTGTACACTGCAAAATAAGCTAGCTTTTCCTGAGACATGACTATCGACACTATCGACCACCCGTCCGACGCGCTTTGCGTTGTGTCGCACAGCATTTTCACCCCTTGTCCTGCACGTCACATATTGAGAAAATGTCCCGCATTTTCATCAGTCTGTTGGTTTTTAGTTGTTACATTAAGAAACACATTCTTTTACCCAAAATGCACATGAGACACTTGTTAGTGCCATTGCTTAATTAACAGCATTAAAAGCACCAACCCGGCGCACACCAGTGTCCAACAAGCTCATACTGTCATGATTCGTCAAGGAATGGGACCCAAGTGCAGACAACGTTAAGCATAAACAAAGACATAAATAATAAGCCCACGAGGGGGAAAAATGCCAAGGCAAACAGAAATCAACCCACGAGGGGCAAAAAAACAGGAAGTCCAAGTGACAAATAATAAATTTGGGTAATCCACAAAACACAACTTGGCATAAACAAGAACTAGAAATGAACAAGGCAAGGAAACACAAGACAGGATACAGTACAAACCGCACAGGACAATAAACAGGAAGGAACTAAATAGGGACACTAACAAAGGATCATTACACAGGGAAGGTGACGGACAGGTGATGGGAATGAACACTAACGGGAAACTAACAGGGAGATCACATGGGGCAGGTGAGGGAAATGAAACACTAATGGGACGAGCATAGCGGAGAACAAGGGGGAGGGGCTAAGAGACGCGTGGAAGAGACGCGTGGAAGGAGGACACGTGGCGCAAAGTCGAAACAATGGCCACATGTCTCCACACATAACATAACAAAAGGCATGGTACTGCCACGACCCTGTCCACAGAACTAGGAAACTACTGACAGGAAGGACAGGGTCATGACACATACAAACACAACTTTTTTTTAAAGTCTAATTTTTATCCAATGGATGAGAAGACAGCAGTGAATTCTGTCATCAAGTGGCTGCAACGTCCGTCAATCAAACTGTAGATCGGGTGGTGATCCCTCCCATGTTAACTTGCCGGATAAGTCACTAAAACATTGCAAAACTGTGTGGCTTTGAAACTGTATACACAGGGCTCTAGACTGCGACCAATTTGGTCGCACATGCGACCTTATTTCTCAATGGTGCGACTAAGAAAAATCTGAGGTCGCACCGGTGCGACTAAGAAAAATCTGAGGTCGCACCGGTGCGACCAGCCGTTCGAGGGAGAAAAAAAGTCTCTGCGACTCTGAAAGTCTTCCTGTGATTCAACAACAGACACACATTAGGCCCATATTGTGGTCTAAACCAATCAGAGATAGTGAAGGGCGGACCCCCCTCTGATTGGCCGTGGTCCAGATTTTCCTGTACGTGTGTGTACCAGAGGTCGCGTTAAACAAAAATTCTCTGTCATTGACAGATTTTTTTTACCAGTGACGGAAAAATCTGAAGGCCGTCCGTCCGTCATTTTGACGGATTACAATGAGGGCAATTTGTAACTCCCTGTTTCCCTTCATTAGAGCGTGATATGCTCGTGAAGGGACATGCGTGTTTTCACCTGTCATTGTTACTGACTAGACATATGTGATGCGGAAAACCCGTCGGATGTCGCGCTGGGACGCCTATCAAAGTAAACCAAATAACATGAAGAATGAAGGAGTATCAATGCACATTCCCCGCCAGTCCTGTGTAAACTACAGCATGCAAAGTTTTTTATACAATGTTTTCGTGAGATGACAGAGCTCCCCGTCTGCAGCACAGGGAGTTATCCGATCGCAAAACATACAAGGGATGATCAAAAGTCCAGACACTATGCACATGATAAACAATGTAAAACTTGCTTCACTGCTTATTAGTTGTTATCCGTAATGTTTGCTACTTTCCTTGTGTAGTGAATGATAATGGCAGAGCTCTCGTTCTTTAAGTGTGCCTGCACCATTTTCCTTACTTTCGTTTTATTCAAACGGTTTTGTACAGTATTTTTATAGACTTCAACACTGGGAAATGTTTTTTTTATTAAATTGTTATTAGAGTAAGTCTTTTACTACTCTAAAGTAACTTTTACTTGTGATACTGGACTGTTGTGCTTTTATTTTCATCACTTAACTTTAAACCCGTTTTCCTCCAAATTCCGTTCCTGAAAATCCTAGCGCTTCAGCCGACCTCAGCCATAACTTTTGTTACATACACAAGGTATGAGCAACATAAAAACTGATTTGGAAAGGGCTTGAATATGGTATCAAAAACTGTAATATATAAATTTGCACCATGTGTTGGGTTTTCCCAGATCGAATCACATATGTACATAAACATTAAAACATTAAATATATAGATGAATATAAACAACAACGGCTTTATTGGGCATTCAGTTGTATTAAAATACAACAAGTTCCGACGCAAGTACAGCGTGCGAGGGATGACGTCACGAACATACTAATTACCACCTAACGCCACCTTGCACCATAGTGACGGGTAATAATAGATTATGACGGATTTTTTACGAGCCTGTCAGTCAAAATGACGGACAATAAAAAGTCTAGCGCAACCTCTGGTGTGTACGTGTGAAAATGCGTGTGCGCTGCGGTCAGACAGAGAGGGGAGGAGCCTATAGGCCCGTCAGTTAAACAGACTGGATGTAGCCGCGGATGATGAGAGAAGATGAAAAGAACGATTGACAACTTTTTCGTGAATAATGTTAAGTTAAGGCCTGATTCGTCCGAAAATCATAAGCAATGCTCTGACACATAGCCATCAACCTCCCAGGTTATGTCAAGCCCTGGTCCATTTATCTTGAGATGTTTTAAGTAAGTTTCAGTTCACTGAAGCACTTTAAGCACCAACACTTTTTCAGTAAGTTACCTTTCTTGTAGAATTGTGCTTCAAATAAAGAACTTTATGTTGACCAGAATATTAGTTAATCATTTACAATGTCAAGTCAATTTTGCCTTTATGGACAGCGATTAAAAAAAAAGTGAACTGGTAAAACTGCGGTGTTAAATGTGATGCGGTCGAAAATTTGGGTGCACCAGTGCAACCAGTGCAAAAAGTTAGTCTAGAGCCCTGATATAGGTTCTGTGGTTATTTTTACGAGCTGAAAGGTAGGTGAAAATCTTTTCATTCCTTTATTATATCACAGTTTTACACTACCTTTCAGTGCTTTCCCACATTGTCCGACACAAACGTATTACCTGTCCCACATTTGGTTTGTTGGGGTGGTGTGGTCACCCTATCGACAGTTGTGGTCCAATTAGCAGTTTACGGCTCAAAACATTGTACTGTACAGGTAACCAAAACATTGAACATTTGGAAGTGCTGTATCACAGACAAGCAGTTAACTCACTTCCCCTCTCGCATCACCACAATCAACATGCTGCGAACCGCGATGCCTTTCTGCATTAGTGACAGGCTAACATGACGAAAGCCTCGTGTCTCCCTGTATTATCTGATGCGGACGGCGGGCGTAGATTTGGCTTAGAGCCAGGGCCCACACTTCACATCCACTCTGTCTCATTCTCAACTATTTCTATGGCGACCAAGAGAGTGATGCCTGGGAATTCAAAGCCAGAACTAATCAACTTTATGAAAGCTTAGAAAACCATTCCGGCTGCCTTGCCAAGTTAGTGTCATCTGTAGCCGTTTATCGGAATATCATATGATTTGTCTCATGCTTTACCAATCACAATGCATTTCCATTGATTCCCGACGAAAGCAGATCTTGTAGCCTCACTTAAAATTCTGTATGTGCGAAGAACAATTATGCATCTGTTTACACTTTTGGGAAATCACAGCGTTCGCGAATCCATCGCCTCTGCGAGCAACGCGGTATGTTTATTAAGGCTGTCCGCATGATTTAAAGATGCAAAGCGTTTAACACAAGTAATGACTTTGGGGTACCTGAACGTCTTGGCCGCAGCTGTATACATTAGAGTGTACCCAGATCGATTACTTTTAATGAATGAACAAACACTGTACATCAGGTCAGCCTTTCAGGTGCTATACTGACTTTGAAGGAAATGTTTGATTCAAATTTCGATTTCTGATTTTTAATAGAAATCGTGTTTGCTGATGCGTGTGGCCATGACTAATAACCGCTGTTAACGTGCACCATCATAAACAATACAGACAACAGATGAAGCAATTTCAAATGCAATATGTCTGGTTTCTGAAAGGCTGAGGAGGATTTGAAATGCTTCTCAGACACATACAACACTCAGGGTCAGTTTTATTTTGAAAGGCAGAGCACAGCTACTCTATAGTTGTCCCCTGTGTGGCCTTGAGTCCATAAAGTTGTTTTGAAAGCTGCTTCCATTTAGCTTTTTGTTAAATGAAAACTATTGACTTCATAACATAAATTCTTTAATATTAATATAAACATAGAGAAAGATATGAATTATAACCAACAGTTCTTGGACCCCATTGACTACCATAGTACGAAAAATTACGATAGCAGTCAAAAGTGCCCCAGAACTGTTTGCTTTCCCACATTCTTCAAAATATCTTCTTTTGTGTTCAACAGAACAAAGCCATTTATAAAGCAAATTTCTTACTATGGTGGTCAATGGTGGCTGAAAACTGTTTGGTTACAAGCATTCTTTCAAAAATCTTTCTTTGTGTTCAACAAAACAAAGACATTTATGCAGATACTACCCTGTTCCTTTAAGCCCAATGCTTCATTTTACATCTATCGATTGAGGTCATTTATAAGCATTGTTCTGTCCGAAAACCATACAATCTTTATTTTTGTTCCAGGTTACTTCTTCTTTTAATTTCTCTTCTCTGCTAGGCTGATTTGTAAGTATGCCTTGGTTAACTGACTGCTTAGGGCTTACTGTGGTATTGGTGCATGCTGTCATTCTGCTAGGTTTGTAACGTTCATCACCGAAATGCAGTGAGCAAACAAACACAGCTAAACTTCCGCCAGCCGAGTGAAGCTGCATTGATGGGCGTGCTCTTTCGTGGGCGTGCTCTTTCTCTCTGTGGATGACGCGTGGGCGTGCTTTTCCGGGAGAATGGCCAATAAAAGGAATAGGATCTCTGTTACGAAACAGGAATCCAGACTTATAAAAAACTTTCAGAAACAAGTTGGAGTGCTGGGGGAGTGTATCGAGCACAGAAATACTTCATCATACGTCCAACTCGTTTTTTAACAAGTTGACCATGTTAAGCATGAGAAGCCAGCATGTTTAACAGTGTAAAGAAGTGTAAAACAGAAGCAGGCTTGCAAGATCTTTAGTTTGTGGGTTGTACGAATCGAATGTTGAACTCTTGTGTGACTGATTGCGTTACATTTCTTTGAATTGCAGTAAATTCCAGTTCTTGCCATTTCAGTTCAACAACCTATGGGTCATGGCCAGGTCAATTCAGCTCACATATTGAGAGCTAATTATAAAAATCTAAAATATTTATTTATTAATCATTTCTCAATCCCTCCAAATGCCCACCCCGAGATGGCACTCTTGTAACAGCACTGTCACCAAGGGAGTATCCATTAAATCCAAGCTTTTTACAAGACTGACAACACCTACACAAGAGATGCAGGCTCCCTTGGCTACTTATAATTGATAAGGCTCTTGAGAAAGACACCTGGGGACGAGAAGAAGATCAGCCTGGGGAAAATTGATTGAGCTCATAAATCCAGTATAGACCGGTACAATATTTTATTAGAGCTCCACTTGAGAAGTGGGTTCCTGCTGAGATTTGTGTGTGTGCGAGTGTAGTCATGGTTCAGTTTCCGTTTGTTTGTATCTCTGGGGACACATTTAACATAGATACTAGACATTTGCCTAATTCTCCATGAATAATGAAATTACATTCACTGATTTTAATGCATAAATGCATGATGCGTGTGCGTCATCAGAGGCGAGCGAGGAAAGCCGTAAAATGTCACGAAAGAGCATTGTTTTATCATCACATTGCACTCATCCATACTTCAACCCACTTTTCTTGTGTAATCTCATGGCTTGTCCACTAATTTCTGAACATTTGGCTCAAAAATACTTTTTTAATCCGTCATCTGTAATCTAGAGCCAGGCTGCACGCAGAGATGAAATAGCACAAACTATGTGAAGCTGAACAGATGTGGGATTGGTGCTGGAGGGATCCGCAGAGGAACAGTGAGTCGGCTTTATTATAAACAACGGTAATATCATAAAACAAATGATCTGTGTTAAAAACTGGGAGATTTCCGTGAGAATCACCTGAGCCCCAATTGAATTAATGACCCATCCCTGGAGGAGAACTCTTGTTCAAAAGCCTTTTAGTGGCTGGCAGGAAATGGATGAGTCCAGTAGGCTTTAATATTTAGGTTACCTCATGGCTCACTGCATCCCATCTTATAAGCATAATGAGATTGCCCACAGCTTGCAAGACACTGAGAATAAACATATTTACCCTGATGGTAAAATATGGAAAGTAGAGGAGTGTCGGAATGTTGTCTGTGAGAATTATTATTTATGGTGTATTGTTTTGCCTGTAAGGTAATTTGGAACTGTACTGTACCGGTATATTCACCACATATTTCATTTTTCTTCTGTATTGCAAAGTTGCAAACAGCGCAAGATGGTTTGATATTGAATTTTGTGTGATTCAGGGGTGAGGAGCTGTAACTTGAAGGCTCTTTCTTTCTTTCTTTCTTTCTTTCTTTCTTTCTTTCTTTCTTTCTTTCTTTCTTTCTTTCTTTCTTTCTTTCTAATTTAATATCTGTCTGTCTGTCTGTCTGTCTGTCTTTCTATATTGTGTCAATCTGTTCTATCTGTCTGTATATCTATCTGCCTGTCTATCTGTCATATCTCTCTGTCTGTCTCCCTCTCTCTGGCAGTTATGGTGCATTGTATGCAGTATGTGAAGGTGAAGGTGAATTGGTTTTTTTCTTTGAGATGTCATTATAATTCTTACAGTTTTTCTCAGTCGCTTTGGAGCATTTCTCAGATCAGAAAAGAAATTCTCAAAACTAGTTATTCAACCTTCACATCATCTTGTCATTTGTGCACATCAGAGAAGTAGTTTATTATTTTGAACAAGTTGCAATTGCTTTAGTACATTCATGCAATTGATTATGTACAATTGTCTGTTGTTTCCTACATTATCAGTTGCTATTGTCATGTTGCTCAAAATGTATAACACACACACACAGGCTTTGGTTGACTATCCCCGTGGGGACAGTCCATAGGCGTAATGTTTTTATACTGTACAAACTGTATATTCTATCCCCTATCCCTAACCCTATCCCTAAACCTAAAGATCATAGAACACTTTTTGCATTTTTAGATTTGTAAAAAATATTGTTCTGTACAATTTATTAGCTTTTTTGCCCCTGGGGACCTCAATTTTGGTCCCCACGGTGACACGAGTCCCCATGTGTTGGTGTGTATTCAGGTTTAGGTCCCCACCGGGATATACAAACATGAACACACACACACACACACACACACACACACGCACACACACACACACACACACACTGTACAGAGATTTTCCACAAGGATCTCGTCTCTGATGAGGAGAGGGCTCTGTTTCAAGATGATTTACAAAAGCATGTGGTCATTTCGGATATCGTTATATCTATCGATATAGAGTAAGACATCCCAAAGCCAAAGGGGGAGTAGAAAATATGTAGTTTGATTTCTCATACAGCACTGCATACAGTTCTGCCTGAGGGGTCTCGCCTATGTTTATCTTTTTTTTTGCAATATTTCCCATTGTGCTGTAAAATAATGTTGCATTTTCTTCATCACAGTTACTTTTTTCAAGCTTGATGTGTAATTTGTTGACAGACCAACAGAACAAGTGTAAAGTGAATCCTGTTCAATCTTTTGCTATCAGTGTCGCACATACAGTTACGTATAACTTTGTACTATTGAAAGTGAAATAAGTTAGTCTTGTGCATTATCAATGAGTGTCATTACAAGCTGAAGCCATAGTTTACATCGGAAAATACTCAAAAAAAGAAAAAATAAAGCACCCGTTATATTGACAACATGGCTAAACATTTTGACTGTCTTGTTCACGAGCAATGACACAAGGACTTGCCATTTTCATGGGACTGACATGTTCACTGATGTAAAAATGTAATTTTTAGAGATGAACAAAGGATTTTGAACAAGTTACACGCTTTTGCAGGAAATCCATGTTGTTGCGCAGTTTGTACAAATTGTTCTGAGAAATGCACATATTATTTAGTTAATTTAAGACTGATTCGAGAAATGCTCCAAAGCGACTGAGAAAAACTAATATGGTTTCTTGTTGACTGTATTACTTTAGAGGAGCAATTGTGATAATTGTGGAAGAGTATTAATTGCTAATAAAGTTTTTTTTTAATTAAACAATTCTCTCTCTCTCCCTCTCTCTCTCGCTGTGCATTCATAGGACAACCCATGTATGGGAAACATGAAGCCTATTATGTCAGTTTGCTGTGAGAACATCGCTGTTTTTTGTTACTGTTGCTTTAGAAAACTTGTCCTTGGCCGTCGACTTGTCTTGCAAGAGCTGCGTGATGATTCCGCAGATATTTCTTCTTCTGAAAAAATTAATTGGATAAGGGGAACTACATAACAAGAGAATTTTGTTATGTTATGTATTTGACCTTATCACATGAATTGGTATTAACTTAGTCAAGTAGTTAGAAATTATACATCTTAGATATTAGACTTCTGTTCGGTGGATGCTGAGATTGAATGACACCGAACTGGAGGTTGAAGTTGAGGCATGAGTAATGACGAACTTCACGGAAAAGAACATCAGGGGAAGCTTGGCATGAAGCCACGTTTAAAATAGGAAAAAAAACGTCTAATGAGCCTCACAGGATCTGCTTGAAAGTTCAATTGGAAATGGAAGTGCTGCAGCTCTGGAGAGAAAATGACAGGAGATTGAGGGCATTACAAGGCAAAGGAAGAGGGAAAAAGACATTCAGATGGAAAAGGGATCAAGATCTTCACAGCGTCTCGCCCTTAGGCTGTACCTCCACTGCAGAAGTGTCATGAAAAGCGAGTGGGAACTGAAGGAAGGAGATGCCGAGGTCTGATGGGCAGAACGTGTGAGTGAATTCATCTACACGTGGGATAATCTCACATGTTATGAGCTGAACCTATCAACCTTGGCCACCTGATATCATACCACCAGAATACTGGTAGATGGTAGCTACATCTAGATAAGATTTGAAAATGAGTGTCAGGTTGAAACACTCTATAAATTTCAAGGCAATGTTTAATAGGCAATTCGTGTTTTCGAAGTAAAGTGGCAATTTATCACATTTGCATATAGAATGTGAAGGCACAGGTGTGTGTTTATAGGGATTTTACAACATCCTAAAATGTGCCTCATTTAATTGAAATTAAGAAATGGATGCAATGTTTATTTTTTATATTTAGTCAATTTTGACAGGTTCCAGATTATGAAAGGAAATTAACAGGTTGTGAACACTGAAATTGATTATTTTATTGACACAAAAAAATACTGGAAGTTGGCTTCCTAAACATTGTGTTCAATGTCTGACATGGCCTTACTCAATCCATGTTAACAATATCAAGCTTACATTTTCAAAGCCTTTTCTTTGTGTAAAATGATTTTATGAATGGTTAAGCTGGGTTTTCACAGACAGGGTCACAAGAATGAAAGTGGCTTTTATTCTGTAGTTTTACTTAAATGTAATTTAATATATGAAAAGGAACAGTTCTCCCCAAAATTAGATTTCTGTCATTGATGCAAGCAACTATAATTCCCAACTCTTTATTTTACTTTAATTACTTTTATTTTCTCCTTTTGGACTACATGGGTTAAGAACAACACAGAAGTGAGAAAATAGTGACAGAACACGCATTTATTTAACCCTCCTGTTATATTGGCGGACATGGACCCAACAGTAAATTAGCAAATAAATCAGCAAACAAATTACAAATAAATATATACAAATCAAAAAGTTACATTTTGTCAAAATATTTTATTTAAAATATGTTATTTAAAATATTAGGCAGGTAAAGTGTGAGAAAAAGTGTGAAAAAACAAATAACCATTTAAATTTGGATAATTTGTAAATTAAAACATTTGTTTTATCATTAATAGGGCTGGGAATCGAACATCAATCCCATTCGAAAGGTTAGGAATTGGATACTTGATATAAACTTACAATTTCACTTCCTCTTATCAATTCCTGTGTGCAAATTTTCAGAAATATGCATGTTAACTTTTAATCTGCTAAAATCTCAATGAAAGCCCTTTGAAAAGTAAACATACTTTTTACTATAGTAACCATGGTGGTTATATGGTTTTTGTAGTAAAGCACAGTTACCACAAATTTAGCAGTTTAACCATGATATTTGTAGTTAAGATATGGTAATACAAATTGTAAAGAAATCGCATTACATGGTTGCTCAACTCAACTCAACTCAACTTTATTTATATAGCGCTTTTTACAATTTTCATTGTTACAAAGCAGCTGTACATAAGACATATTGATTATAAGCAGAACAATTAAAGTTGTACCTGCAAAAACAAGAAAAAGTTGAAAACACAGAAGACAGACATACCCACATACAAAACACTCCACACACACAATATGCACATGTACTAACACACATAGACATAGACACACACACACGGACGCGCACACACACACACGTACACAGACAAGTACGCACACAGACACGCACGCACGCACACACACACACACGCTCAGTGAGAGCACACATTTAAGATAAAGGAGAGAGAAGCACAGGTCAAATATAACAGACTATAAATTCCTATATGTAATATTAATTAAGTAAAACTTTAAAATTCTAAAGCAGTCCCCCCGGCCAGGCAAATAGTGCAAAAAACAGTATGCAAATGGTGGCGAGGAACCCAAAACTCTAATCAAGAAAAAAAACCTCAGGAGAACCCAGGCCCAACCAGGGGATTCCAGTTCCCCTCTGGCAAAAGCTGCTGCCTCTGCACAAGCTCCAGAGAGCTTGCACAACAAGGCTAAATAAAATAAATAAACTTACTAATAAGGTAAATTATAGTTAAAGATTATCATTCATAATCTAACAGCATTTGAAATTTTGTGGTGAAGTCAGGTGACCGCGTCCTTCTTTATCCAGTTGCTATGCGTATATACACAAAAAGGTGCTCATAAATATACATTTTTACAACTTACAACTGGGAATCAATAACTATCGGAATCGATAAGTAGAATCGGAGTTGATAAAATGTAAGTGATACCCAACCATAATCATTAATCTGTTTGTCCATTCAAATACACAGTATATTTGCAAATATATTAGATAATCTCATTTTCAGAGATTAAGGATAAAAATTGTGTTTTTTAAGCGGATCTGTTTCTATATAAATCAACAAATAGTCTTCAGAGATTTATTCCCATCCTCTTTCTTGCCTTACTCCTTTGCCTGCACATAGACACACACATACATGCTACAAAGCTATCAGCCATTCCAAGCACGCAGCCTCAGCACAATGTAAATTATTCAGCCGGGCTTGCTAGAGGCTGCAAGCGAATCATAAATCGAGACAATCTGGGACCATTTCAGAGGGGTGACCATGGTTAAACGAAGCTAAGCATCAATACAGAAAACCCTCGCAACCCTAATGCTGCCAAAAAGGACCACGTCAAACAGTTCATTCCAGCTCATATCTTGCAATAAATATTTGGACATTAGTTCTTTGGAGCTGTGGTTCACCCAGGTTTTGTGGATTACAATTCTTGGCAGGGCTTCAAAGGTTAACCAGGACTTTATGGATGCAAACCAAGCCCATGCCCTGCTAAATAACTTTAATTATGTATGGTTACTGGGCCAGAGAAGGCCACCTTGTACCTGAAGCTGTACCTCTTTGCGTTTGACCTCGCATTTGACACGAAAATCCCCAGAAAGCTCTTTGTGCTTTATAAAATAAATTAGAAATGAGAAATACATACATCGAAGAGATGTTTGTTCAACGCTAATTTGCCAAAGGCGGATTGTGCTTTATTCTTCTCAGGTTTGGGAATAAATTGTGTTTAGAAATAGAGTTTCTGTAGTCTGTAGTTCTATCATCTACAGAAATATAATAATCGTAATCTTAAAAATACGTAAGTAATTTCTGTATATTTCTGTCTTTGTGCTACAATTTGTGTGCATGCGATTCAATGCTTTTTTCAACTCTGCAGCCATACATAAATGCATGTAACGAGCGATGCTGGCTCTGCCTTCACTCTACGAATCTCTATCTGGGAGGGGGCATGGCCAGTTTGAAATGCATTTTCAGTCCACGTTGAATTTTGCAACACTCAACACGCTGCGTGTAAATGAAAATGCAATCCCAAATGTTCTACCTGTTCATGTTAATGCATTTAGGGAAAATAACATTTGAATGATCATTTTGCTACAGTTTTGCTTTGCTATCTTAAACATATATAATCAATCCAGGGTATTCATTTTCATTTTGCAACTTAAAGAGTGTTAAAATTGCATTGTGCTGCCTTGTTCGTGGATTTATCTAAGGCATTTGTGTCATGGTTCTGCCTCTTCATGTCATGTCTTTCTTGGTCTAGTGGCAGGACCATGAAAGAACCTCGTGTTTTGTGTGGAGAGAAACATATTATTGTCGGTCATGACAAATTATGCGTTCTCTCCGGTCTCGCCTTTGGCCCCGCCCCTCTCGTTTCCTCGTTTAGCTTCCCGCCTGTGTCTCATTACCCACACCTGCCCATTGTTATCTCCCTGGTTAGTTCCCCTTTAAAATGCCCTTGTGTCTATTGTCCTGTGCTCCTTCGTTTTGTATTGTTACCTTGCTTGTTCATCGTGCCATGTGTTTGTCTTGCCTTGCCTAAACCTACCCTACCCTAGCCTTGCAAGACGTTGTGTCATTGTTTGTATTTAGTATATTTTTTGCCCCCTCGTGGGAAGTGTTCTGTTTTGAATTCTTGTTTTGTTACAGTGTTTCCCCATCGTGGGTTTATTTTTATTCATTAATTAAAGTCTTGTTTGTTAACCCCTTAACCGCTGCCTGCATCTGGGTTCTTCCCGTGCCACATTCCTGACATAACGAACGAGCCAACACTGAACCCAGCAGGCAGCAATGGACCGTTCCCAGCGATCTCGCCAGGCTCGCCTCCTTTGCGGTCTGCGCCAGGGGAACGCAGACCTCATGGATTATGTCGACAGGTTCCTGGAGGCTGCAGAGGAGATGATCTTCAGAGGGGGCGGAACTAGCGGTGCTCTTTAACGTCGGCCTCAACGACCCTCTTTCGCGAGCAGAGATGAGGATGCTGAGACCGCTGTGCTTCAATGACATGGTCAGATACGCCATGAACCGGCCGGAGCACAGGGTCTCATTCCAGCCCAGCTGCCCAGCTCCCCATCTCCATTACTCGCAATCCCGGAGGGTCATACCATGCAGATCAGGGTCGGGGCGTTGCCGCACCGTCCGCCTCACCCACTGCAGCCTCCCCACCCCCCATCAGCCTCCATGGCAGGCGTCGACCAAGGGAGTCGTGGGAGTCCCCGTCCGACTCCTCCGGAACGGAACTGACTGGGCTCCCCATCGCTTCGCCGCAACCGGCCATACGTCCTGTGGGCCGGTCGAAACAGAAGAAGCCGAGGAGGGGGGCGCTACCTCCATTGCCGCAGGCATCCAGTCCTGCCGGCAGGCATCCGGAGAGCCAGCCGGCAGTCCAGCCGGCGATTCAGCCGGCGATTCAGCCAGCGGTCCAGCCGGCAGTCCAGCCTCAGGCGATCCAGCCCTTCCCAGCCTCAGGCGCCCAGCCCTGCCCTGCCCTGCCCTGCCTTGCCTCAGGCGCCCAGCCCTGCCCTGCCCTGCCCTGCCCTGCCTCAGGCGCCCTGCCCTGCCCTGCCCGGCCTCAGGCGCCCTGCCCTGCCCTGCCCGGCCTCAGGCGCCCTGCCCTGCCCGGCCTCAGGCACCCAGCCCTGTCCTGCCCTGCCTCAGGCGCCCAGCCCTGCCCTGCCTCAGGTGCCCAGCCCTGCCTCAGGCGCCCAGCCCTGCCCTGCCCGGCCTGTCCAGCAGTCGGTGAGCCAGCCGGCATCCAGTACTGTCCAGCCACAGGCGTCCAGTCCTGTCCAGCAGCCAGCCTTCCAGCCAGCGACTCAGCCGACTTTCCAGCCGGTGACTCAGCCGACCTTCCAGCCGGTGACTCAGCCGGCACCCAGCCCTGCCTCCAGTTCGGCACCCTGTCCGGTTCTGCCGGCATGCCTGCCCCTATAAAGTCCCGTTCCCGAGCGCCCCCGTGGGCTAAGATTCACACGCCTAGCCCAAACCCCTTTGGACTGCCACCCATGGACCCTCGTGTTTCCCCATCCCCCCTCCCACGTTTGTTATTTTTATTGTCCCAACCCTTACATTATCATTGCCTGTTTGCCTTTGTTAATTTTTGCCATGTTTTGTTGGATCCTGTCTATTACCCAGTCGGTCTTGTCACGTTAGTCTGCTCCCTTGGTGAACGCCTGTGTCTCATTACCCACACCATTGTTATCTCCCTTGTTAGTTCCCCTTTAAAATGCCCTCATGTCTATTGTCCTGTGCTCGTTTGTTTTGTATTGTTACCTTGCTTGTTCATCGTGCCATGCGTTTGTCTTGTCTTGCCTTGCCTAAACCTACCCTTGCCTTTCCTTGTAAGACGTTGTGTCATTGTTTGTATTTAGTATATTTTTTGCCCCCTCGTGGGAAGTGTTTTGTTTTGTTACCGTGTTTCCCCATCGTGGGTTTTTATTTTTATTCATTAATTAAAGTCTCTAATTCGCTGCCTGCATCTGGTTTCTTCCCGTGCCACATTCCTGACACATTTGATTCAATGTTGCTGAATTGCTGAACAAACTTCGGAATACTGGTCTTACTCCAATGGAGACCACAGAATGGTTTAAAAAATATTTGGTAGACCGTCCTCAATGTGTTTATGCTGAGGATTTTAAATCAAATTTTCTTAAGATAACTACAGGTGTCCCACAGTGCGCCATCTTGAGACCGGTTTTATTTTCCATTTTTATAAACTACATTGGTATGAACACCCAAGCAAAATTACACCTATATGCAGATGACACTGTCATTTACACACATTGTTCCTCAATGGTACAGGCAGTGCAAAAGCTTCAATGCATTTAGCTCACAAGATACCCTGCTGAGTTTAAAATTGTTTTTGAATGCACAGAAAACAAAGTTTATGACCTTTTCACAGTCTCATTCACAGATAGTTGATGTTAATATTCTTCTTACATCAGATGACAGAACCATTGACTGAGTGTCCTCATTTAAATATTTGGGTATATGGATAGATGATAAGCTTTCATTTAAAGTTCATTATTGCTAAATTTGTTGAGAAGCTCAAAATAAAAATAGGCATTTATTTTAGAAATAAATCATGTTTCATGCAAAATGTCAAGAAAAAACTTGTGGAAGAATTTTTTTCACGTCTGATTGATTATGGCAATATATTGTATATGCATGCATCTTACTCCACCTTACAGGGCCTTGATTCTGTGTATCATGCATTCTTGCGTGTTATTACAAATGTATAGTCATTCACACATCATTGCACTCTTTTTCATAGAAAACAGCACTGGTATATATTCATTTATAAAGCTATATGTGGGACACTTCCCCTCTACCTTTTTAACCTTTTTAGTCTTAACTCTGGGAGTTGAATTGCGCTCTTCAAAAAGGTTACTAGGTTTTCACTGTACCCAGAGTGCCAACTAACTTGGGGAAAATGGCTTTTTTATGTTATGCACCCTGGTCATGGAATAATTAGCAAAAAGATTTACAGTTAACTACATTGATATCTATCAATGAATTAAAGAAAATTGTAAGGAATGTGGTAAAGCAGACATGTGATTGTTTCCTTTAGAAAGACTTGTGTGTGATTAAGGGGTGCTGCATAACTTGTATTTTCATTTATGTTAATTGTTTGCAATCTTAATCTGAGTATGTATGGCCAGGTCTCTCTTGCAAAAGTGATCTTTGATCTCAATGGATTTCCTGGAAAAATAAAGGTAAATATATATATACAGTATATACAGTATATATTTAAATTGCACATTAAAACTATAGGGTAGGAACTGACAAATGTAAATTATATTATTGAATTTTCATTTTCATTTCCACCTAATGTTGCACATATGTTATTTTAAATATATTTAAAAACATAAATGCATTGTCATTTTACATACTGCATTGCTATTTTGCGTATTGCATTTCAAATTGAAAATTGCTACCAATATGCCTCCATATGCTAGTGCAAGTGTGTTTTGCTGCTAAAAGTTAATCAAAAGTGAATCGAACAGTTTGTTTTGTTGTCTCTGTTTGATTTGGTTATGTTCTCTCTACATGAAGCATTTAAGTAAAGTGTACATGTTATGTCATGTTATGGAAACTTAATTCAATGTGAGATCACATTCAACCAAAAAGCTCATAAAATGCTTGTTTGTCATTTGTATTCTGTGGTAGTCAGGGTGTTATATTTGTCTCCTTTCATTTAAATAATTAAAATAACATTTTCCTGTATCAAAACGCATAATAAATAACACACAACTTGTAGTGCTTACTGTAGCATACCTTAATTAAACAGAGGCTGTGAACGTTTTGTGTTTTAAGTTCTAAAGCTGCGCTGTTTGAACATTATAAACATGTGCATGTGGCTTTTTTGTGCAGGGTAGTGATCTGCAGGACAGCTGCCATGCTTAGCGAGGCCGTTTGCTGTCTAATTACACACCGCAGGAGTGGCCTTACTTACACCTCCTCCTTAACCATCCTCAGGTACAAGAAAACAACCCCATCACACAGCATTTCCTCAAAACAACATGTCAAACTGAGGTGATGTTTGCTAGCGCTTTAGCCTTAATATTTGAAAGTCAAGATGGTCTCGGGTGATATCTTGACATCTGTTTAATTCCAAACATGTATCGCTCATACGTCACTTGTAGCGTTCGTTTACATAGGCAGTAACTCTGTGGATCATACAAACAAGCTCGACTTGACTCACTATACATTTTAATGGATTTTTGAGTTGTCGTGCTGCCAAGCTAATCATGCTAATCACAACATTTTTCAAATGATCTTCTTTTGTGTTCTGCAAAGGACAGAAAGTCATACAGGTTTGAAATGACGAGAGAGTGAGTAAATTATGTCAGAATTTAAATTTTTGGGTGAACTATAACTTTAAGCTTTGGAACTAAACTTGTTAGCTGCACTTTTTCTTTGCTGTTGGTCAACAAAACATTGAAAAACTATCTTATCCGAACAAAACACTCAAGGTTTGGGAAAAGTCTATGTCACTTCCAGTGGCTGCTGGTGCACAGTTTATTTGAGGGGCACAACAAACCATTTGACGTGATGTAAATGTATCTGAACTGTATCTGAACATAAACTGCTTAGCTAAAACATGGTTTAACTAACAAAGGGTGTTTATTAACAGTAATAAGTAAAAAAAACACTGCTGTGTACTTTATTATTTATTATAGTAAACTGTAGAAACATTCCTAGATGCTACAGTGTTTTTGAACCGTACCATAGTAAATATTAAGGTATAATACAGTATTTTCTACAGTTTATCAATTCACTATTGTAGTGTATGGAGTGTTCAGGAAACTCTAGAATTGTTAATAATGACCATAGAGAGAGAGAGAGTAACCCTGTTTATTGGTTTGATTGACCATCCATCTCTTCTGTAACAAAATATAAGAGTAACTTTTCAGTTAACTTCAGTTCAGTAAAGAATAATAACAGTCCATGGGGTGTCTCGTCATTTATTTGTGTTAAGCTATACAAGCACAACAACTATAGTTAGTAGTACTACTGAAAACGTTTACAAAATCTATATATAGCTATAAAACATAACAGCACCTTACAATTTACTACAGTTTACTAGTGTAAAAACCAAAGTGAGAGTAAACAGAAAAAAAACAATAACAGGGATTATTTACACAGCTCACAGCATCCAATGCAAATAGCATCACTGATTAGTGGGTTTTCTGCTTTTGTCGCGTATCAAACACTTTGGGTGAGTAAAGGATTCTCTGTGAAACGGTTGAGAATTGTCCAATCACATGAGGTCAGACATATAAAAAACAATATTGATACGCTATCAGCAAAAGTAGGAGGGTCTGGGGTGCAAAGAGCTGCGCCCTGGCGACGTTCTGACGCTAGCCAATTAGAGAGCAGCCTCAGGTCACCTGTCTGCCAAAAGTATTGTCACAGAAATAAACCCAAATACAATTTTAAATAATACTTTTAATGAATGCGAACACAACTACCAGGCGAATATAGTGTGAATAAATATATTTATTTCAAAATTATTTTTGCAATTTATAATTTATGTTTATAACACATACTTAAAAAAAATCTATAGTACAATGCAATGTAAGTCGCTTTGGATAAAAGCGTCTGCCAAATGCATAAATGCAAATGTTGAACTTATGTTTAACAGTCTTCTTCTCTGGATAATTGGGTGGAGCAGCGCCCCAGCGCCCCCTATTGACCAGCCGCCACTGGTCACTTTTGACCTCAAGATAGTACAAACTGTACTTCTCTACCACCTTGGATTCATTGTGTCAGACTTTCTATTCAGACTGCAAGCTTAAGCTATTTAAGTGATTATTTGGCTCTTAACACCAACATTCCCTTATCTCGTAACATTTAAACAAAATGAAAGTAGTCCCATTTCAAAAACAGTGTTTACAAGCCAACCACACTCACAACAAGCAGCGACGTATGTGAAATGGGAAGCACAAATATTTCACAGTGTACTAATAAAGCCGGGCAGGTTTTAATTCCATCTCCCAATGTAAGTTAAATAATGTTTAATTATTGAAATTGGAAACAATATCGCTTAATGCCGTTTCATAATTGCCATGACACAGATGGGACAAGGGTAATTGATTTTAAGTTCTCTTTTCCATCTGCAGCTTAGCTGCAAATACACTGCAATTCCCTCTGATGGTCTCTCCATTCGAAATGTCACCCCACCCTAACTCGGTCACAGTTTCACCCGAGTGTTTTGTGTGTATCTGGACATTACTATGATGAACGTTTCTTTGGACACTGATGCTGTTGACATGCAGGTCTGTATCAGCAGAAACAGCGGTCATAAATTGCTCTGGTTTCAGATGCTGTGTGATTTCGAGGGGCTGTAAATGAAACTGCCGGTGTTAAATACAAGTAAAATACAAGGCCTGGATTCTAGAATATAGGCTACAGTAATGTTGTAAAATTGAGCAAATATGCATCTATGTTTGGCTATTTTAGACAAAGTTAGCCCTGTTTAATTTATTAACTCAAACTATAGACAAACAATATACATACTTCAATAAAATCTCAACTGTTTTCGGGTTTTTTCAAACAGCACATGCTGGCTAATATAGGACTGATCCATGTCTTTTGCTTTGCTGTTAGTTACAAAGGGATCCATATGTCCTTTTCCTGTCAATCCAATCCCAGCATCATATGATTCTCTGTTTAGATAGCACTCCTCCAGATTGGGACACAGCTTGTGGCAAAGGTTGGAGAGGTGCCCCCCCCCAGCACACACGTGAACACACTGAAGCGTAGCGATACAGACGCTTCTGAACTGAACTGCCGCCACACTTCATGAGTCTTGTCAACAAACCAACAAAACATCTGTCATTTTATTTGCCTCAGTTTGGCGAGTCTGATGCTTCCACTTTCACGTTATTTCACGGTTTATTGGAGGCGTAGCATTCACCACCTGGAGATTACTCACGCTTTTAATTTTTTAACAGGAATTTGTTAAAAAGACAGATATATGAAAAAGTAAAAACGGTGTTCACTACTTTTTTTAGGGGATTGGGGAGAATTTTTATTTTATTTTTGAAAAATCTCACAAGTTCAATTTTGGTCACTTTGGTAGCAGTGTTTTTTTGTTCTGTTTTATACTGTTACTGTAATGACAGGCTGCATATGATTTCATTTGACCAATTTCTAATCTGCATAGGTGTAACCTAAATATATATTTACAACCTAACATCCACCCTATCAGATGGATCATTAACTTAATTTACTTCGCTATTTTCAAAATCGTCACCTTAGAATTATAAGGTTCTATCTGACATTTGTCAAAATTGACAACTTATAAACATTACTTAATAGTTTTTCAAGTTTTAGGACTATCAAGTATTGGGACTTTTTTAGATAACAAAGGTTCTACCTAGTTGAACTCTAACTTACAGTATAGGTTTATCAGCACTTTAAATGCACACAACCAGAACAGAACCATCAGGATCAGCTTTCTTTGATCCCTTTTTTTTTTAATATCTTAAAATGTCTTAAATGTTCAATATTAAGCCTCAAAGGTCAAACAGTCAACAACAGGATTGATGGTGTCTAAATTACAACAATAAATGTTTGCATGTTATTTAGTCATACTTACAGTATCTCTAGAGAGAAAACCATGTAACCTGTAACACTTTCTGTGGAATAACGTCTGGGTTGCTACATAAAATTTACATCTGAACTAGACCAAATATTTAGCACTGCCTCTTATGCTTAACTTGAGCCAGACAAAAATCCATCCTAAAATATGAAATAAATGTCATGGAAACTATTAAATGTAACTTTTGTATACATGTCAACACATTATTACAACACTTCTTTTATGTTTTAAAACAAATTATAAGTAAACGTACTCAGTTACTAACATAATCTCGGTTCCCAGAGACGGGAACGAATACTGCGTAGCAGTATGGGGAAAACTCCTTTTTCTCCGATGACTGAAGCTTTACAATAACGCAGTGAATACTGCACGGCCATTGGTGCGTGCAAAGTAAAACTTTGAGCCAATGGCAGCGAAGCTGCACGCCAAAATGGGCGGGGCTTATGGCTATATAAGCAGACAAATCGGCGTAGGGTCCTCACGTTACTTCGACTGCACGGCCAGGAATGCAGTACTCGTTCCCGTATCTCAGGGAACCGAGGTTACGTTAGTAACCGAGTACGTTCCCTATCGATACTTCACTCATACTGCATAGCAGGACGCTATGGGGAATCAGTATAATCCCGCGGAAGGCGGAAAAGCCAAGATAATAGGTGGCCTAATCCAGTTAATCGTCCCAGTAGTGTGCTAGGTGCTGGTGTGGTTGAGGGCAACCACAGCCCAGCAGTAGTCTTAAGCAGAAAAAACCCGGGCCTGTAAGGCCGGAACGTCCAGACTGTAGAATCTGGTAAATGTGGAAGGCAAAGCCCAGCAGGCCGCCGCACAAATATCCGCTATGGAGACTCCGCTAGACCATGCCCAGGAAAAGGCGACACCTCTAGTAGAATGGACTCTAACTCCCGTGGGGCATAGAAGGCCCAAGGAAGAGTATGCCAGCGTGATAGCCTCAACTATCCATTTAGATAGTCTATGCTTCGTGACCGGAGACCCTCTGGTGCGGTCGCCAAAGCAGACAAAAAGCTGTTCCGACCGCCTGAATGGGGCGGAACGCTCAATGTAGATCTTAAGCGCTCTGACTGGACAGAGCAGATTCAGCTCCGGGTCCTGCTCGGAGGAGGGGAGCGCAGAAAGTGTCACTACCTGTGCTCTAAATGGAGTAGCGAGCACCTTAGGTATGTAACCATGTCTAGGTTTGAGAACTACCTTAGAGTTGTCAGGCCCAAACTCAAGACAGGAGGGGCTCACAGAGAGCGCCTGTAGATCTCCCACACATTTTACCGATGCTAATGCTAGCAGCAGAGCGGTTTTAAGCGTTAAGGGACGGAGGTCCGCAGACTGCAGAGGCTCGAAGGAAGGGCCCATCAGAGCTCTCAACACAGTGGGCAGATCCCATATGGGAACGGTGAGGGGGCAAGGAGGGCGTAGCCGCCTGGAACCCTACAAGAAGCAAATGACCAAGTCATTCTTTCCCACTCCTTGGCCCGCTATGGGGGCATGAGAAGCTGCAATTGCTGCCACATAGACCTTGAGCGTGGAAGGGGAGCGGCCCTTATCCAACAGCTCTTGCAGGAAGGACAGAATTAGTGATATGTCACAGGGTTCTGGGTCTACGCCGCGGGTTGTACACCAGGTGGAGAAGACAGACCACTTGAGGGTATAGAGTCGTCTAGTAGACGAAGCTCTAGCCTGTGATATCGTGTTCATGACACTCTCGGGGAGGACCGTAGGCTCCCGTCGAGAGGCCAAAGGTGCAGAGCCCACAGCTCTGGCTGGGGGTGCCAAATCGTGTTGCCTGCCTGAGAGAGGAGGTCCCGTCTCAGGGGAATAGGCCACAGGGCTGCTACGAGCAGCTGAGACAGTTCCGCAACCCAAGGCTGGTTCTTCCCCGATCGCTCTCTGTGGTATGAGAGCGATCGGGGGGAAGGCATAGAGGAGCCGGTTGGGCCAGTTGTGGGCCAAGGCGTCCCTGTCCTTCGAAAAATAGGTTGGGCAATGAGTGTTGTCTTTTGAGGCAAAAAGGTTGATTTCTGCCTTGCCGAAGACTTCCCGAATTTTCTGAACCGACTTGGGGTGGAGCGTCCATTCCTCTGAAGGGAAGTTGATCCGAGATAGCATATCTGCTCCCTGGTTCAGTCTGCCTGGCACATGAGTTGCCCTTAGTGAGCGCAGATTGCACTGAGCCCATTCCAAGAGGCAAAGTACCAGGGAGAAAAGGCGTCTTGAGAAGAGGCCTCCCTGGTGATTTATGTAGGACACCACTGTCATGCTGTCCGATCGGACTAAGACGTGGCAGTCCCGTAAGACCGGCAGGAAGTGGCGAAGTGGCGAAATCTGTTGGCTGGGGGACAGAGCGCTTTTGGCAAGGTTGATTCTGAGCCCCAGGCATTCCAGGTGACTGAGGAGGAGGGACCTGTGGGACCTTAGCTCTTCCTCTGACTGTGCTAGTACAAGCCAGTCGTTGAGGTAGTTCAGAATGCGGATTCCCGTCTGCCAGAGAGGGGATAGAGCCGCGTCCATGCACTTCGTGAAAGTGCGAGGAGCTAGAGACAGTCCGAATGGAAGGACCATGTATTGATATGCAACCCCTCCATAGGCGAATCTCAAGAATCGTCTGTGATGGGGGGCTATCTGGATGTGGAAGTATGCGTCTTTCAGATCCAGGGAGAAGAACCAGTCCCCTGGGTATATTTGCGAGAGGATCTGTTTCAGTGTAATCATTCTCAAACGCCGTTTCATAAGGGCACGGTTCAGATGTCTGAGATCGAGGATGGGGCGGAGACCGCCATCCTTTTTGGGTACGAGGAAGTAGCGGCTGTAGAAGCCCGACTTGGTTTGATCTGGAGGAACCAGTTCTATGGCTCCTTTGTCCAGTAAGTTCCCCAACTTCGTGCACAGAACACGTGAATTCGCACTCTGGACTCGGGTGGTGATCATCCCGAGGAAACGCAGGAGTCTGCGAGCGAACTGGAGTGAATATCCTCGAGATATTATTCCCATTACCCAATCCGATACCCCGGGGATGGCCCGCCAGGCCTCGGCCCATATGGCAAGGGGTTGAATGCATTGGGGCGGTATGCCGCCCCTCCTGCTTGACTCCTGTGGAGAGTGGAAGAGGAAGGTTGCTCTTTTTCTGACAATGTTTGTGTTTTATATAAGTGCCCGCTATAACAGCGGTGGGTTGTGCGGGCGTTAGAACAGACCCGGTATTCACATTATGAAACAAAAACACATTTTCGCAAGCACCTGGAACAGAACGGGGTGTTTGGGCGAACAAAAGAGCCTTCTTTGAAGGAGGTCCAGCCGCAGCAAGAAACGGTCCCTTCCTCTTCCTTTCCTCGGTCTCAGGATGGTGCCTGAGGCGCAGGGTCCAGTGTGATCTTTGGCCGGGGTCCCTGATGCTGAGGGTGGGGGAAACGTCTCCCGGAGCGAGATTGTTGACGCGTCTCAGCTCCTGTTACCTTCTGGGCAGCGGGGGGCGTGGCCTTCACCGCCTGCTGAGTCGGCGCTGGCTTGGGGCGAGCCGACGCAGGTCTGGACCCGGGTCTCTTGGGCAGGAAGTGCTTCATGGCCTGTGAAGATTTCTGCGCTGCAGTGAAGCGTTCCGCAAAACCCTCCACCACTGGTCCGAAGAGGCCGGCAGCGGATATTGGAGCATCGAGGAAGGGGACCTTGTCTGCTTCCTTGATCTCTGTGAGCGTCAGCCACAGATGGCGCTCAAGCACCACGAGACTGGCCATTGATCTGCCTATCGCCTGGGCCGTGGCCTTGGTGGCGCGTAGGGCGAGATCCGTCGCGCTCCGCAGTTCTTTGAAGGGTGCGATATCTGTACCGGACATGTCCATGCCCTGGAGGAGTTTGGCCTGGTACACTTGAAGCACTGCCATGGAATGCAATGCTGAGGCCACTTGGCCGGCGGACGAGAATGCGTGTCCAGCGAGGGCCGAGGTGGTTTTGCATGGTTTAGAGGGATGGGCCGCTTTAATTCAATTCAATTCAATTCAATTTTATTTATATAGCGCTTTTCACAATGTGCATTGTTCCAAAGCAGCTTTACAGGAGCAAATAAGAAAAACACAGAAAGGTAAAACACAGCACAGTGCATGGTGTTTATAGACCAAGCAAGATGATTATAATAAATAATATCTAATAAATAAATAAATAAATGCAGTCTCCCGGTGAGCAAGCCAACACTGCACTGCTCTGCTGTGGCGAGGAACCCAAACTCCAATGCTGAATAATGGAGAAAAAAAAACCTCGGGAGAAACCAGGCTCAGCCGGGAGGGCCAGATCTCCTCTGACGTGTCATAGCTGCACTCAGTGACCCCGACCAAAGCCACCGAGCAACGTCCACGAAGAACAGGGAGAGCCCACGAGCCGCGACCCAGGAAGCCCCACCCGCCGAAACCGTGCAGGTCCAACCCGGTCCCATTCCGTGGTCAACAACAGACAACAGAGGGACAACCAGGGAAAAGTAGTAATGGCATAATTAACTTTATTCCTCTGTTGTCCGACATCGACCACAAAACAAGACCAACCAGACCAGACCCACACAGTCCCAACAAATGAAACGCCCCGAACCACAACCAACAAGCCCCCCCCCACTCCCTACAACACCCACCCAGCAACCTCCAATCAAAGTCACTGAGTGCAGCCATAACTTCAATCTGCTGTCGTGTGATTAAATACCAAGTATTGTAAATTTAGCATTTATGTGACAGGTAGTCCGTCTTTGCTCTCGGTTGGGGATGGAATTGTCTGAGCTGGGCCGGCCAGATGGTCGCCTTTTTCTTGGGTGGTGATGGAATTGCCTTGGATGGAGCTGGATGGTCAGTCAGTCCGCAGGCTCTCGCAGGAGGATGGCACGGGATTTTCCGATGTAGCTGGCGTAATCTCTAGTTGTGGATGGGCATATGACGTTCATCTGGGCCTGGCGGAATCTCTCCCTACCTCGGGATGGGCATCCCGAGGCGAGGGCAGAAACAGAAAGAGAATAATTAGCGTAGCTGCTGTTCATTAGCTATGTATTAGTGAATGCTTGGCTGAAAAGATGTGTCTTTAATCTAGATTTAAATTGGGAGAGTGTGTCTGACCCTCGAATAGTATCGGGGAGGCTATTCCAGAGTTTAGGTGCTACGTATGAGAAAGCTCTACCCCCTTTGGTGGATTTAGTTATTCTAGGTGTTATCAAAAGTCTGGAGTTTTGAGATCTTAGAGAGCGTGATGGGTTGTAGTGTGGTAGAAGCCGTCCAATCGATGGCCGAGGGCGGACACAGATGTGCGGCCACGGACTCATCCAGGGGAGGCAGCTTCTCATATCCTTTTTCCTCTGCGCCGTCAACCGAGGTAAGAGCAGAGGAAGAAGAGAGTCATAGACGGGCCGAGTAGGGAGCGCGCCATGACCTGGTGAGTTCATCGTGAACCTCCGGGAAGAACGGTGATCTTCGCTGACGAGGGGCTTGGCGGCGCCCCGACAGGAACCATTCGTCCAGGCGGCTGCAAGCGGGTTCCTCCGGAGAGGACCACTCTAAGCCCAGCTCCTCCACAGCCTTAGTAAGGACCCGAAAAAGCTCGGAATCCAGACCCAGCGCGGGTTCGCTGTGCTCTATAGACGGCAGGGGGGCGGGGTCGAAAAACGAGCCCGACAGCTCCTCCCCGTCTGAAGCCGCTAACGACATGCTGTCGTCTTCCTCGAATTCGCTTCCGCCAAACAAGACCATGCCGTCGGCAGACGCCGCCAAATGCTGGTCGGCCTGGGAAAAACGAACCGGCGAATTTTCTCCCTGTGGAGAGGGCGAGGCACGCCGAGGGGACGTGAGCTCGTGCTTCCCCGAGCGCTTAGTTCCTCTACCCCGCTGCTTCGTCTCTGTAGAGTGAAGCGGGAGGGATCGAGAAGCAGATTCGCTCTCTGAGAAGAAAGCTATGCACGAGCGCAGAGAGGAGAGACTCATGCTCTCGCAATGAGGGCATTCTGTCTCTCTGAGTGCGTCTTGAGCGTGGGAAACTCCCAAGCATGAGACATACTCGCCGTGACCATCAGCGGCGTGCAGGGATACCCCACATGAATGACAGTGACAGCGCGGCATTTGCAACAATGCCGCAGGAAATTTGCTCTGAAAACTCTGGCAGGGAACAGGAACCAGCGCTGCGGAGAAAACCAGCGAAATCGCTGAGCAGAGAGGTCCAGTCCGCTGCAATGCTTTTCCGACGGCGAAGCTATCAGTCCGAGTAGCGAGGTAGAAGTCGTCGCTGAAGGAGAAGAAATCTGAGGACCCTACGGCGATGTGTCTGCTTATATAGCCATAAGCCCCGCCCATTTTGGCGGGCACCATCGCCATAGGTCCGTGCAGCTTCGCTGCCATTGGCTCAAAGTTTTACTGTGCACACACCAATGGCCGTGCAGTATTCACTGCGTTATTGTAAAGCTTCAGTCATCGGAGAAAAAGGAGTTTTCCCCATAGCGTCCTGCTACGCAGTACGAGTGAAGTATCGATAGGGAACTGTTTTTGTTGCTTGAAAATTATTGCTTCAATTCATGTTTTGCAAGATACAACATTATAAGTGATTTTTTGAATTAGAAGGTCCTATCTACATTTGACTGATTCCAAAAAAAATCCCCATTTACAGATTTGAGAGGATTTTGATGCTGTACATTTAGAATATACAGTATTTAGGGTCTCTGTTTTTTTCATGTATGATAGACACTTGTTCCCTAGTCTCAGCCTCAGACGTCACGCCCACGAACCGTTGTCTGAATGTCTGATGCATAAGGCACACTTCTCTGGAAACACTTTAGCATGTTTGAAGTCATCATCTGATTGGCTGGATTTTACAGGATTTCTGGGAGACGTGCGTTCTTTAACGGTCCGCCTGGAAACACGAAGCCATCTGATCGAAGAAGTAAGCTGTTGTGTTTACATCGGTTGCAATAAGAAATCATCATGATCGACTAAATGCTTAAAGCAACACTAAAGAACTTTTGCTCACAGGTTCCCCATGTGCTTGATTAGCGCATCTGTCTATTACCAGTGTTTAAATAATGTCGCTGAATAAGCTTCCCCGTGGGCAGCACAATACATGTGAATTTGTTTACTGAGCTGATGGAGAAACGTAATTTGGAAACCATGTCGCACTCTTCCTCAGGCAGGGGATGGGCGGGGCTGTGTGTACCGACCCGAACACAGAACTTACACCGTGTGGTTGTAGCCGCTATGAGGCTGTTCAGGTAGCCACGGCAGTAGAATTCGTACCACTGAAATAATTTTAGAGACATTTTTTTAAGGTCGAAAAACTACAAAGTGTTGCTTTAATTCTTAAAAGTATGCGATGATCACAGTATAAACTCATGAACGTTGTTGCTGTTAACTTTTGACATGTTGTGAATGTGCACCGGTCTGTTACTGCGGGGACATTTCCACACCTCTAAACATGACGCGGCATAAACCGAAACGTGATTGGTTGGTCAGTCATATGACCTCTTGGGCAGGCCTTGGCCCATGAAAGTGGCCAAAGTTCCCAGACCTTCAGAAAGTTCAGTATTTATATTTTGCTATATGGTATGGAAAAACTTTGAAGCTCAATATCGAATGCAGACAGAACCGTATAATTACAGGGTAACGAAATATTGACTTTTACTCTCCTCCTAAACGTCTATATAAAGATCGTGTTTTCTAGCATATCACTGGTGAATATAGACCATTTTGCAAAAAGTAAACAAGACTGGTCCGAAAGCACTTCCTCTTTCAATTTATTATATTGTTATATACTCATTTCATTTATTTTTTCATTTTAAAGATGTGGGTTTAGCATTTTAATTTAATCGTTAATCTTCTGCTGGACGTAATTTGTTAATTTTGTGTACTGATGAAAACTGAAACAGGAAGTGCTTCTGCACCAGATTTGTCTTGTGAAATCTGATGTTGATGGGTCTTGAAACTAGTAACTTTGTATTAGCACCTATTGTATTATTGCTCCTGACATATCACTTATTGCTCCCTGAACTCCTGTAAGTTGCTTTGGATAAAAGCGTCTGCTAAATGACTAAATGTAAATGTCTTAGCAGGCTTTGCTTTTATGAAAGAAACCTAGGTTTAAAATCCATACCGCGTTAAAAGCACAGTTTGATATACTGTAAGAACAACTTGTTCCACTAAGATTGAACGCAAAAAGGTACTATTTCACACATTACAAAATGTAGGTTTGGTAAAAAAGGAGAGAGAGGTGATTGAACAGGTGACTGCTGCAGAAATGTCCACCTCAACTGCCTTGACAGTTTACTTCACATAATAAATGATCACATCCATTCACCAGACATTCTCAAGTTTCCATTGACGTTATTTGGTATTCTCCCAGATTAGACAAGAGTTTATTAGCAACATTTTACTAGGGAACAGCAGAATTTTAAAGGGCCTCCTGTCCCAATAAAGAGCCTGGCAGAAGTGAATACAGAGCAGTTGGTGATATAGTGGTAACAGTCTAATGGTGTGGACCCTGTCAGACCCATTTACTCAAACTACAAGACCTGGATAAGACTCTTAACTCTCAACTCAGTCTTAACCTGACCAGATTTTAATGGTTGAAGACAGCTTAGTTTTTCAAGCAACAAAGAGTTCCCGATTCAATCTGCTCTACTTATTAGATCTGTAACCATCTATAGGTCTTTATTGCCGGTGGCCACATAAAGAAAATGTACATTTTAGTTTGTGCTTTAGTAAGAACAGAACATTCTCCTCTGCAACAGGTAACATTCAGAGGTGTTATGAATTTATTGAAAAGGAAGTGTTATAGTTTGATAATAACCAATATTGTATTCTTTGTTCCGCTTTTTTTTTTAAATCAGCCAAGCTTACACAGTGGCGCTTGTTATTCTACAGCACATTGGCTTACTCTGACGCGAAGTCAATACTTTAAAATGCTAATGGCACTTGATTATCGCCAAAGCCCCGGATTTAGTTTTATGTTCCCTCATCCCCGTGATGTAAATCCAGACAGCCGTCTGAACGTAACTCCAGTAAGTGAAGCGAAGGAAAGACAGTACTGTAAGCGGGGTGAAAGCGTTATATGGGACATTTAAGGGCAGCTGCCAGCATCATAACTTCACAGGGCATTAATTGTTTCACCGCTGTCAGCGAGATTGCCTCCGCTCGTTGAACCCTGGCCAAGGAGCGGCCCATCAGCCAAATTGGAGACCAGTTGGTATGCAAGTAAGAGTTCCAGGGAATGATGTTTTCGCATTACAGAGCGAGGTGTCAGCCTCAATTCTAGAAAATGTGCTTAGGCCAGGTAGAATTTCTGTCAGTGGTAATATTCACAGCGCTGACTCGAAATGTGGAAATGCCAAATTCTACCTTTTCCCAAAATGACAGTCGATCAATACATGTAAGTGGTGAGAGTAAATCTTTATAGTGTTTTCAATTAATAATGTTCATTTATCAGTAAAGACTGTTTATAGGCGGTGACCATTTGTACTTTGTTTGGGGGTTTGAACAAAACTATATAACGTCCTACAAACATGAATATTGAATAATAATAAGGCATAGTTTGCACAAAATGATCACACTTTCATCATTAGTTCACCCTCATTTCTTTCCAAACTTGTATGAGTTTCTTTCTTCTGCAGAACACAAAAGAAGATATTTTGAAGAATGTTGGTAACCAGACAACATTGGCCCCCATTGACTTCCATTTTATGGACACAAAACCACAGAGACATTTCTCAAAATATCTTCTTTTGTGTTCTTCTGAGAGTCATATACAGTTTTTAAATGACATCAGCATGAATAAATTATGACAAAATTTAAGTTTTTGTGTAAACTATCCCTTTAGGTTTGAATGTGATCTGACTTGTTTTTTCTCATGCATGATAAAAACAATTAGGCCCAACCAAAAAAAGTAATAATCCAGTACACCCTAGCAACTGCATAGCAACGCACTAGAAACCATTTAGAACACCCTAGCAAACGCATACAGCGTTTCTCTGGCGACTACTAAAAATGCACAAATCTAGTGTCTGGTTTGATGTAGGTGGAACACAGAAGATGTGTGATTAGAACATTTACAAAATTCATGGAAAGCATTTGTGATCCTGAGGTGATTAAACCAAGCGCTCTGTAACACACTCACGGCAGCATGACCTCTTTCTGAACTGTTGATAAAGACTGCAGCTGTCTGGCCTCGATTTCCAGGCAATTGTACAATTGCCTAGGCTCAGTTTACTGACAAAAAAAGGATATATATTCTCTTAAAATAAAGCAAGGATTTGTTTGAAACGCAACCATACACAATTCCAAATACGTAAATTTCTAATAATAATGAATGGTTATTTATACTATGTGTCCATAAAAAAAAAAGAGAAAATAAAATATCTCTCCAGTTTTGTGTTTAATCAGCATTTCTGCATGTAGCCAACAAATAAATCATACCTGTGTCCTGTGTCCTATCTTTCCTATGTGACAAAGCAAAATGCTATTTTAAATTGTAAATATTAAAATATTAAAAGAATATATTAACAGTGTGTTTTCTACTTTTTTGCTGTCACACCACAGGACACATGTTCAGTATATTTGTCAATTACCCATAACCACGGAAAAAATAAGAGACTGTTCCAAATTTTCCTTTAATCAACATTTCTAGATGTATTGTGGCCATTCCAGTGTCTGTTGAATTTTAGCAAAATGAAAGCTCAGGAAGGTTATCACATAAAAAAATAATGTTTGAACTTTTCCTAAATACATGTACAAATTTTACTGTTATATTGCTTAAAAGTGAATCTAAACTTGTTTTCTTTGCAATATTTGAAGTCTGAAAAAATACAGAGAATCTTTTCTGTTATTTTCACCTGTTTCTCCATTTTTCTGCAAATAAATGCAAATAGAAACTAATAGTTTCTATTTGAAATGCTGGAGAAATATTGTTCACAAAATGAAAGAAAAATGACCATTTTACCTATACACATACCTAGTAAATAAAAAAAAAACTCAACATAATTTTTAAAATGGTCTCTTTTTTAAGCATTGGCCTTGGTCAATCAGTTCACTCAGCCTTAGGAGGTTAAATACCTTTGTTCACAGCCTTGTTATTTTGAAGGGGACACTTGATGGACAGAAATTACAGGGTGGTGCTAATGATGAAGCAGGAAATAGCAGTGCCAATCAAACATTTGCCTTGCACTGGAAGACAAGCGCAGCCAATCAGATTCCCCTCTGTGTGAGACCCCATAATAATTGATTGTCATTGTTGAATTTAGACGGAAATGTCAGTCAAACCTTTCACACTGAGCAATGCGGATATTTCTATTATAATTATAAAGGACATGTTAGGGTGTTGTTCAACATTTAAACCAGTCATTTATTTTAAAAAGTCAGTAATTGGACGTTGTCCAGTCAATATTAGTCCAGGTCCATGTGTCATTTAGATTTCAATAAGGTATAAGGCCAGGAAATAACTACTCTCTGTTGCTGGCTTGTTTGTTTGTTTGTTTGTTTTTCCTCATATACGTAGGCCTACTGGTCTCTATCTTGTTTTGAGTGTCACCCACTCATTTTCCCTTCGCCTGGGAGAAAAATGATTAGAGATTGTTGCAGGAAATGTCAGTTCGCCAGAAGAGGGCATTCCGATTCTGTCTGACAAAGTTATGGTGCGACAGGCAGTCGTGGTTAACCACTCACAACCCTGCTGCATCTCTCTCTACTGTCGGGAACTGTACAGATGAGGAGAAACATTCCCGATGGAGTGGAATACACTTCAATACAATTCCAAACTGTATAACATTAGTGCATTGTTTTAGGAGCAGATGGAAATCTCATAGACATCACAATGCCGATTTCTTTCTAAAATGATAAACGGTTTGCCTTCTCTAAACAGCATCCTTTCGGGAAAGACAGAATTTGCGCAGTGTGCTATGATGGAATATCGTCGGAAAGGGCTTGCGGGGATTTCCATAAGTTTGACTTGTGGTAAATAACTTGGATTGGGAACCGCGCGTCTCCGGCGACTCAACGCGTAATTTTAGGATGTAAATGGGTTCTTTCTGTTCCGCTGGATATTTATTATGAAACCACGGCGTGTCTGATTTTGTTTTGAGGAGAACTGAAAGACATGATCAGTGGTCAGTTAGGAGAGACTGGCATCAACGGATACGAGGAAGATTTCCCGCGTCTGTTCTGCGGTGGAAGGCTACAGGCGGAAGCGAGCGCGTTAGAACCGAAGCATCTGAAGAGAGCGCGTGCCATGCCGTTTCGGGTGTCGGGCGGTAGAAAGCTGTAAAACCTGTGGTCAGGAGTTGACTGAGACGCGGTGATGGGTAAGTTTGCGAAAGATCACTTGGTCCCAAGTGAAAACTATATTTTTCTAGGACATACACAGTAAAGGGCAAATAAAATATTATTGAAAAAAATATCAAAACTGTAGTTTTAGTAACCCACGTTAAATTGTACACCTTATTTGCCGTGTTCGTATATTAAAACTGCGGATGCATATAAATGCAGGCTATGTTCTCATCTTTAGGCATGCAGTGCATACGATGTTGGTTTTGTTGCATGCATTTATTTTGCATACACATCTGACCTTGTAATCGCATGCTTTAGAAATCCTGTTGTATAATGTTTTGTCTGAGCATTCGTTTATTTGATTGGCTTCTCCATCCCTCACTGTTTTAAAGAGCAGACCGATGCCGGATCAATTGATTGACACCGGAATCGGACCTCATTTTTGGAAGCAAAGCAACTTTTTAGCTCGAGTCTGTGTGCATTGATAGTTTAGGGCACATTGGTAGATCCAGCCACATCACATGGTGAACCTGACTAGACTGCACATTTTCTAACATGTTAGGATCACATTTCGTGCACGCATCATTGTGCGTCCGTGTGGGCGCGTAAATGCGCACGCAACGCTTGGATAGCTGAATGTGTAGTTGTACCGTTTGCATGATTCTAGTTATATGCACTCTATCATTGTAAAATGAAGGCACTGTCTGCGTTGCTTTTATGTGCCGAGAAAATAAGAACGCATTGCATGAGTGTTTAAAGTGTCGGTAACTTCAGGTCTTATTGCGTTTTGTAAAGGACGCATGCTGTTAATCATGTTTTTTTCTAATTCTCTTACCCTTTATTTAACAACACACTGCTATTAATCGTAAACTACAGACCTTCCCATGGCCGCATTAGGGTACTTGATGCTCTCCATCAATTTACAGGAGCTATTTGACAGATATGCGACCTGCTCTGATTGTTATTCGTTCGCAGCGCGCGCGGCGAGATGGCCTTTCACAGCTCGTAAAACGATGAGCTATGCTCGCTGCTTTGCGGCACTGTAGAGGGAGAACCTGACAGCAAACATAAAATAACTAACCTGGCAAATTTTTGGAGCTTCTCCGCAAAGGCTATATGTGTAGGTCTATAGGGGCCGTATCGTTTTTTGCCAAGAGAAGAAAATATACAGTTGCTTCTAAAATAAGAAAAGTGGCAGCGCAGGTTTGGAAACAAATTCGTTTTCATTAGATCTCACTTGGGTCATTAAGTTTATCAGCATCGTTTCATTAGTAAATGTCATTAAACTTATTCAGGCTGATTATATAGTTGATATGTATTGAGCTAGTGACGCAATTGCTTTTATGTGGGTGCAGCTTACCTGCGTGCCAGTGGTTTGCATGGATAACAGCACCTTTGTTTTCTCTTTGAATTTGTGGACCACTGTCGTTGATCGTGTAAAGAAATTATTACATACAGTTTCAAATGTATGAATATCATTCCAGTAGGTAACAACAAAACATTTGTTGCAAGGAAACAATAAAACAGTCGACATACTGTTGACAAGTTAAACACTTTTTGGTTGTTGGGACATAATTGGAAGCACACCTGTAGATATTCAGTGAAACACCTGCATCAACCTGTGGGAAACATTCATTAAAAATCACTTTGGGTTTAGCAGAGGCCGCTTTTGGCATCTTAATTTGTGTACTGCTGCAGCAGGCACTGCTTTTAATAAATTACTTTTTAACCATTAATACAAAATGCATCCAAAATGATGTGTAGGATAGACACATTATCCCACATCCATTTACATTGTCCTGTGATTCGTGTGTTCTTTGACCTATGGCATACTACACTTACAGTATAACAATAGCTAAATTCACTCTGTTATGTTTTTAAAAATTACAATTTTATGTTTTTATGCTTTTTTATGTCATATTCATACATTTTTAAGTGTGACTTAGGTGTCCGAGTGATTTTCGGCATTATTGTGTATTGCAAGGTTCATGATTATTCAAACATGTTGGTACTAATAAGCTTTTAATGTTGTCCTGTGAATATCTCATTTTCAAAATTAGAGAACAGTTTCTGGCAGAAACGCTTTAAAGGTATAGATTCCACAGAACGTGGCATTTTTGAAAATATTATTTGGATGGGTTTGAAATCGTTTTGCCTAAAAGCAAAATAGTTGCTGTGATATTTCATAACCACCTGTATGAATTCTTGTTATGGCAATATTAATGTGCCGTGCCTACATCTTTTGCTGATACAGACAGATAATGCCTTAGGATTATGATTTCAGAAGTTATTTCTAACTATAGCTTTGTAAAAGTGTTTGGTATGTTTCTATGTCAGGCACCGAATCGAAACCCTTTCATAACAAAACAGTGCAGCTGTGAAGGCCAGAAAGACCAAGCACAAATGATAAAATCCCATATACTGAGACCTTCAAGCACAGAGAATGTGTATTTTACCCAGACCTCTGACCGCTAATGTTTGGTTGAGGATTCACTGCTGATATAAGGTCGCTTTCACACTTGAAGTTTAGTTCGGAACGGGGCGTGGTTCGCATGAAAAATCGCTAATGTGAAGCTGTCAAGCGAACCCGGGTGTGCACCTGGCTACCGAACCCGAGACTACCTGAAGGAGGTGGTCTGAGTTCGGTTGCTCTCGAACTGTGGGGGGGTTCGCATGATTATGAAAGCAACACGGACCCGGGTGCGCACTTGATGAGGAAGTAAAGTGACCTGCGCATGCGTTTATTCCGATTACGATGCATTTCCTTCAATAAAACACATGTAAGAGATGATAGTGTTGATGTTTTACCTTGGATTGGAGCGAGAGTGCAGGCTGCATCATATTTCAGGGTTGCGAGTGGAATCAGAGCGGCAGGTCAATGGTAATCCACCGTTTCCTCAAAATAGTCTGTTTGCAAGCAGCAGAAAGCCGTCTGCATGCAACGCGCATACAGTAAACCCAAAAGTCATTTACTCTGCTGCGCATGATAGCACCAAATTAATAAAAACACAATCTATTGATGCGTGTTCTGTTTTCTGTCATGCGCAGTGCACATTTTTGATGACGTAAGACGAACGCAAACGCACCAGGGTTCGACTGAATCAAGTTGAGTCTGAAACCAAACCAACGCTGCGGGGGGCGCCGGGAACAATCGCACTCAAGTTCGGACTGCAGCAAACAAGCCCAATCTGAAAACACCCTAAGACATCACATGCCCACACCTTTTTATTTTCACAAACGCAACACCAATGTTTCCTATTTGCATTAGGTAAAAAATGGATAAAGGCTGGCAGTAAAAGCAGATTTGTTTGACTGACAATCATTTAGATTATAATTAGGGTGTAATAGGATGGCCGAAGCATCTCTCAGGATACTTGCTTTCATGCTGTAGTGGGCTTGTGTCCAAGCTTATTGTAACACTGGCTTGTACTGATAGCATGTTTACTATTGCCAGAAAGGAGAATTAAACAACAAGCCATGACTGGATTGATTTCAACAATCACCATTGTTAATTGGGTCCCGTGCGGTATCATATTCCAGTGTAAATGTAATACTTCAAGGGTGTATAATCGCTGAACAATTACAGAATTTCCCTTTTAATTAGTCATGTTAATTCCTGCTTTGAAACTTCTCTGAAATATTCTAAGCACTATGGTATACATTACATTCTGAAGTTGAATTGAATGCCGAGCTAATCCATCTTCAAATGGAAAGTTCACCCAAATAGGAAAATTCTGTCATTATTTACCCCCCTCAGGTTGTTTCATACCTGTGTGACTTTTTCCGTGCCAGTCAAGAAGAAGAATGTCAGTGACTGACACCCAGTCGCCATTTGCTTTTCATTGAATAGTTTTTCTTTAGAATGGAAGTAAAACCTTACCGAGGCTGTCAGTCACTAGTATTCTGCTTTTCTGGTCTATGGACGAATAAAATTCATAGAGTTTGAAACAGTGAGTTGGAGTGGGAAAGGTTTTTACTAATGTTTTTCACCATACTGATAGCTAATATTTTTATATTTGGCAGTTTAATTACCAATGTGAGGTCTCTTTCAAGTTTTTAACCACACGTAAGATTTCTATAATTTTCCATAGACAGGTAAGTGCAGCTTTCAAATGTGTCTACTCCGTAATGCTCCATATATATATCTAATAAATGGGCAATGAAGTAAATAAATGAAAACTAAAATATAATGACTTTTATGTTCTATGAAGGCCCATTCCTTCTTCATTTGTTGGATTTCATTGCTTCTGGGTTGTGCATTTTAATCATTTTAAGTATGTTGTCCTTTTTTGTCACATCCATAACATGTTTATTTCCTGCTATTTAAAAAAGAATGTATAGACTGATATTTTTCTAATGTTTAAATTCAACAGGGATTTAGTAAACTATAAACAGGTGGATCAATGTATTTGTAATAATAACATTCTCTAGGATTTCAACTCCATAATGCTGGAATTGCACACCAGAATTTTCCTTTTTGGGTTAACCAACTTGTTTCAAATCGTATCAGATGAGTTCATGCGCTTATGTTGTAAGTTAACAAAATGCTTACTTAATTTTGCTTTTCTTGTCCATTCCAGGCTTTGCCATGAGGCACCGCTGGTTTATGGTGCCACTGCTAATGCAGGCATGGTTCTCCGCCACCCCCTGCTTCGGTGATCGTCCTTGCCCTCGAAGTTGCCGATGCGATGGCAAGATCGTATACTGTGAGTCCAGCGCATTCCGTGATGTCCCTAAAAACCTCTCCGGTGGCTGTCAGGGCCTTTCCCTGCGATATAACAGCTTGGCAAGCTTAAAAGCCAGCCAATTTGTTGGCCTCAACCAGCTCATTTGGCTGTACCTGGACCACAACTATATTGCCAACGTGGATGCCCGCGCCTTCCAAGGAATACGGAGACTTAAAGAGCTGATATTGAGCTCTAACAAGATCACGCTGCTTCATAACACCACGTTTCACCTGGTACCAAATTTGAGAAACCTGGATCTCTCTTATAACAAGCTGCAAGCTCTACAACCGGGGCAGTTCCAGGGACTACGCAAACTGCTGAGCTTGCACCTGCGCTCCAACTCCCTTAAGAACCTCCCCTCTCGCCTTTTTCAGGACTGCCGTAATCTGGAGTTCCTCGACCTCGGCTACAATCGCCTCCGCAGCATCACCCGTAATTCAATGTCGGGCTTGACCAAGCTGACGGAGCTGCATATCGAGCATAACCAGTTCTCCAAAATCAACTTCTTCAACTTTCCTCGCTTCTCTAATTTGCGTGCTCTTTACCTGCAGTGGAACCGCATCCGGACCATGAGCGAAGGCCTTACGTGGATTTGGACGTCGTTGCAGAAACTGGACCTTTCAGGAAACGACCTCCAGGAGATAGATGCAGAGGTGTACCGGGCCATTCCCAACCTGCAGACGCTTAACCTGGATTCAAACAAGCTTATCAATGTGTCTCAAGAGGTCGTGGATGCCTGGGCCTCTCTCACCACTATTAGTCTGGCTGGAAACATGTGGGACTGCGGATCGGTCGTGTGTCCTCTAGCAGCCTGGCTACGAACCTTCCGCGGAAACAAGGAGATCAATATGATATGTGCATCGCCCAAAGAAGTTCAAGGCGAGAAGGTTATGGACGCCGTCGACGCCAGTGGAGTTTGCAGGATTACCTCTGCTACGCCATCGACGGTAATCGTTCCCTCCGTTCCGTTCATCGCCTTTGCTCAAACCCCAGCCAGCTCTTTTGTCCCGACCCTCAAAGCCAGAGATAGTAGAAGGGGCCAAGGCACATCCTCGAAAGACGCAACTTCTTCAGCGCCTTCTCAGCCTGCTGTCCCACCTCCCGAGCAAGACTTTGAGCCAGTTTCCTTCCACAAGATAGTGGCAGGCAGCGTTGCACTCTTCCTGTCAGTTGCCATGATACTCTTGGTAATTTATGTCTCCTGGAAGCGTTACCCCAGCAGTGTTAAGCAGCTGCAGGAAAACTCGGCTGCAGCTCGCAAACGTCGAAAAAAGTCACGGGAGACGGAACGCACGCTCAGCACGCCATTGCAGGAGTACTATGTGGACTACAAGCCTAATAACTCGGAGGCCACGGACGTGCTGGTCAACGGTACCGGACCGTGCACCTACACCATCTCCGGCTCCAGAGAATGTGAGGTATGACTCCACACCTGTATTTTTCTTCTACTATAAGTTCATTTTACTAAATTCTTCAACTGCTTTTATGGAAATTGTTGCATGTGCTGTGTTTTGATGCCCTTTATGGGGCATCGTATTTGTTTGGATAGAAGTGTATGTGTGGGAGGGATATGTTTTTGGCAGGGATATGTGTTGAGATGTTTTCTGGCACAGCATGTGGTTTGTTTAACCTCTTGACGAGGTGTTAATTAACTTACTATTAGGTCTTGTTAATTCAGATATTTTTGTGTGATAGCGGTGTGATAGTCTTCTTTAGAGCAGTACTGGTGACATGAGTGCAAGCAATTTGAGAGACAAGATTATTTTTTTGTGCTGTGGTTTGACACGATGCGCTTGTACATTGACATGTCTAATTAAATGCCTTCCTCTACCTGTAAGGCACTTTCCTGAAGTTGATAGGACATTTTATAGTATTTGTGATTTGTCAGACTCTGTCACGTCTTGATTCTTCTTATTAGCTATAAACTGTAATAAATTGAAAAATGAAAAATTATACACAATAAAAAGTCAAAATTTTGGGAAAAAGCACAAAGCTGCCTGCATTTAAACTACAAGGTCTAATGCACAGAATTGATCATTTTACACATACACTTTTTAGTCCCACCTTGCATTCTTACAATTAACTGCAAATTGCATTTCAACAAAAAAGTGCATTTCCTCGTTCACACGGTGCAGCTTTGTGTGAACGAGGAACTGCACTTTTTTGCACATATATGCATGAGCATATAAAAGCTCGATAGACATCAGCCTAATATTGCATGACTACCGAACAGAGTCAGTATTCTATTCTACAGAGACAAATACTGTTGAAATACCGATGTTTTTATATTTTTATTGTAGTTTTGACTTTCTTTCAAACTACCAATCCTCATTCTTCAGTCCAACATCGTGTGTGCTGAACTACTCCCAAAACTCAAATGAATAGTCTTTGAGGAGCTTCAAATGCATCCCGCTACTAAAGAAAACCTTTTTAGCATCCTTCTAATTCTGAATCACTGGTTCTTTGAGCACGGTTTGATCCATGCTCAGTTAGAGTGAAAGACAGCAATGATGGTTCTTTCCTCTTTTTCCTCTCTTCTGTTCCTCAAGATCTTCCCGAGGCAATGAGAACGTTTTTAATGACACCCCCACTTCCAAGAGCCTTTTTTTACTTCTCTATGTTTTGCTTTATTTCTATTTTTCACCCTCTTATCTTCGCTTCACACTCTTCCTCTCCACGTGACTCATCTTTCTCACATTTTCTTTCATTCTACAACAGATTCTGCAGTAGAAATGTACAAAACACAGATTCTTCAGTCTATCAGTCAGGGCTCTGCTGACGCGTGTGCGTGTTGACAGCCGGGGTCAATTGACGCTGTTTAAGGAGCCGGTTTTGTCTGTGGTTTGTACAGGTTTGCTATATTTACATGCCTTCGTTGTTGTCCCAAAGGGTAGCCGCTACATTTATTCTCCAGGGGTGCGAAACCTGTCAGTAGTGCAGGAAGGTGTCATTAGAGGCAGACGGCGCCTCTGGCAGAGCCATGATAGGGGCGAATGTGCTGGTGGCAAGTGGGACAGGCTTGAGGGAAACAAGAAAGGCTGGTAGACAGGCCAGCAGACCGATTGGCATGATGCTGGACAGGCAAACAGGTAAGTCAAATCAACTCACAGGAAGTGAAGACAATAAAGGAGGCAAGAACAGAGAGAGAGACAGAATGACATTCTGACAGCCATGCTGACCTCTCCGCATGGGTCCCTGTCCACTCTCTGATGTGCCACCTCAAAGCGCTTTTGGAGAGATCAGAGGTGCACATCAGAGTCCAGGAGATTGGCATGTTTTCCTTTGTGGCTTCAAGTCAAGAAACAAACTTTTTTCATATTACGTGTAAATCCCTGCAGTACGCCCCATATGCAGCAACGTTTTTTTACTTTTGTGTGATGACAGGTCTTACCAATATGTATACAAAAATCAAATAAAATAAAATACTGGTTTCCTCTCGTCTAATCGTCTCAAGAGGATAGTTGTAATTTGAATGGTTTAGTGCAGTGGTCTCCAACATGGTACCCGCGGGCACCTGGTAGCCCTTGTGAAGTCTGAGTTGCCTTTTTATATTTTTTAATTTTAATATTTATTTATTTTTCATAATACTTCCATAAAATAAGGGGTAAACATGTTTCATATAAGACAACTTATAGATAAATAAAGTTTTAGGATCTTAAAGGGTCTTAAGCAGGGGCGATTTTAGGTTTTCAATATTAGGGGGGCTCAGCCTCCAATGAGGATATAAATATATATATATATATATATATATATATATATATAGCCACACTCTAAGCACCACGTACTGTATACATTACTAAAATAAATAATTAAGAAAGAACATGCAGAAAAGCATAAAGACAAGTTATTGTTTTTCAAATGAATATCACATTAATCGGTCAATCTGCAACATTTATAATTCAAAGTGACAACAACAGCCATAAATACATATAATAAATTATGTTATAATAAAAGATATGTTTCCCTGCCATTCATTCTGATTAGCATGAGCACTGTCACTCATGTGCATGACATCTATTACATCCACAATATGTTTTAAATTAATAATAAAAATACTGAAGCGTCTGAAAAACGGCAGAGTTCTAGGTACACTTTTGTTTCCTCGGAACTCAGAATAATGAATAACACAGCCGCACCAGGCTGAACTACAGTAACTCTATCTGCCCGTCGTCGTCTTTCCGGGGCTTTCAAAACTACCGTCAACTCTCTATAACTTAGGTGCAGAAAAATCAAACAGCACATCATCATGAATGACACATTTCTGTGCGCTACAATATCATCATGATCGTTTTCTAAAGTATGCCGTCATTGGTGTGAAGTGATGCTTTCATTTTGCTGGAGGTAACGTAAACAACTAACGTTAGTTAACGAGGGGTGAACGCAGACAAAAATTTTTTAAAAGTGGATGGGAAAGGGTCTTGTATCGCTCCCGCATCATATTAAGATGGATTTATAACAAAGAATGGCAAAAATGCAGATGTCATGTTAATGCACACACCTTGTAACGTTACTCTGCTTATGACGTCCACTCAAATGTGCTGCTGTGAACAGAAGAATGCGCTAAATAACGCAGCCTAACGCCGTTTTCATAATAAGAGGTTTAAAGGGGACTATAAAGCGATCTCGAATTCTTGTACAGATTACATTATTACTCACAATATTTTAGGGGGGCTAAGCTAGAACTTTAGGGGGGCTTTAGCTCCCCTAAAAAGGGCCTAGCAACGCCACTGGTCTTAAGAAGGGTCATTTGAAGTGAGAAAGTGGTGCGGCTCGAGTATTCCGCGAGGTTTTAGACGCGAAATGTGAATTGGGCCTTAGAAACAAAAAAGATCTGATGACTTGAAGCCGGTAGCTACAGAAGTTTGAACTTTTCCTGCTGGAAAATCTGAGCTGACCCGTTTCGGTAATATTTTCCATTAATAATCTATAATTCTGATTTGTTTTCCTCCGTTTCCCCCTGCTGTCCTCCACACCACAGCATTGCTGCATCAACACTAATGTGGTTTGGCTTCCCTCCCGTGCAGCAAAGCGCACGTCACCCGTGATTGATGACTTCTATTCTCTCTCCGGTGATTTGGTATTCTGCGTGCGCACCTGATTTACGGGCTTTTCACATCAAGCCAACAGACTAGATTCAAACACACAGTTCAGATTGCTCCTGTCTGGAAAACCAGTGTTCTACTGATGCCTTACATTGCCTCTGTTGCGAATCACAAACAGAGTATAGGTGTGGAAGAGACTGCTAAGAGAGATTGTCCCGTGACCTCACCTTGAGAGCGGCTCTCTGTTAAACTGACATACCATTTGGACATCTTTCATCGTAAAATATAATGCCAAGATCTAATGTCTTCTTCAATCGATTTGGAACGGCAAAGGGCCTTTATCGACGGCACTAATAAAGGCTCGACTGAGGATGAGCTGCCCCTTGAATTCAGTTATTTCAGTGATGAGGCTTCCCGATATATCTCATTTAGTTGTCAGTGATGTGTTGGCCACTGATGTTCCTTCTCTCATAGAAGAATAGATGATTAACATACTGTATATTATAGGTTATATGTCTTTTTTATATTTATTATTAGGTCATTCTTGTCATGCAGTTCTGTTTGAACTCTGTGATTTATAAAAACATAATTATGCTCATGTTGTACATAAAGTCTTTTTATACAGTACAAGAACAAACACAAAGTTGATTAATTATAGCTTGATTATTTATACAATAGCAAGAAAATTATGCTGAACAGGATGAAAAAGAGCGATACTTTCATAATATAGTATCCATATGTTGTCTAACATGATGGAAGCGTGTTTTGGAGCAAGATCACAAACTTCCATAAAAAAATCCATTGCTGATATGTATTGAAGTATGATCTGTTGTTTGTTTCTTTACTAAAAGTTACTTTATGGATAATTGTAAGCTATAAACAACATATAAACTACAGTAAAAAAATTATACTTGTCTTTATAAAAATATATTTATAGATTGCTTTTGTTTTTGTTTTAAACATTTTGGGTAACACTTTACAATAAGGTTGTATTTGTTCTTGACTTATTCATTAGTTAATGCATTAGCTAACAAATAAAATTAAAAATAAACATTTAAATGTATTTTTTAATAATACGTCCATGAAAAAAGCAAAAAACGTTCACATTTCATATAACTGTGAAACATTTAATAAGTCATTCAAAATATTTAGAAGTTTACAGCATCACATGTTTATATTGTAAAATATATGTTGAATATATATAATATAGATAGACTAACAATTTTGTCCTGTGGTGTGATGGCAAAAATGTAGAAAAAAAAACTAACAATGAAGATAAATCTTTTTTATGCTGTTATATATGAAAATATAAATATTAATAATATAAGACAATGGAATAAACAGTTTGTTTTCTAAATTTTGCTGTCACACCATAGGACACGTGCGATTTATTTGTCAACTACCCATATCCAACAAGTAGCCCCCTATATTATTCCATCCCTTCAAGGTTGCCCTTGTTAACAAAAAGGGTTTTAACATTTTAAGGTCTTAAGACTAGTAAAAAAAAGCTCACACGAACTAATAATGAGCAATACTTCTACAGCAATTATTAATCTTAGTTTATGTTTATTTATTTGTACCATTATTTGTAATTTGTACCATAAGTTAATGCACAATGAACTAAAATGAACAATTATATCGGCATTAACTAACATGAACAAAGTTTGTTGGTTAATAAATGCTGAAAAGACCATTGCTTATCGTTTTTGGATTTTAGTAATGTTAACAAATACAACCTTATTGTAAAGTGTTACAGCATTTTGTTTAGATGTTGTTTTTCTATTTTAGAGAAACCCGCAATATTTTAGGGCTGCAACTAACGATTATTTGGATAATCGATTACTTTTAAGATTACTTTTTCGATTAATCATATAAAATGTAATTACATCTTTTGCTTAGAATAAGTAAATCAGATATGGGGAAAGTATACACAACTGAACTCATTAGCCTTCTCCCAAAATGTTGTGAATGTCTCCATAATTAACACACCTGGTGAGTTGATTCATGTGTGTCATATTAGAAGCAGCTGACAATAGTCTCTCCCAAACGTGGGAGCGAGGGGAGGGTCGGCCAAGGAAATATTTTTTTTTGTGCCATGAAAAGTGAGATATTAGTCATTCAAATGTAGTGAAGTACAGTAAAAAGTAAACAGAAAAAGTAATACTTAAGTACAAATACTCAAAAAGTGTACTTAAGTACAGTACTCAAGTAAATGTACTTCGTTACCCACCTCTGAACTAAATAAACCACCAAATAAGGGTATTTAGCCTATATGTACTTTGCAAAGTGCAAACGCCACAAATTGGGTTTTACTAATATAATCTTTAATTTTGTCATTTAAAACACCTCTCCCCTTTAAACTTTAAAACTGCGCAGCTTGAAGAGATGCATGCAGAACACGTCGGACTTTAAAACTGCGCACCTCGCACTGCACGGAGAGACGCACACACCGAGAGACACGTCTGACTTTAAAACTGCGCAACATGTGCCGCACGGAGAGACACGTCGGACTTTAAAACTGCGCACCTCGCACTGCACGGAGAGACGCACACACCGAGAGACACGTCTGACTTTAAAACTGCGCAACATGTGCCGCACGGAGAGACACGTCGGACTTTAAAACTGCGCACCTCGCACTGCACGGAGAGACGCACACACCGAGAGACACGTCTGACTTTAAAACTGCGCAACATGTGCCGCACGGAGAGACACGTCTGACTTTAAAACTGCGCACCTCGCGCTGCACGGAGAGACGCACACACCGAGAGACACGTCTGACTTTAAAACTGCGCACCTCGTGCTGCACGGAGAGACACGCCTGACTTTAAAACTGCGTACCTCGCGCTGCACGGAGAGACACGTTTGACTTTAAAACTGAGCAACATGTGCCGCATGGAGAGACACGTCTGACTTTAAAACTGCGTACCTTGCACTGCACGGAGAGACACGTGTGACTTTCAAACTGCGCACCTCGCACTGCACGGAGAGACGCATGCACCGAGAGACACGTCTGACTTTAAAACTGCGTACCTTGCGCTGCACCGAGAGACACGTGTGACTTTCAAACTGCGCATCTCGCGCTGCACGAAGAGACGCATCCACGGAAAACCACGTCTGCATTTAAAACTGCGCAGCTCATGCTGCACGGAGAGACACATCTAAAACGGTCATTTTAAAAGTGAAGACGACGCTCTTGATTTATAACTGCGCAGCTCGCAAGTGACGTCACAGACCAACTAATCGATAATGAAATTAGCTGACAACGAATTTCATTATCGATTATTATCGATTTTATCGATTAGTTGTTGCAGCCCTACAATATTTATTAATAAATTACTATCTGTTTGATTCGCATAAGGTCAGGCCAAAAATCTGTCCAAACCCCACTCGTGAAATAACTTTAAAATCATCTCGGTCACTTAATTGTGAAGCAGTGATAAAAGAAAACGAATAGGATTTTAATTTATTTTTTAATGTGAGATTAATATTTTATTAATCCCAGTACATCAAGACATTTGATGGGGACGTGAAAATGCACTGCATCAAGGAAATGACCCCATTGCAGCTGCAACATCTTTACATTGTGGCGTTGTGAGCTTATAAATCATACATCTCCTACTCGCAATAAACAGGATGTTATAAGGCCATCACACTGTCAGGCCCATTGGGACTATCGTGTGTATGTGCAGAAATAGAGGTGCATCACTGGGCATGTTTTTGAAGGCTGCTCATTCAATATTAATCTTTTAGTTGTGAGCAATTAGGCCAGCGGCGTCACGTTTTGGCTTTTCGTACATTACGTTGCCGTCACATTTGCATTAAAAGCTTAACCTGTCAGACCGTGATGTGTTCCGTGGATTTTAAATTGCTCTAATTGCTTTTGTGGGGGAAAAAAAGTTTGCTTTAGTACAGCAGTGGTAAGCCTACAACAAGGGCATTAATCATCATTAGACTCAACAAATTTTAGTTAACAAATGGTGTTGAACAGTACCTTTGACCTCTCCGAATAATGAAAATGCACTAATCCTCCCAACAGACAAAGATGCGAGACGGAGATTAACGGTTTTGCTACAAATCTAGTTAGCGGTTCAGAACGGGCTCAAAACTAGTGAAATGAACTCAAAGGGAGAAAGGTAAAGGAAAAACAAACACGATTAAGTTCTGCCTGCTGATCACTAAAAAAAGAATAAACCGTTTTGCGCCAAGGAACAAGTTGTAAACTGTGTTCATTTTCTAAATAAGCAGTTAAGCGTCCAATTTCTGCCGCACCAAATGAAATTGCAGAAATTTCTTACTCCATTGGTCCACAGACAGATGTCCCGCCTGAAACACTTGCCATGGGTGATGCGTCAAGTCAGTTTGGCATTCAAACAGCAATTTTCAATGTGTTTGCACATTTTGGGGGGAATTCAACACGAGTGCCTTGCTTACAGATGGCTCTGTGCATTAAACTGGGATATGGGTGTGTATTGAACCATCCAGCCTTGCGTGTTTCACTTCTCAATAAAACTGTAGTTTGAAAGAACGCAGTGCCCCGAAAAATGAAAAATACAGTCTGTGCTTCCTAGTGGTTTCCAACACTGTTCCTGGAGGATCTCCAGTATACTTTGGATGTCTCCCTATAGCTGACGTTCCTATTTCAGGTCTTGAAGCTTCACTAATGAGCTGATGAGTTGACTCAGGTGTGTTTGGCTAAGGAGAAATCCGAAATGTTTAATCCTGGAGGTCCTCCAGGAACAGGGATGGAAATCACTTGTAGAAAGCATCACCCTGCAGATGACGCTGTTTAAAAAGACAAGAATCTTCTCTAATGGAGAAAAAGCTAGCAGAACAGATCCATCTCACTCTGACCTGATAGTCACAGCCCATTTAATTTAGCACCAATCATGGTTTTTAACGTCTGTGGAGTGCATTATAATTTATAGGGATTATCATAAACTGGCCTGCATCTTGGCACAAGGGCATTCCGGCCGCCCGTGTCAAAATGAGTTTTTGACAGCAGGCCTTGACGTCAATCATCACCGGATAACCATGCTTTTCCCCCACCTCTTTGATTTTGTCCCCCCATCTTCAGGTTGGCAAAGCTTTGGCACCCGATAAATATGTATGTCCAGTTTTTGGCCAAGGACCCTGCATAGTGAACGGAGTTTGCTCTGTTGAGCAGGGAGGAGGAACACAACCAACAAGGGCTCTTGCGACAAAAGTGGCCCCTCGTGTTAGCGAAGACCGGTGCAATTGAGGCGTGAGTGTTTCTTTTTTTTGGAGGGGTGGTTGGTTATTGGGATTGTTAAAGAGGGTTGTTTTCCTTCCCAGATGGCTTGTTGTAACTCACTGTTATGGAAAACAAGTTGAAGTGATGCTTAATTAGATCGAACGGAGGGTTTGGACTGAGTTGTCTTTATAAAACATAGATGTTGTTTAAGAGGCTTTCGCAAATGACAGTCTGAGCAGAGATGTACAAGCGTCTTTGGCAGAAAAGAACGCGAGGAACCGCGATAATTTGATGGCTCATCCACGTTTGACCTTTAAGTTCCATATGCCTTCAGCGTTCTGAGAAAGCACTAGACTTGAGCAAACATCATGTATTTTGCTAATGGTTCATTTACAATTTCAACGTGCACTTTGAAGTAGCGGTTCTTGAGCTGTGCGTGAATCACTGACCGCCGGGCGTCTGTAGCATTACTGTAGAAATTAACAATGCTATGAAATTATGGCTATATATGTAAATAAATGTTTTAAATTGAAATGAATTACATGATATAGCATTTTATTCATTAAAATTAATGTCATTCATTAATATTGACTGAGAAAAGAGAAAAATTACACAAATGGATATTATTTAAAGGGATGCTTCACCCAAAAATGAAAACTCAATCATCCTTTACTCACCCTTTAAGTTGTTCCAAACCTGTATATATATGTATATATATATATCTGCTCTCTCTCTCTCTCTCTCTCTGTATAAATATATCTATATGTGTATATTTGTTTTGCTAAACACAAAAAAGATGTTTTGAAGAATGTGGCAAACCAGATTGCTCTGGGGCACCATTGACTACCATATAAACTTTCTTCCTACCATGGTAGTCAATGGTGCCCCAGAACTGTTTAGTTAAAAACATTCTTCCAAAAATGTTCAGCAGAACAACTATTTTTTACAGATTTGGAACAATTTAAGGGTGAGTAAATGATGCCAGAACTTAATTTTTGGAGGGTGAACTATCCCTTTAAAAACATTTTTGCGGGCACAATATTGTGGAACTCAGTGTATTGTTTATTTTGTGTGTGTGTATTTATGCAACATTTGCACCGCAGCTCAAATCATCTCCGATCAGTTTTTATAAATCACAGAGAACAGATAGAAGCCAAATTGAATAAACGCATTATCGGCACTAAACACATTTAATTAATCGCATGCCTTAACACATTAACAAGTCTAGTCAATAGCAATCGTAACTATTTAATTTTATCCCTTTACCTTCTGCTCACTTGCGCTGCTAACCGAGCTAGCACAGAGCGGAATTTCACGCTTTTGCAATTACGTTCCAAAGGCCATAGCCGGGAAATGTGTCCAACAACAACGCGATGTGTTTTATGAGGGGATGGAGGGTGATGCTGGCAGTGCGAGAGGCAGACAGAAAGCTTAATTAATCCAGCCTCCGTTAATTAGCCTCTGTCCCTTTCATTATGGGCTTTCCAATGCACTCGTTCTCGCTTTATTCCTCTCCCTTTCTTTTTTCACAGCCTGTATCTGTCCCTCCGTTTCTCTCCTTCCCAGGTTCCCTCCCTCTCTTTCTCCCCTTGCTTTGCGAGGACGTCGGCAATATGCTTCGGTGTGATAAACAAGCTCTCTCTGTCAGAAAGGGCGACGGAGGCCGACGGCAGAGGCGCCCAAGCCCCGCGCTCCACGTACGGAAGGAGAGAGAAACAAAAGCACAGCTGCGGAACGATATCGAGTGCTTTTTCTGACCGCGCATTGTTTCGTAAGGAGCTCGGTGGAACGGGAGAGGCGGTCATTGTGTTCCGTCTGGCTCTCGGCCCTTTGGCTGGAGACCTCCGTGTGCTCGTGTCGATTAGGATCATGTCATAGCTTGAGCAGGCATTTGGCCCAGTGGGCACACACGGGGCCTTCGGCTCTCGAGAACATGGCACATGGTGGGCTGGAGCATGTTTCCCATTTGGAGGCTCGGCACAGAGCAAAAGATGAATAAACGTCTGATTATGATTATAGTGCAGCCGTCCCGGAAAGAAATAAAGGCTGGAATTAGCGGAATTTCAAATGGCAGGACTACATACTACACAAAAGAAAGAAAGAATAATAACTCTTGTATGATGGTCATGTTTTTGTTACTCAGCCAATGTTCAGCAGCATTACTCAGTGTTTGAATCTATACAGCCATAAAATTTATGTAAAATACTTTACACATTTACTTTTTTTCCAATTACTTAACAAGCTTAAGGTTAATTTTAGACATTTTCCTCTGTTAGATCACATTTATTAAGAAGCCCCTTTTTGTTCTTTTGTAAAAAAGAAAAATCGGCAACACTTTACAATACGTTTTTTATTTAGGCATTTGTTAACATTAGTAAATGCATTAACTAACATGATCTAACAATGAACAGTATAGTTTTTCAACATTTAGTAATCCTTGTTAATGTTATTAATGTCAATACAACTATTCATGTTAGTTTATGGTGCATTAACTAATGTTAACAGATACAACTGGATTTTAAACATGTATAAGTAAATGCTGAAATTAAGATGAATAAATGCTGTTAAAGCATTGTTCATTGTTAGTGCATGTTAGCTAATGCATGAACTTGTTAACAAATACAACCTTATTGTAAAGTGTTACCGAAAAATCTGTTATATGGGGTGACGAAACATGTTCAGGTTGAGGTTGAAAAACAATCACATCTTTTTGATATGGAAAACGGGCCCACATATGCATATACCACACAAGGGTTAAATTTCAAAGTAATTTAATTTTGTTGTACAGTTTGGTTTGGGTTATTTTGTCTGTATTGTTAAATTAATAGCTTTTTCTCAGTTTGAGCACACACAAAAAGTCGCACTCCAAAATCTTCATTGGAGTCCACATGTAAGTCATATGATGCAGTTGATTTGTTCGAGATTATTTTATGATTAGTTATGATCAGTTAAACTTGAAAACCAGCTTTGTTCGAATTGTGAATTAATCGTTCGGTCCAGTTTGTGAGCTGAATCGATACGTTTTTGCAGTTTGTTCACTAAAAAAATAAAAAAATGTATGCAGGAATGACACGAGGTTGAGCAAATAATTCATTTTTATTATTGAAATCATGGAATTAATATTGAAGTTTTATGGCTTAAATGGTCTGTGTACCTTCTGGCCCTTTAATATTCAAATGAAAAGCGGATATAAAAAATGAAAATGAGAGTTATTTGATCATCTTTTAATAATTCAGAACCTTGCTACAAAAACAAGTTATTTCGTGATTTCTATTTGTTTCGCGATTTGTTCTGTTAACTCCCCCCTTCTCTCTAATGCCACCTGCTATTGGCTGTCAATAACAAATAGCAAATCATGATCTCATCTGTGATAGAAACTAACACAAAATTGGCTATTTCAACAAAAAAGGCCTTTGGTATGAGAACTGTTTACAACAGCTTGCTTCAAAAAGAGATTAGTCTGATTAAAGAAATAGAAGCTATTTCATGAGGTCCATGAAGTCCAAACTCTTTTAAAAACGTTTCGTCTTCTGCACGAGGAAATAATTGGAAAATAATTTCTAATAGATAATGAAGATAATTAAGAAGCAGAACCCTATCTACATCTCTGCCAATGGTCCACTGCATGATAAATATCTTCAGACAGTTTTTCTTTTTTTAAAGGAGGTCTATTTGCGTAACAAGGTCATCTTACCTCCCCCCTCCACCACCAGGGCACTCTCGATATCTCTCCTTTTCTTTCTTTATCGTCACGCATACTTTTTTATCTTTAGAGGAGACAGATTCAGGAAGGTTGAGGAAATGACACGCTGAGTACGGTGGAGCCTTTATTGTGGAGGAGAGGTGATGTGGGAAATGACCTTTCGAGTTCTGTCTCAGACATTTCTACCCTGATGCCTTAACACGTTTGTGATGGACGGCTTGCCGTGTGAGTTTAAATGGATAGCTCAACCAAAAATAAAAATTCTGTCATCATTTATTCACTCGTGTTATTTAAAACCTGTATATGACTCTGTCTTCTGTGGAACACAAAAGGAGATATTTTGAGAAGTGTCTCAGTGGTTTTGTGTCCATACAATGGAAGTCAATGGAAAACAATGTTGTTTGGTAACCAACGTTCTTGAAAATCTATTCACTTGTGTTCTGCAGACGTAAGAAAGTCATACAGATTAAAAAAAAATATTAGGGTGTATAAATGTCATCATCACATCATGCTCTTTGCTCTCATTGACACTCATTACAGTTCATGAAATAATAAGACTTCATATTATTAATAAAGAAGTCAATTTTGTGTCAGTCATCATCATTGCCATAACCTAAAAAAGAGCAAGTTCTTTTATTTTTCACTAAGGAGAGAAAATCATGCATTCTTAATGACATGAGGGTGTGTAAACGGTGACCAAAGTTTCATTTATTGCTTAAAAAAATTATAAGTTAGTCCCAGAACACATTCATTGGCATTCAGGGTTTATCTCGTACATTCCACTTGTCTTGAGAAAGATGCAAGTACAAGAGAGCAAGCTCATGAAGCCCTTATTCCTAGGGTGACTTCACATCAGGACTGCAGCTCAGAGAGCAATCTCAATGGCAATGAGGTCGAAAAACAGTCCCTGCTCAGAGTGGGAGGCCGACATGACTAAGCCATCACTGGAAGTGTTGTTTGGCGGCCATATAATCCTTCATGCATCATTTCAATGTCAGCCGAGTCCCATCTGCCGTTGGGATCCTGCACTTAACTGATCCCTGGGAGTATATCCTGCTTCCTGTCAGAACGGTGAGATAACCAAGTGTGGTTTCGCTGGTAATGACTATTCCTTGTGACTCAGTGTCTGGCAGGTCTCACGGGTCCCATTGCGGACCATTCGAAGTATAGTGCCAAGCTGACGTGTAATTTCTATGGCACCTGCAATTCTTCGACCCCAGATGCAATGTTGAGTTTTATTTTAATTAGCTGGTTTTTAAACTATTATTAGCTTCTGCGGGTAGAACGAAACCCTAACTTCATTTTACAGTGGGTGATTGATTGAATGCGTCTGAATGGTAAGCTACAATTATTTAAACAGCTTTATTAGTGACGAAATTAGGCTAATTTAACCCAAGGTTAATTATAACAGCGGAACAGCAGAATGTAATTAGTATTGTTTGATCTTCCGTGTGCAGTTTGCACACAACACTGTAAAAATCAGTTTTGAAGGCAATGACTGGGTACAAAACTGCTGCCGGATAGACCGTTTCATCGGACGCGTGAGCACCTGACCCCCAGTTAACTTCCGGTTTGTGTTTGGCTAGTGTCTAATATTATAACTATTTTTATTTTATCTACTTTATGTTAATATTAATTTGTGTAATTATTTTACTGTATAACAGTTGTATTAAATAAACAATTTGTTGAATTTTGTTGTATGTCAATTTTATTAAATATACAATTTGTTGAATGGGCCCTGTAGTTTTGTTGCATTTAAAGTAACCGTTTGGTACATTGACATCTAGAGGTTGAGCTTGGTATCACAGTCTAAATTCAAAATATTGGAAAGACAAGTTTAGCCAAGTAACGTTTCTTCTCGGTTTCTTTTGATTGTTATAAGAAATAATCTACAGGCACTCTGTTGTTTGTGAATGTGTACCGGAAGTTCAGTTGGGGTCACAAAAGTGCGCATGAGCAGTAACGTTTGTTTATGTTGTTAAGATGAAACCGTCTATTCGACAGAAGGCATTTAAAGGGACAGATCACCCAAACATGAAAATTCTTTCATCGTTTACTCATACTCGTGTCATTTTAAACCTGTATTTTGCTTGTTGCCTTTCTCTAAGTCTTACTTGATTTTAGATTATTAGACGTGACATTATACGGTTCCTAGCAAACCTGTCTGAAACCAGGTACCTCTGTGCAAACGTGCTCCTTTAACCCTTCGATCGACCAAGCAGCTGTTCTCAGTTCAGAAAAAGTCAAATGCGTCAATTCATCTGTATTGCAGTGCCACGTTCAAAGGCACACCTGTGTTCATCTTCTGAAGAACAAAGCGATGACCGTTGAGCCTCTGTAGGACCCTTATAATGGTTGTCAGCCAGAATGCATTAGATAATTATTTTCCTTCAAATCTTCAGATGTGAGTTTTTAGATCATACGCAGAGCCTTTTTCTAACGTGGCGGTTGGCGCTCCACCGATGGCCTATTTTTTAAAGTGGGCTGCTTAATACCTCCATCGAGGGGCTGCGGAGTGGTAAACACTCCTTTCAACACCGACGCCAGCGGCCGTCCCAAATGAAATGATCCACATTTGATTTACTTTGCCCGTTCCCCTTGCATCCTCAAGAGCCCCATACTTTCCATTTGTAATTTTTACATGCCCCTTCCTAATCGTAAAGGTGATATAAAAGACCTTTTTACGGTATCGCTTACCATCTCATATTGCCTCATGGGACCTATGCATTCAAGATGCTCTCTGTTTGCTTTACATATTGCATTTCTTTGCACTTCCTAGCAGTTGTTTGCGCTTTAGCTCTAGTTTGTGTGGAATGAAGTGTTAAGCTTGTAAAAGCATTGTTGTAACTTAATGCAAGTAGAATAAGCAATCATGGTTATATTACATTTGGCAGTCATTCTAATCCAAAGCGAATTACATCGCATTCTGCACTTTTTTATGCTTTCCATAGATATTAAACCCATGACTTTGCGCTACCACATGAGCTGTGATATTATGATTTTACACTCTCAGAAAAAAGTACAAAACTGTACTTTTTAAGGTACAATATCCGTCACTGAGGTGGGACCCCTATGGGTTCCATTATTTGTACCCCTACAGGTACAAAACATTAAATGTTGTAACTTTTAGGGTACATAATTGTACACTAAGGACCTCTTGTGTACCTTTAAAGTTACAGTTAAACGTTGATGTTTTTTTTAAGAAAAACATCCACTTCCATTGACCAAGTTTTATGGAATCCATATGTGGTGCACAAAAATAAACCCAAAACACATTGCAAGCGACCGACGTAACTAAAGTAGAACACTCTTGTAATGATTAACAAGACATGGACACAGTGTAAAAGATTCATTGTGCCATGCAGAACGCTTTGTCAGAGTGCAGAACTCTGTGATGTTAGCTCGTCCTAAAATCTGAAGTCAAACAGTCGTTCTCTTTATTTGTATGATTTATCCAGAATTTGATTAGCAGTTGGCTTTAACATTCTGTTAACCCAGATAGCGCAGGTACGTCTGTAAGATGTCTGCTAAAGATCTGGAAAACATCTGCTGTGTACAAACATCTGATTGACGTGTAAGAAAAAGTTTTTAAATTATAAACATCTTACAGACATCTTCTAGATGTCTATATGACCTCTGACAAGAAACGTCTCGGAGATGTATTGCAGATAAGCAAACAATCAAAAAAAATATGTCTTGCAGATAGGGCTGGGCGATATGACGGAATATGCCATTCCCGCGGAATAAAATGTCCACCGTAAGATATTTTTCTATCCGCTTGTTAAGCCTTACGTCACGCACCACCACGTATGGAAGGTCATTTACTGTTTCCAGGTCCAAACGCTCAATAAGATGCTATAGGCAAACAACAAAAAAATGCGTATATACGCTCATGGCGAGCAATAAAACTATCGGAAAAAACGCGATCTTCATAACGAAATCCCACATGGCCAGTCAGCGATTTATTTTTCATAATTTATTCAAATATTGATGTCGGAGATTCCGTGAGCTTGGTGACTGTAGTGTATACTTTGAGCTATAAAATGTTTTGCTTAAATATGCAATATGAGTAAACGCTCATAAACAGCAGTTTAAGCTGTAGCCCGCTTTAAAATGAATAGATGCTTGGACCCGAAAAGGTATTCCTAACGTCACCACTTATCGACCGAATTACGTGTATTCCGCGGAACGTAAATAAGTAGGCGTGGTTAATTGGCGCTCTGCAAGTTGGGCGTTATGACGAAAAAAACATGTGAATTAATCCACCCATTACAAATGAACAAATCAAATATTCTTTTGACCTTCCCTTCAGTCTGTCGTTTCGTGATCCACTCCAGTGCGGCGCTTTCTCTCTCACCTGTCACAATGCTCGTGCAGGGGTGCAGTGATCTGCTCGTGCATATAAAAAAAATGCTAAGTCTTACGTTTTTCAGAAGTCAGATCGCTTTGTAAAGGTGTTAATAGTTTTAATAAAGTTTAATTAGGCGAGCCAAGGTGAAACTTGCGTTGAAGCGCGCGATGATGCTCGCCGCGTAAACGCTATGACATGACACGCCGCTAACTCCCCTTTTGGGAGATGCGTGTGGAGTCACCAGAGACTCCACACTCAAAAACAAGCGCGAGAATAAACAAACCTAAACACAGTGAGTCGCAACACACTAAAAGCGTGCATCTAATAGAGAGTGTAGATCGATGAAGACCTACACCTGTCATACACATGTTCTCTCATTGTTTGTGCATATATTCATACTTAATTGTTACACATGTCTATCTTCCCACTGAAAACATATGATATAGAAGATAAATAAATAATATCTGATTATCAGAACTTAATCTGATATCTTTAGTGTATTTTCAGGTAACACTTCAGCCATTCTCACTATTAACTAGTTGTTATTAGCATGCCTGTTATTGGCATTTTGGCTGTTTATTAGTACTTTTAAAGCACATATTCTGCAAGACCATATTCTAAATCCCTAATCCTACCCAATACCTAAACCTAACAACTACCTTACTAACTATTAATAAGCAACAAATTGAGAGTTTATTGGGGGAAAAGTCGTAGTTAATGGTTTGTTAATAGCGAGACTTGCCCCCTATTCTGAAGTGTGACCCATTTTCATAACTTGCCTACATTTTAACTACAGTGAGCAATTAAATGAACTGTAATAAATAAATAAATTAATTCAATCAATCTAAGAAAAATTAGGTATAAGATATATTGTTATAATGGGAGATTGTTACTGTGAAATATATAGTTAACGTGAAATAAAAATGACTCATTCCGTGAAATAGATTTTTGGTCATTCCGCCCACCCCTACTCGCAGATGTCAACGCAGATGACGAGATGTATGTACATGCTATCAGGAAAGAGGGCCAATGTGAAGATGACCGTTTACGCACTTATGCATAATACAGCACTAAACGATTCAGGGCTCTCAGTTTCTATATGCCTACTTACACCAGACAAAAGTACTTGAATGTAAATTCTATTAATCGTAATTCATTTTCACGATCCCATATCGAGGGAACTAATAAACAATTATGATTTTTGTCATAATCGCTCAGCCCTAATGTCACCTCCGGTACCGCGCCGCTCGATTCGAGCTCAAATTTATGGCTTTAGCGTAGCAGCCTTCAGGCTAACTCTGCTTCTGTCAGATAAGTCCACCAACCACCCACCGCCCTGCCTCGCTCACCGAGGTTGATCTTTTTTGAGAGGAAGAAACAAAAAGGCAACAAGAAAGCTTGTGCTTATCTAAAATGTGTGATGCACCCCTTTTTACGCCTGAGTCATGTTTTGGGAGGCTCGTGTGTTGCGTAAACTTGCTTCATGCGGAGCATCTGAAACAGAGCCTTTGAACATCAAGAGAGATGTGCGAAGATGAGTCTTGTGCGCAACGCAGTCAGTTTCAATTGAAAAGGATCTTTGTGGGATTAGCTGTGATTGTGTATTGTTGTGATTAACGTGTACAGAAATTGTAGAGATTTAAATAAGGAAAAACACATATTATGTGGGTCGAATACTCTCACAACTTTAGTGTTGGTTTTACTAGCTGGTCGTCATGGCAACACAAATATATAACATGGCCAAAATCTTCTGCGCCGAGACTCATGCTGCTTTTGTTTATCATTTTATTACTTTCGATTTTTAACTTGCGTGTTATCTGTCTTGTATCAAGTGCCTGCTATTGATGACATCATCTGCACTTTTGCCTCCACATGAATGTTTCATTGTTCGTCAACTGTTTGACACAGATTGGAGCTGCGGGACAAGGGGGTCTCAAGAGCGATGATTGGAAAACTCTTGATTTAAAATCAGTGCCACCTTTTTCAGCCACAAAACCATGCATCTTATTCACCAACCACCTGAAATGACTTCAAATAGTCACGCCGCATTTATCGCCTGGTTAAACTTTCATTCATTCGTCATTCTTAAAGAATACCCCCAGATAAATGTTTCCAGCATTTCAGTCGCCATACCTAAATTTGACAGGCAGTACCTGTCTGCAGCAGAAGGAAGTTATGAATCATCGATAGAGCTCGCTTTCCTCTCTCGTTCCACTGAAAACCTAAGGCAGCCAATCTGGTGGAGGCCATTCCAGCCTGCACCGTCCTCTCTCCCACTATAGATCTGAAGTTTCTTTACTCGGTCATCTGTCTCCTGCCATCTGTGAAATGAAACCAGACCATCTATGCTGGTGAGTCACACAACACATCAATTGCCCGCGACGGGCTGCTTTGACCTATAACTCTAATCGAGACTGACTGACTTACACATGACAAATGAACGATATCTGCTGATAATCGGAGATTATTTATTGGTGGACATCATTGTGGCTGAAGGTCAGGGTGGCAGCGGTCCACGTCTCCGCTCGTTCGCATAGAGTTTATTGGGAGTCGTATTGCAGCGAGCATCCGTTAATAAATCCATTTCATTTCCCAACAGGATGATGCATTTACCTATTGCAGCTTGAGATAAGAGTATGCAGAACAGTGAGCAGAGTTGCGGGAGTTTTGCCTGGAGCGATAGGGATTTTTTTGCATTTGTATTCTCCCTTGCTCATAGATCACTTTAAAACCGCTCCATCACAAGCTGTTAGCACAGTCTTAATAGAGGCTTACCAGTCAAAATAAAATAAAGATTCTATTTGTGAAGCATTCATGGGATGATGATGATAATAATACAAATGTTTAGTAAAAGTAAATGATGAAAAGGGAAAATGTAGTTGTAGAGATAGGTAAAATATAAAATTACAGATGTAAGAAAAGGGTACATTTGACAATAAAAGCAAAAGATCTAATAGAACCAGTTTTTTTCTACTTATGCTGCATGTTACTGTGCCCTGCACATTGTCAGTGTCAAATGTTTCATTCCCCTGCACATTGTCAGTTTTGGTAAATCATTACCAGTCATTACAGAAATGCAACAAAAAAAAGATTTTGGTAATGTTAATTCTCCAGTGTGTGTGCTCTTTAGTCACAGTAGTATTTTTAATGCTAAAATATAATTATTGTTGTTATCCATGAATTTTAAAATTTACTGCTTTGAAAGGAAGGCAGAATAAAATAGTAAAACACTTAATTATTATTTTATTCAGATGCCCAGTTACAGTTGCAGTCCTTTACAGAAAAATAAAGTTTAATGGTCTGAGAAAAGTTGAATGTGCCGGCTCAAATTTGGGTATAAAAACATGAATAAAGACTGTTTAATTGTTTCAGTTTTTTATTTGCCTAATAAATGACAATAGTCAAAAGTTTGTGACGAATTTCAAAAATATTTTTGTTTTCTCTTTATTATGACAGGTGGTCTAATAAATTCAACAAGTTCATTATTGCAAAAGCAGATAATTCAGTTTTTAAATTTTTTCAAAAATCATGTCTTTATTGTGCATTCCAATTAATATCAATTAAACTGCAGTTGTGTTGTTTTAAGTAATAATAACTCAAAAATACCGCTAACTAAAACAATCAAACATAATAAAAACATATTCAATAAAGTTTTAAATAAACTCTTCATATTTACATGCATGTACAAATATATATTTTTCTATATTTTTCTATTTTATTTTATATTAATTTATACTTATTATATATATATTTTATTAATAATTATGTTTCTTCTTTGCACAGTTTATAAAGTATGGCAAACATTTGCTACTGCTGGAGGTGTATTTGTATAGTTGTATATTTACGTATGTGACAAAAATCTTGAATTAAATAGGGAGCTAGAATTGGCCAGTTAGTGGTATCAGAACACAGAAAGGTGAAATCACTGTTGCTCCAACACACTCACATGCTCTGCGCTAGTGCCACATATTCCTAAATATGGAAAAATATTAGGAAAATGTCATGGAGGCACTCTGGATTAGTTTTTATTTCTGTGCTCCAACCACAAAAACTACATTTTTAGCACCGCAAGAGTTCCTTGAATTACATTGAGGCTAGTACATTATAAGCTCGCATTGATTTCCCCATCATTGCTGGCATTTGAGTGCCGTCAAAGTCCTCCCCTGTCTCCTTCAATTAGCTTTCGGCCTAGGAGCTCTGTCAATCCCCATCTGCTCCTGCGCCTATCAATGGCTCCTCTCCACTGAGCGAAAGAGAGATACAGATGAGCTCTGTGTTCATAGCCCTTTTGCTGGAGAACAAATAAGACAAATAAGTGAGTAAAATGTCAAAAGTCTCATGGCCCTTTTCTACTGATGGGCTCAGAGTTGATACTTGGATACTTGGTTATTTCCATCACAGAAAAATGACAATATGCTTTGTTTTGGTTGTGACAGTGTTCATCAGTTTTTACAGTTACTAAGGGCGGTTTCACATTAGCACTTTTGGTGCGCACCCGGGTTCGATTAACGTCAGAGTTCGGTTCGTTTGGGTGATGTGAATTTCGAACCCGGGTGCGCTCCCGCGAACTGTACCCGAGTCCGCTTAAAAAGGGAGGTCTGGGGTGCGGTTCATGTGAACTCCAGTACGTTTCGCTGCTGATATGAACGCAATCGTACCAAATCGAGGAAGTGAACCGCTATTGATGACGTAAAACGCATGCTTTTCGTGCGTATGCTTGTGTGTGTGTATACTGTATATGCTCACTTACATTGACGACAGGCGAGACGCACTGTAAGCAGAGTGAATATTTCTGCTTGCCTCCACCCAAAAAATCTCTGGCGGAAAGCCCACTCTCTTCGGAACAATCGTAATACTTTTGCGGCAGACAAATGCAAATGTGTTTCTGTATCTTTTCTTTGCAAGCAAATCCAAAGGTTCAAAAAAAGAACAACAAAAGTGATGCGAGCAGCTACATCCATTTTGGCGCCTTGTCGCGACTTCATAGCGGTAACCCAGCAACATGAGTACATGTTGCCGCTTGATGACGCAAAGCACCGTGGTTCGTATGCAAAAATTACAATGTGAACACAGACCAGCGGGGGAGGGAGGAGGAGGGAGAAATCGAACTAGGGTTCGGTCCAGGCAATCGAACTAGATGTGAAAGCGGCATAAGACAATAGTTACCGTATACAACTTTGGTCCCAAAATCTCAAACGGAATGGCTCAGATGCCTGGTTTTTCCTCATCGCCCGGACGGTGGATAGTTTCAGATACATTGCAGGCGAAATCTGAGAAGCAAATTGTTTTAGCTGCCGAGTCCCATGAGAGCTTGGTATCTCCAGCAGGCTGGACCATATGGGCAGTTAGAGAGGACACGATAGCTCCAGTTTCCACTTGTGACTGTGTTTTTCCTTGCTTCCCACTATGTGTATAACGAAGAAAGTCTGCTTTTGAAAAGTCTGCAGTTATGATTTCACAGATGAATGGATGTTTAGAGAAAGCTTGTGCTTTTCCTTTGAAAAGAAATGAGACGCTTGGGGACGGTGGAAGATGTTGGCTTTTTGTCCCTGTTTAGTTGTATTACCTAGTTTGTGCATTTATATTCTGGTATTTCTTTATTGTGCATTTGCGTCTTGGTCTTGACGGGTGGTGTAATTATTGAGCAGTGGGTGAGCGGTAAAATTGGCGACTTTGCGAAGGCATACTGTGCTGAGCCCACTGGTTTGTAGGCAAAGAATTGCATTCTACCACCGTTTATTGTACTCCCATAGCCATCTCCCCATGTGCTCACACTAGCGTAGCTCAACAGAGCACAATACATCTTGTATTCGCCAAACACCGTGGAAAATCACAAGAAGTCAAATAACATCTTGAGTTCTTCATTCGCATGTGGTTTTATATACCCGCAAACTCATTTGGGCGGAGAGCTGGAGTTTCTAGACACGTACGAAGCCAGGGGACCGGCAGGCCGTTCGCCTACGGTGCATTAGCCATCGTCGAGGATACGGAGCGCTGAAATGGCCCAGCGGTGGCCTTTATGATGGACCGGACTTTCAGGGCTACCCGGAGGAATCTAATTCACAATGGGGCTGAAAAATAATGAGCCCCTGAATAGTTGGACGGGAACGAAATGATGCCCCACCAGCTAGCATCAAGCAAGGTCAAATCTGACAGGAGGAACCCTTTTAAGAGGTTAAGAGTTCGGGGATGTTCGCCATTGTTTCACACCCTCAATTTGGTATTGACCTCAAGGGAAGGAGGTCTATATCATTTTTTTTTCCAAACAGTTGTAAGCGCTAGAGGAAATGTCAATATTAACAGCTGCGCTGGCAACATTACCAACGGCAGCACATTGGAGAATTCAAAACAACAGGAAGCCTACAATCGAGCAGAATGACTCATCGGGATAACGTAATGATCGTAGGCTCCCATTACCAAGATGTGAGGTGATTTTTGGAAGCTCAGGGCATCAGGTTGTGCGGAGGTGTGCTCTACCCGTTTTTGACAGGCTGGAACCTGATGCTGGCCTAACGAGCCTCTGGATGAATGTCTTTGGCTGAATCCCCCCCGCTCTTCCTCACGCCTTCTCCCAGTTATAAATAAAATCCTGCCGCATTAACGTCCTTGTCAAAATAAAGCAGTATTCAACAAATGCACTGCGGAGCGTCAAATCGCAGTGGAAATGACTGCGCTGATGGGGCAAGTTTGGTAATTTCATATGGCAGTCTTTATCTGAAGATTCCATTAGCGCTGAAATGAGTCAAATGAAAATGTGGCAGTCTTTACCTAAGGAATTGCTGTAAGTTAAGAGAAGTCAAATGAAATCGTTTTTTTGGAGATACAAGAAACTACAGTAGGCAATGGCTTCCTTTTTTAAAATGGTTTTGAATAGGGATGGATATTTCAAACACGTAAACTGAAATATATTTATGAATTTTGGTTTATTTAATAGGAATTGAATGTGCTTTCTTTCACCAACTTATTAAACTCCTTATAATTCATATCCCTTGACTTAGATACTGAAACAGAATGAACGTACGGTCGACATCCCACCTTTGACATCGTCTTCGATTCAACCAGACACTTTACTTCATATCTTCAGTCTTTCTTTTTTCACTGTTTGTTTTTCTCACAGTGTAATCCTATTTCCCCCTCCTTTTTTCATCCCATCACCTGCTGCAGTGCCCCGAGGGGTGAGCCCAGACTCTCCTGCTCAAACCCAGCGATTATTCCTCAGCTCATTCGCTTTGACTGGAGGGGAGAAGACTGAAAGCCTCTCTTATTGAGGAAGGGTTCTCAGGAATATGGAGAACAGATATGAGGCTCAGGGTATTGGCTCTGCCGGTGCTTTACCTTTTCAGTAATGCTTTTTCTCTCGCGAAGCCTGTTTAGATTCACAGCCACATTCTTTCTCGGCTAAGCTTCACAAATCCCTGTTATTTCTCTCAAAATTTTCTCATGGATGTGCGTTCGCTTCAGGGGAGGGCGTCTCCCTCCCCTGTCCTAAATGAACACTTTTGCGATAAGATGCTCAATGAGTAAATCCATTTTGGAACATTTCAAGAATAATGCATGTTTGCGCAAATTAAGCTCCCAATTAATCCTGTTTTTGTCGCTCGCTTCAAGGACTCGAGCGTGGTGTGTTTCGCGATGCTTTAATCAATAAAGATTGTCGTGTGAGGATGAATAGACTGTGACATCTTACCTTTTTGTTGGTTCTTGTTTTTTTTTGTCAGAAAAAGGTCATCAACATTGAAACCAAATCAAAACTCTTAAAGAACATTTCCCCCATAAATGACAATTCTGTCTTCATTTACTTTCCATCAAGTTGTTTAAAATCTGTATAAATGTCTTATATATTTGGAAGAATGCTTGTAACCAAACAGTTCTTGGACACCAATGACTACCACAGTAGGAAAAATTGCTTTATGTTTTTTTTGTTCTGTTGAACACAAGAGAAGATATTTTGGGGAATTTAGAAAAGCAAACCGTTCTGGGGCACTTTTGACCACCATTGTAATAATTCCTAGTCAATGATTGCCAAGAACTGTTTGGTTACCAGCATTCTTCCAAATATCTTTTTCTGTGTTCATCAGAACAAAGACATTTATACAGATTTGCAACAACTCAAGGGTGAGTAAATGATAACAGAATTGTTATTTTTGGGTGAACTGGCCCTTTGAATAATTTCTTAGCTCCATTTTTCTCTGTTCACATTCTGTCAGTTTACTCAGCACATGCAAGTCGTGTCTTTTAAACATTTTGATGTCAAGATGACAAAAAAAGTAACAAATCTGAGAATATCAAGTTTATGTTTTTTTTATTAACATATTTCAATAGCTTTCAAGATGCTCAAACAAGCAAAGCCGTATTTTGTTTGAGTCACTGTTTTTACACATTTCAGGGGAGAATCAACCTACGAAAGTCTGACTCATACAGGCATCACAAGGAGCAAGTATTTTAACTATGAAAAAAGGCATGCTTCACACAGCAAAAACGCCAGTGTTAAAAAAGGTCAAATTAACACTCACAGTGTTTATATAATCCACACTGGATTATATATACACTGTGCGTTTTAATTTGACCTTTTTTAACACTGGCGATTTTACTGTGCACCTTTGAGAAATAAGGTGATACGTTAAGGACTTCATCCAGAGCAGAAACTTTGGCGACATTCGACTTGTCACATGGAAACAGGCCTTTTCTGTCCTTTACGGTGAAACGCGCCCAACGGGGCGTCTTGGCTCGTGCCAGCAGGGAATCTCACATAACTCGTCTCAGTAGGAGACGGTTCTGCAGGTGCATTAAGAGTGAGACAATGAAATAAGAGATGAACTGCTTGTGAATGCCTTATTTCATGATTTCACCTCAGTCCAGCCGTATACAGCATTCTCCTCCCGTTCTAAACTGATTGTGCTACGTGGAACTAACAGCGGCTTTACTAGCTTTAGGGGCTCAGCCGCCAACTCTGATTGACAGGCGTCAGGATTGATGGATCTGCGGGCGGCCCCTTGACAACGCCTGCAGATATCTCAACGCAGGAGGCTAATTAACAGTCCTCTGATAAATCATTGAATTTGAGACTAGCCCAAGGTAGGGAGTAGCGGTACTAGCCATTGGTTAGTGCTTAGCGTATATCTGGGCTTGTTAAATCAAACAGAAATGACAGTTCTTGCAATATCAGGCAGAAATGCCTCCATGGCGTACATTTTACATCTCACAGTTGTTATTTCGACTTTAAAACTCAATAAACATTCCGTTGTTGTTTTGCTAGCTTGTAACTTTTTGCTAATGTGTGCCTACTGCATTTTCGCAACCTTGAGCTTCCAAGACTTGTTTTGTCTAGCTAGCTCTCAAAACGGGTTGTTAAATAAGACATTTTTGTTGGTAAATTATTTAACAAATAGAGATGTATACCTGCAGGGAGACTACTGCTGCTTTGAGTGGTCTCTTTGAAGAAGGACCGGAAAACTAACAACCCACTAAATTATGGCCTTGTTTTCTCTCTCCCATTGAAATGGGTTTCTTATTTTAGAGTAGGAATCAAAGGAATAGTTTGTCAATAATGGATCTTACGCGTTCTTTGAAGAGGGTCGAATCTTAACAGAGAGACTAGCTAAAAGACAGAAAGAGTCCAACCTAATGGGACCCTCTTTTTTATTTGCATTAGTTATGTTTTACATTTCAAAACCAGGACACTCCAAGACACACTGCATACTGTTCCCCATGTGTTAATACACTAGACATACAACAAAAATAAACACTAGAATACAGCAATATTACATACGTTACATGTTTTACAACCTAGTAAGATGCCTGTGTCCAAACAGGAGGGAAGAATAAGGATATGTTTTCTCTTGGCCAGTTCTTACAGAAACATTGCATAAAGTAGTTGCCAAAAGTAATGTCTGATGGTTATATTTGTACAATATTAACTTTAAATGCTTTCTCAGGTATGATTAAACCATCAAAATATGAGGTGTATGGTACGCAATGCACTAAACACAAATTTTTAAAGGTATTGTTTGGACAACGTTATTTGACAAAAAACAAACGACAGCATATCAGGGAATATGGGTTTAATTCAAATTTACAAAAAAAATGTAAAGCAAGTAAGTGAAGCAAATATTGACTGCAACATAAACTGTTATTAATATCTGTTGATTCTCTCGTGTTGAAATATTTTGTAGTCATTTTCTTGAGCTGTCTTTATAAACTTTGCTCATTGTGTAATTTTTTGCCAAGCCTCCTTAAATTCTTCTCAAAGCTGAGCTTCAATTTATACAACTGCAACATCAACACGTTTTTAATTCATCTTTAATAGTGATCGAATGGTGTATAGCCATGGTCGATATATTCGGTTGGTATTTGGAATTATTAAATTATCTGAATCAGTCAAATAAAAAAGTAAATGTAAGTTAAAAACGTTAAGTACATCTGAGTAACTCAACTATTAGAATTCACCAAAAATATTAAGTTAATATTAAATACTAAATACTTTTTTCCTTAAATAAACTTAAATAAAATATATACACAACCACTGAATTATTTTTTTAGAGTGTGGGTCATGTGAGGTGGATGAGATACCAATTTTGTATGGCAAGTTCCTATATGTTTTATTCCTATTTAGCCACATTTGGCTGCCAGAGATTAAAGGAGCGATGAATTAAGAAATCACTTTTAACCTGAGCTTTTGTTATATAAGAGGGAATTGTATTCAAGCAAACATCCTGTAGGTGTCAGAACTGAAAACGCCCTTGTTACTGAGATTACAACTGTTATTTGCAAACGGCAGGTTCTGGAATGCACCTATCTATGACGTCATTGAACACCGCCTCCACAAAAGAATATCAATGACTACTTGTCTAGCCCCTCCCACTGGTTCGCGCATGACAGTACTGAAGTAACACAAATTGCGCAGAACCAGATAGAGCGAGCAAGCAATAAACATGCCGTTAAAGATTGCAAAATATTGTGGAGTCAGTGCCTGGTTTTGGAAGAACACAGTTGCTGCATAACCTTCCTTCGAATTCCGACATTAGTATTGCGTGGTTGAAGTTTATTTTTAAAGACATTCCAGCTCACTTGGGTAAAACATTACCGCAGATTCCTTTGTGAACAAGGCACAGGTCGATGCTGGATTGGCGGGGAGACTAAAATTAAAAAGTAGTGCCGTCCATCAATATTGGATCCAACAGGAATAGCACAGAAATCTTATGTGAGTAAAACATTTTTGTACTATGCCCCATTCGCACGGGATTAGTATTACCTGGGGACCTCTAGTCATTTGTATTATTGCAGAGGTTGTCTGTGATCTTAATCCCGTGCGAATCGGCCATGTCTGTAATTTGTAAAGTAAAAAATCCCCCACAAATTACCTGCCATATTTTGACAAACACGGAGGTCCTGTGATAATATTAGTCCCGAGCAAATCTCTGTGATTTTGCAGGCTCATATATGATTTTTCAAGGTTTTATCCACCGTTTTCGAATAATGGAGGCTGTTTTGAAGTGTTTTGGTATTATTTCAGGTGCTGGGTCATATCTATAAGTTACCGGGAGTCTCCCGTTTGTTTATTTATCATGGAAACTCTCGTAACATTTGAGACCCGCGATCGCGGTGATCTTCTGTCCGGTTCGCGATCACGGGTCTCAAATACGGTCATATATCATTAAACACCATACAACTATAGGCTATACAAACTATACGCAAAGCCTTGCCATCACATCCGGGAAATAATAATAATAAAAATAAGTCAATAAATTTGAGTAAAATCACAGGCTTCATTTATCCCGTGCGAATGCGCCACATGAAATACAGATGTGGTGGGGAGGTAATTTATAAATCACAAGAGGTCCCCAGATAATACTAATCCCGTGCGCATAGGGCGAATGTGTAACCTAAAGTTACGTCTCTAACCAAATTCACAGAAGGCTCCAACTAAGTTTACAACGCAAACTGCTATCCAATCATAATAGTGGGCGTTTACTTCCAAGTCTTCAATGCGGCACGCCCATTAAAACCGAGAGTTTGTCGAGTCGGCCTCAAAACCCGGGTAGAAAATAACCTATTGCTTATTGGTTTTTATGTTTTTTAATGTTAAAATAACGCAAACGTCACAAGTAGACCTCATACAACAATATAAAACAAGAAACAAGCCCAGTTCATGACACCTTTAAAGTAATGTCATGTGTGCAGCTTTTCATGCTTTCAAGTCTGTTACTAACTAGCCACATAATACATAATAATTGTTCATTTATTTTGACCAACTTTCTGAATGTCTCTCATTTACTGTAATTGCATTTGTGTTATTTCTCCCTCTTTTCGGCCAAACGGCCACAGTGCTTTTCTAATATCAGCATCGGCCATTAAAATAACATATCAGTTGACCAGTCATTTTTAATAATATATTTGATTAAAGACGTCAGTTGTGCAGAGTTGGACATTACTTTTGGTTTAGACTATATACAGTATTATGCTTTGCAGTGCGAGTACACAAAGAAATTTGACTGGATAATTTGAATAAATTGAAGTGTATCTGTTGGCACACGTGAGCTGCCAAGAGACAGATAAGCATAGAGGCTGGTATATTGTTATGCTTTATTGCTTAGTATAGCTTTGTCACTGTCTCTCATTCAAAAGAAAGCCTGGGGGATAAAGCCCACATTGCAAAGAAAGGGGAAAGAGCGAAAGGTTAAAACATAAGTGCATATATATAAATAAATAAAAGTCCTGAGATTTAGAGACAGCCATTGATATCACAATCTAATGAAGGGCAAGCCAGCGTTCTCTGGAGCCGGGGCTCCGGCCCCGCAATTGACAAGCTGTCCGCATTCGAGTGTAATTTAAGACCTTCCCCATGAGAACCCAGCAGAGTTAGGACATGCATATCTCTTTGCTCTTCATCGTTCCCACATTTCTTCATGCCAGACCTTAGCCACCCTCTTTCACTCACTGTTTCAAAATCTAGGGAGCTGCCACATGGCCTGTTGCCTGCGTAGACAGCTCATTTCTTTTTGCGACATTTTCACCAAAATGGTGACCGATTGGAACGCTTTACATAGGCAGCAACTCGATGCATCATACAAATAGTTCTCTATACACGAGAAGCGCACATGATACTCGGCGGGTGGGGATTTGGGTGAATAGTCAGTGTATATCATTTTATCTGTACATTTTGTATTGAATGAATAGCGAATCAACATCTCACTTCGTTTGCAGTATAGTATAAATTGGTTTTACAGGACTTACAGTGCATTTTGGGATAGCCTCATCTGCAATTTTTTTTAAAGTGATACAACTCACCACTGGCCAAAATTTTAAGTAAGACGACCCGTAAAGCCAAACTGCTTGTACTTAAAAATTTAAAGTGGCATTTTTTTTACAGTGAAGTTATTTTAGAAAGCAGAATAATTAAGTTGCAGTCAGGACAGTGTCTTAAAATGCTGTCTACCTAGGCATCTCACTCGATTTTGGAGCATAGTGTCTTTCCCTCCCTCCTCCCCATGTACACACCAACTCATTCCTCTTTAAATTCACCTGTAAGCATTCATCCAGCCATTTGTTTCCCACAGCCTGACGTCTTTTCATTCTCTTCAGCTTGTCATCCATTTATCCTCCTACCGCTCTATCTTCCTCCCTACGCCTGTCTCTCGTTTCCATTTACTTTTCGTCTCTTCTACACATCTCTGCCAGCCGCTGTAGCCCCCCCATTACTGCAATCCTCCAGCCATCTCATCGCTCTCCTTATTTGGTCCTTTGTCACTGCTCACTTCTGCCCTCTCTCGATGCACGCCCTCTGGATCATAGTGACAGGCGGAGGTATCTGCAATATACAGGGTACAGACAGAAATCTGTAATACTTTTTAAGACTCTTTCCATTCATTTTAAGACCTCATCACCACTTCAAGTTTTAATCGTACATTGGCGACACTTTAACTTACATTTACTATATACTGATTGTAAGATAACACAACTAAACAGTCTTAGTTTGTGATAACTCCTTATTAATGCAACATAATTCAGAAGGGTGGGAACGAAGCCCCAGAGAATAAATTGAGTGAATAACCCAATGTAAGGTTTATTAGAAAGAGAAACAAGGCTATGCTAATCGCCTTCCGACACACAGAGCAGTACACCTCACGGTTATTCCCAGACATGGCCCTCAGCCATGGCTCCAACTCTTTATTCTCCAACCATTTGCATGAAAACTTGCATTTCCCCATTTTTCAATGATGTAACTGGGCGTAAATGGACCTCCCACTAGTCGCCTACGCAATTATTAAATTCAGGCTAACTTTAGCATATGACCTCTTTGGACAAATAAGAAAAGATGAAAATGTAATTCCTTGGAAAATGGAATCAACTTTTAATACTTTTTAAGACCCCGCAGACACTCTGATATACCATGTGGCATAATGCCAAAGTTTTTACCAAAGGTAAACTAAATACATTTTACATCATACTTATGGGTCAGATGACAATACTTGGTAGTTTTAAATCTCATGTGAAATCTCTCTCAGTTTTTCAAGCATAGCTTTCCATTGTCAAGTAAGTGAATTGTCACATCCGTAACTTACGGTCCATATTCCTCATAAATGGACACATGAAAATTAAAATATAATAACTATTTTGTAGTTTATGAAGATGTCAGGATTGTTCAAGGAAAGAACCCAATTGCAGGCAGCGTACATGAAAAACTAAACTTTAATTAAATACAAACAAAAACCAACAATGGGGAGAAAAACGAGAACATAACTAATATCAAAACTAGAAACAAAAACTTCCCACAAGGGGGCAAAACAAGAAAACAGGATAACTTAAACTGACAATTCAAACGACTAAGACAAGACTAAACAATACATACGACATCAAGACAAGAGCCACAGAATCCAACTTGGCGAGGTAACAAACTCACAAGGGTACAAGGTACAAAACTCCTAAGGCACAAAACTCCTAAGGTACAAAATGAAACCGCACAGGACAGCAAACACAAGGGCATTAAATATAGGAACTAACAAGGGAAATTACATTAGGCAGGTGTGAGGAATCAAACACTGGTGGGAAGCTAAATGAGGAAACAAGGGGGCGGGGTCAAGAGACGAGACAGGAGGACTTTGTTATCATAAACAAACAATGACCATGCGTATCCACACAAAACACGTGGGGCTGTCATGACCCTGTCACAAGGCTAGAATATCAAGACAAGAAGAGGCAGGATCATGACAGAAGAGCCATCCCTTCTCTATTTGTTGGGTATTATTGCTTCTGGTTTGTACATTTTAATTCACAGAAATCCTAGAAAGTACATTGTCTCCCAAAAACTGTCCTTTTTGTCACATCCCGCATGTTTATTTCCTTTTTTAAAATAGAAAACTCATGCTTAAGAGTCCAGACATCAGAAAAATTTCAGTCTATCACCAGGAGTTTAGTAAAATATTAACAGATATTTCAATATTTTGGTAATAAATACATTCTGTCAGAATTTAGATTTCAAGTTTTGACTGAAAATGGCACATCCATAACACTGGAAAATAGCTTCACAAATGTCATGTTCATGCAAATGCATATTCATTTTCATTTAGATATTCGGGTTTAGTCAGTTTTAATATTTTATTTTATTTGTATCTTGCAATTTTATCTTGAAATGTTGGTTAAATCTAGAAAAACAACCAGTGCTATATGTGTTTGTTAGCTTTGTTTCAGTACTTCTATCTTTCATCCCCATAACTAGGTACTCCATCTTTGTTTAAATTATCAATATTAGCGCCTATTTTTTGTTATATTTTATAGTTTTCTCTTTTAAAAAAAACTATAAAACACCACTAATATTACCTATGACATCAAAGGAGCCAAGTGTGCCACTAGTTCACCCTCAAAAAATTGAGTTCGCGAAGCCCCCGCGAGGCCTCCCCTCAATTCCCGCCCCCATCCCTCTCCACCCAATAAGCAAACAGAACTTTCCTCCCTGACCACGGCTCCACACAGTAACAGTAAAGCACAGCTGTGCTTCTGAACTCTTGCTCCTGATTGAATTAACATGGGGGTCAGATTGAATTACGTGTTGTTGCGGTCCCATTTTGAGTAAATGGCATTATGACAGTTGAGATTTAAAGTGGTGATTTGTTGAACGCCGAGGGAAATAAATGGCCCCGTGGAGTCTCCGGGGCTCAGGCCAGCATTAAGCAGCCCCTCCGCACACCAAGAATAAGTATTGAATTCTCTTCCAACGGCGCCATTTATCCACAGAGTTTAACCACCCGGTTTGGCTCACGCTGGGAGCCACAAAAGCCTTCATTACCTTTGTTTTTAATCACTTAATTTCCCCCTTTAATAAACAACGAAGTCTACAAATGCACAAACAGTGTACGGAATGGTGATGCTGCTCCAAAATAGCTCATAAATCTTTCAAATCTGGTAATTAGGTACAGTGCTCTCGTACGGGCTCCGGTTGCAAGCATTCGGGAGACACTCGGCAAATGTTTCCCTCACTTTCGCTCTGTCGAAGAGCTTTGCAAGGGATTCATTTGCTTATTTGTTTGCTTGGGAGAGTTGAGTTAATCTGTTTAGCCCTAATGTTTTCCTTACCTCCCATAAATGATTCACTCATTTCATCCCTAGTTCATTACCGAGCTCAGCATTTTATAGCACTGTCTATTTTCCAGTTGCGCGGGGAATTGTAATAGGACTGAATTGTTGAGCGCTATACCTCAGAATGTAATGCGGAGTACAAACGTTCGCGTTCACGAGTAAAAGTCCCTACCGCGCGTCTGAGCTGTACTGAACGCTCTTTAAGCTGGGTTAATAGAGTTTATGTTTAAACCGCCACAACTACGTGAATACAAATAACCTCAATGCGGTCCACGGTATAAAAATGAGCTTTAGATAAACATGGCCTTAAAAAGTGGGAGGGGGTTGAGAAAAGGCTAGAAAGAGCTTTTCTGCGGCACCCTTCATGCAAATGGCATGACAAGTGCACCTCTCTCTCTCTCTCTCTCTCTCTCTCTCTCTTTGCACGGAAATTTAGCCGTACTTGTACATGGCCAATGAGCCATGAGAGCTAGATGGAGTCAGTCACCAGGCAACTGCAAAACCACATAGCGCTCTATTGTTTTCCTCTTATCGTGTTCTCACTCTCTCTCTTCTCTTACGAAAGTTAAGATATTTACATAAAACATATATACCCAGATCTCCCTCGGCACATCCTGTTGAAAAAACCAGCATATGCTGGTTTGGTATGTTTTGATGCTGGTTTGTGCTGGTTTAAGCTGGTCTTGTGCTGGTTTAAGCTGGTCCTTAGCTGGTCATGTGCTGGTCCACAGCTGGTTTAAGATGGTCAAACCAGCATCTAAACATACCTAACCCAGCATATGCTGTTTTTTTCAACAGGGCAGGTTTTCATGACTTTAAAGAGCAGTGTATAGATGCATATTATTATAGGTTTTTTTTTGCCATTGCTGTAACATAAATTAGTATGGTTGAGTCAAATAACCTCATTGTAATATAATTTTAAGACACACAATTTTGTGTCTATCCAAACCTGAAACTGATCATGGTTTCCCAGCATGTTTTGCATTGGACTGGATGGAAAGGGTAAACAATGAGTAAATTAAGTGTTATTTAATGTGTTTTCTTAGTGAGATGAAGAATGTTAGACTTGTTAGTGTTTAATGATCTGTTATGTCAGGATATAAAATAGTTTCTATTATGTTTATCGTTGTGCTGAAGAATAGAGATTGTGCTGAAGATGGACTATTGTCCTGTGTGTTGCTTTAAACGAAGAGTAAACACAGAGAAAGAACACAATTGATCCCAAATGATAAAAGCAAACAGACAAAAAGTAAAGACGTGGATTGGAATTTGCTGAAGGTGCTTTTGTTTTCAGATGTGTGTAAGTGCAACTATACTGTATTTTTAACACTTTTGCAAGCAGAGTTTGATTGTGTATGTAAAAGTGTGTTCGATTGAAAGACTTTTGCCTCTGTATCCTCATCTCTGTTTGAAACATAAAAGTGCAGGTTACTTTACAAATGGTGACTCCCTCCTTATACCAAAAGTATAAATGTCGAAACAACTCCAGTAAAACAATTATTCTTTGTTTACAAAACAAAACACAATTTTGTGGGCCTTCAGTGTGATTTTAATTGAGTAAAGAGTTCGTATCCCTTCTGACAATGTGGTATTTTGTTTTGATATAAAGACTGGCATTGAAATTATTTCATGTTTAACAATATTTTATTTGAGCCTTATTTCTGTTGTAGTTGGAATGGACTACGTAGTTGCAAAAGTGACTTATAATCAGTTTAATGTCTAAAGCGTAACCTTTATTTTGTCAATTAAAAGTTGACTTCTTTTGGATCCAGCATGTTTTTCCAAGTGGTTGGGTGTGACTGGTTCTGATTTTGAAGAGTGATGAAGTTGTCAGTCTTGAGAGATGTGTGACTGTAGGTTATGACAGGGGTGTCCGCACCGGGCCTCTCATGTGACCAACATGTATGATGGAGAGATATACGATGACAGAGGTCATTGTCATCCTGTCATCTATTTTAAGTGTTATAAATCACCAGTGGGAGAAGTGTTAGTTAGAGGAGCTTGTGTGGTGCAGGTGTGCAGGTCTTATGGCATGAACACCGGGGCATTGTGAAAGCTTTGGAGAGTTTTGCTCATTTGCATATGTAGTATAGCACTCATAAATAATGTATGTTTGCTTGGAAGTAATTAATGACTTAAATAATCTGACAGTCTCTTTAAAGCTGTAGGGAAATTGCAAAGTCTTTCCGTAGCTACTGTGTATACAAGCTTGGAATTCCCTTACAGTAATTAAGCTTGCAATTTGTTTTGCACATTTTAATGGGGCACATGTTACATGTTACATTCATCGGAGAAAAGATTTTGATTCTGAAAAACTACCGTAACACTTCAGAGGATCTCATTAAGGTCAGCATCAGACCTCATTAATAACTGCTTTTGAAATAGAGACTGGCGAGCCACACATTTTTTTTTTAAGTTTTGTTTCATTATTATGAAATGTTTCCATTATACTTTTGTTTTGCATGCACTGCTTCAATGCTTTGATATACACTATTGATTTACGTAGTGGCGTGTCACCACATGGTCATATATATATTTGTGCGCTTTCAATATTTCATGAATTATGCAAGACACCACAAGCTTAATTAAGAGATAATTATGTTTTTGATTGTATTTTAATGAGTAGTGTGGAATATCAAATGCCAACCCTTGTATGAATTTGCATATGAATGGATCACTCTATACTAATAAACACTTTTTAAAGTTTAGGGTCACTTACTCCTTTATGATGTAGATTTTTCATACATTTTGAATAGTAGTAAACTCATCAAAACTATTAGCACACATATGTGACCCTGCCTGTGAAAGCCCAACTAAAGTATTTTTTGGTGATTTTCCACATAAAATCATCCTGTAATCTTGATATCTTCAATATTGACTGTGTAAAGCAATGTCAAAGATTAAAATCACAGTGAAATTAATGGTCAAAATCAAACTTTGATGCTTATTATCTCATAATTAGATTATGAGGCTTTAGCTTGATTTTCACATGCAGGCAGGGTCACATATAAATATGGGAATTATGTTTAGACTACAGAAATTATAAATAAATACAATCTGTTCGTCATAGTCGTCACACACTGTTTTAAATTTGAGAAAACATTTTGTTAGAGATGTAATGGCATTCAATTTTTAAATCATGCCTATAGTGACCAAAATCATCATGCTTATCAGTATTATCATGGTTGTGTTAAAACGTCCTGGAAATGACCAAAAAGTACTGATTCACACCAAGTTTTATATTGATTTCACATGTTAAATGCACTTTTGTTTCATAACCATCAAATAAATACCATTTACATTAATCATGGCACAGTGAGGTATAAGTTTCTTTTGTTCAGGTTGAACACAACTTTAAGTACATCAGACGTTCATATAAACACAACGCAAATCCGCAACTCATCTGTCTGCTTATGTCGTCAGAAATCGAGTGTGCTTTAGGACCCAGGAGACATCTGTCTGAAGAAATGTGATGTAAATGTGTGCCAGTATATCTATAATTCCCTAGATGTGCACATTTTTGGACTAAAATAAAAGCTGTTTAGCAAGCCCTGTAATCACAAATAAACAGGTGAAATATGGTATGGATTAACTGTAATGTTGGACGTTTTCCTCATGGTTAAAAAAACAGTTCACTCAAAAATGAAAATTCGGTCATACATTTACATTTACGCATTTGGCAGATGCTTTTATCCAAAGCGACTTACATTGCCTTATACTATACATTGTCTCTGAGTATGTAAAATCCCCTGGGATCGAACCCATGACCTTGGTAGCGTGCGTGTCGCGTTCTTTAACGGTTCGCCTGGAAACAACAAGAAGCCGTCTGATCTAAGAAGTAAGCTGTCCTTTTTACAACGGTTGCTATAATTCATCATGATCGACTAAACGCTTAATTCTTAAAAGTATGCGAGGTTAAAGGCATAAACTTATAATAATTTTGTTGCTGTTAACTTTTGACACGTTCGTGAGTATACAGTACATCGGTCTGTTACTGCGGGGACATTTCCACGCCTCTAAACATGACGCGGCACAAAACGAAATGTGATTGGTTGCTTTACCTGTCAGTCACATGGCCTCTTGGGCGGGCCTTGGCCAAAGAAAGTGGTGATAAGTTCCGCTACGCGAGACTACTTAAAATATAACAAGATGCGTTATAAATAGTTTTAAAGGAGTTCCCACCTATGCTGGGCTCTTATTGGTTGTTTTTCATTATTCAGTCAAAATGTAGATAAAATTGCATTTTTCTAATGTAAGACGTTAGTATGTTTGCACAGTTATGTCAAATTATATTCAAACATGTAAGCATGTACCTTTAGATTAAAGGATTTTAAAGATTACGAGAAACATTTTCGTCTAGTGACCCTAAACTAAATGGTATTGTATATTTATCTCTAATTATATAGCATATAAATGAGCTGTACTGAACATGTAGCATCACCATATCTCCCATTAGTGAATCTGACACTTGGGTTCTTTCAGCACAGAGACTCTTACAGAGATTGACATCTCAGTTCAGTCTGTTCCCTTTTGATTGGCAGAGAAGAGCTAGAGGCTGGACTGACTCAGGGCAGCGTGTACAAATCTGGCTGTTAATTAAGTGTTTAGAGAGAGCATCTCTATACCATACAACCATGCAAAACAGTCAGAGCTGTGTAATTTAGCTACTTCACTAAAGGCTGCCAAAACAAATTGGTTCTAAACACCTTTCATCCACCGCCTTCACTTTGCGATTTTTTTGCCGGTTCAAATTGTTGAAGTTCAGCAGGTTTCTGGTCACTCATGCATTTACGTATAAAACATGCTCGTTGTAAATCTAGTTTCCTTTTATCCTTTTCAAATAATCAATATCGGAATTGGCCTCAAGGGAGTACCTAACCGAGCTTTTGTTCTGGCGCCACGATGCATTCGTTTTTGTTGTCTTCACCCTCTGAGAACTTTTCAACATAATCTTCATCCCGCTGCGGAATGTTCATTCTTGGAAAGCTATCTGTCCTGGACATTCATAGCGCTCATTTACTATCTTAGCCGGAGAGCTAATTGCTTTTCAGCCACCCTTGATTTCCTGGAACGTGTGCAGGAAATCAAGCAGCAAGAATGAGCCCCCTTTTCAATTTTCTCTCTAATAAATTTCCTCCCCTTTTTTTCCCGAGCTCTTTCAAAAGTACAGGCAAATTAGAATTCATTGAATTCCGACATATTCATTAAGCTCTGAAGTTCAAGGCCCGCTTTCCGTCGAGTGGCGGGTGCGGTTGAAGTCAGCGAACGAGATGAGGAAAGACAGTGAGTCTCTGATCTCACGGCACGTTGACAAAGGGCCCGAAAGAACGAGTGTAACGCTTAAATCACTTATTCAGAAGTAGTGTTAGATCTGTTGGAGATCTCGGGGCTCCTAGGCTAAAGCTGGCTGACTTGTACATTTGTCATGAAGCCCTTGAAAAGCAGCCATTTCATGGTGACTAAGAGGTTATTTTAATATGCAGGATTTTGTGCTTTTCAGGCATCCTACATTTTGTTTATGCATTTGTGTGAAATACCCTGAAATGGCTAATTGATTTAACATATTTACCTTTTCCAAACACAACACAAAAAACGCTAACCTAAATATTGTGACTGGTTAAATTAATCGGCATACGTTTGTTTCAATCACTTACGATTGTATATAAAGACTCAGGAACAGTTCACCCAAAAATGAACAATCTGTCTCTATTTACTCACCCTCAAGTTTTCCAAATCTGTATACATTTCTTTGTTTTGAAGAATGTAGGAAAGCAAACAGTTCTTGGGCACTTTTGACTACCATTGTAATTTTTCCTACTATGGTAGTCAATGGTAGCCAAGAACTGCTTTGTTACAAACATTCTTCCAAATATCTTTCTCTGTGTTCATCAGAACAAAGAAACTTACACAGATTTGGAACAACTCAAGGGTGAGTAAATGACGACAGAATTTTTATTTTTGGGTGAACTTTTCCTTTAATTGAAATTAAAAGCATAATTAAAGTAAATGTAAAGATGGTTTAAATTAGATAAAACTAAGTTTTCAGTGAATATTCTTTTGATTTCTGGTGGGGCTTTTGTGTGCAGCGACGTTGTAGTCGAGGCAGAAGGCAGAGAAGAGTGAAAGTCTTGAAGGCTGTAATTTTTTTTTAAATCCGGACATTTGCTAGCACTGAGAAAGGAGGTTAGTGAGACCATAAACAATTGAATAGGCCTTTGGGGACAGACAGTTTTAGTGGTGAACCTCAAGGCACTTCAGGATTTTAAGAGGGAGGCCAGAGGGCGTCTGCACTCCGATGCTGCAACGCATGCAATATACAACTGAGATGAGATGTAAGTGTTGTTGAAAACACATGCATTAGATACAATAGTCTCTAACAGTCTGGGTAGATGCAAACCTTAACCTCTAAAATTGTTACCTTTATCCCAAGTGGTCAGAGGGGTGGTGCACGAGCGAGCTTGAGCAGATAAATGTGAAATTAAATGTGAATTGCGTCACAAATGGATTAAGGTGCGTTCATCTGAATATTTCAGTTGAACACAAAAGAAGAAATTTTGAGAAATGCTTCAGTGGTTTATTGTCCATTCAATGGAAGCCGATGGGGACCAATGTTGTTTGGTTACCAACATGCTTCAAAATCTCTTTATTTGTGTTCTGCAGAAGAAAGAAACCCCTACAGGTTTGCAATGGCATAAGGGGGAATAAATAACGAAATAATTAGCATTTTGGGGTGAACTATCCCTTTAAAAGAAATGAGCATGTAAGTATGATGTCCGCTGTCTATAATAGACCCTCGTTGACCTATGAATGAATAATGATTGCTTGTAAACACAGTAAAAGGTCATTGGGAATATTGGCGAAGATAAAGCTCGTGATTTACTCTCTAGGCAACTCAATATATGTTGATGAAGTTTTTCACGCCACGCCTGTGATTTATTATACTGCACAGATGTGTATGATATTAACTGGCCCGCTGCCATTTTAAGCCCAGTTTCCAGGTGCCGTCTGAAAAACGTTTCTTTAAATATTTTGTTTGGTGGGGATTTCTCAGCGATAATGCCATGAAGGGGAATTTTTATACTGTTTATGCCTGTAGAGAGAGTTTGATAGGTCTTGGGAAGTGCAGAGGGCAGGAGACTGGAGACAAGGACAGTCAACCTCCCCACACCCCCTAACCACCACCCACTTCTGTTCAACAGTTCAACTACGCCTGGACTTGCATCTAAATAAGAGGATCTGAATACCGCTGCTTCATCTCACGAGGGTTACTGGCGTAACATTCACAAACACAAAGAAGATGCATTCTTGCACACAAAATGTTTATTGGAGCACAGCGGTGGTACTATGTGTAATCGAAACATATGTTTAACAATCATGGTTATATGTTAATATCCACAAATCCGTAAACGTTTTAACGCAAATGTCGTCTTAAAGGAACAGTTCACCCAAAAAAAAAATATTCTGACATAATTTGAATGTTATTTAACGTTTGGCCCTCTACTGGTTTAAGCATAAAATTTCTGGTTACTTACGTCATTTCGTCAATTGGGCTTCAGCTCTTCCGTATGGAAGAATCTGATTTGTGCTGTACTGATGTACCCAGGTGAACATTTTATCAGAGCCAGTGCCAAATTCGTCCCAACACTGCTTTTATAGTGCTGTTGTCTCCATTTTGAAGATTGAAAGATCTACTCCCTATTCATTTAATGGAAGAGTGACCAGGACATTAAGCAAAATGAATTTGCTAGTCTTCCACGAATGAATGAAAATCATATGAGTTTGGGACATTTGAGGGCGAGTAAATAACATCAAAGAAATAATTCCAGAGAATATAAATGTTTATTTTTGGGTGAACTGTCCCTTTAAAGATCCGTGCATTAGGTGCTGTCACATCAACGCATACACATCGGCATTGGTAGATATTTTATGCAGGATACAGATTAAATTACTGCCATGGTAACACTATAAACGGCAAATTAAGTGGTCGGCAAACGGTGCTACAAGTAAGAGCCCTTGCCAGAATCCAAAAGCGTTTTTTGTCTAAATGAAAAGAGCAAAATGAAGAGGTTGAAGCCTTCAATATTTCAAAAGACTCTTCCCTTTTGGAGACCTGTGTATGCATGATTTTTATTTAGATGTGTGGGTGGTGGAAATGCTGGGATGGTGAGGGATATGTGGGAATCATATTAAGACTCTTACATGTAACACCTTCGCAGCCTGAAAAAGGTGTGAATGTACTTACATTCTTGCAATTGAAAACTATTATTTGCATTTTGTTAAATATAAACATAGTTTACATTTGGGCGGTCTTAGTCAAATCATACCACGAACTGATGTAGATTTGTGTGGGTGTGGTTACACGAGGCGTTTCAGGCAGGTCTGGGTGAGCATTCGCTTTTAGATAGAATGCATCTTTTGTTCAAACACTTACATATTTACAATTTTACGTGTCTAATACATGCATGGGCAACTTATAACACACCAAAGACACAGAAAAACACGCATTCGCGCCATATGACCCATTTAAAGCATAGGTTGGAAAATACAGCAGTTGATAAAGACACAACTGTGTGTCAATAAAACATCGGAAATTCCGTTGACTGTTGCACATGTTTTGTCCTAAAGCCACATAGACATTTAGCTGTGGAAAATATTAAGAGATCTTTCACATTTTAATTCAATCAGATGTATTGTGGCCATTTTAGTCCCGTGTCTGTTGAATTTCAACAAAATCAAACCTCAGGAGTGACAAAGTAAATCAACAGCAATGTGAAAGACTGACAGCATGACAAGACACATGAAAACTAATAATAAAAATAATAACCCTAACTCTAACTAAGTTTATAACAAACAAATAATTCTGAACTTTTCCTAAATACATGTACAAATATTACTATTGTCTTGCTTAAAAGTAAATATGAACTTGTTTTCTTTCTACAAAACACAGAGCATCTTTTCTGTTATTTTGACCCGTTTCTCCAGTTTTTATTTTCTGCAAATAAACGCAAAAATAAACTTTTTATTTGAAATTTGGTAGTTATCATTTTACCTAAACACATACCTATAAATAGTCAATTCAGAAAAACTCAAAATGGTCTTTGAGATGGTCTATTAAATTTTCCCCAGCTGTATATTCGCAAGAATTATGTATGTGAAAATGTGTAAAAATATCTAAATGTAATGAGAATTTTATTTTGTGCTGGTTTAATATACAGTATTTGTGAACTTACATTTAGGCATGTTAGATTGTTATAAAATGTGTTTTCTAACAGTTTTTGATGTTATTTATATTTATTTTCAGGGGGCATCACTAGAAACAGAAACAGCCCTGCATGTAAACAACATTACAAACGCGATTTTCACTGCGGGTGGACAAACGTATTAGTGCGGTTGAGAAACAATGTAAACTTCACTGTTAACTCTGTTGTGCCTCACAACACCCCGAATAACAAATTATTCTTCATCTTACAAGACTTGATCAAGACACACCCCCTTTGTATTTTTACATAACTACATACCAAATATATCTACCGTTGCATAGCACAGCTTCATCTCCCCCCATTGACACATTTCTACTGTCACACTGTCTGCCCAGCCCCAGCACATTTCCACCGACATTAAGTGCTGCAAATTAAAGATTTATTCTAAAAAGCTCCAACAAATGGACGATCCCGGGCCTTGTCAGATTACACAACTCCTACCCGCCCGTAATTTGCATTCCAGACTCGTATCCACTGCAGCTGTTGTATGAAGCAGCAGTTTTTAATGTCAAGCTAAAGACGTAGATTATTTTTCGACTCATGAATTCATCAAAATACGCGTCCAATTATTTTCCACGCTACGTTTCCCCATCAAGTGGCACAGAACGAACAGCGCATGGGAAATGAGCCACCGGCGTGCGAGCTGGGCCCACACTAATACATTGACCTTTTAAGTTGACAAGTGTGGAATGTGATTGCGGGCATATCGCTAGCGTGTTTTTTGTCGCCAAATTGTGTACCCTCCGCTCCTTTGGCTCGTAATGGCTGGGGAGTGGAGATCACGCTGAACTAAAACCGCTCGACAAACACGTGACGTCCTGATATAGGCGTTTTAAAAGCGTTTCCTTTGCACGTTCCTTGTCCTCCTCCTAACTACCCTTGGTGTCTGATACGATGAATTTCATCAACCACATTGTTTTTATTGCCGTATAAATCCTTCTTCATCTGAGGCTCTACATAATAAAATAGGTATACACTATACGTGTGCAAGCGCAGGCACTCCCACGTTCTTTTACATTACTGGAATTACCCAAAGGGCATTGACAGGGGGTTTTAATGAATTAAAGTGGACAGAGCTGACTCAGAGCGATCGATTGCTTGTCCCTTATGGACCCGTGTGTGTTTAGTGCCAACGGTTTCGTTCTGGCACAGGAGAGAAGGAGAACTACTAAAAGAGAGGCAGATTTGGATGCCGTGCTAGGTTGAGAGGGGAAGCACAAAGTGTTTTAACTGGCCAATCATTTTTGATTAATGACGGTGTCCATCGGTTTACAGTGCTTCCTAATGCAAGAAAAAGACATACCCCCTTGGCGTACGGGATGGGGGGCTAAATAAGAATTCTTTCATCATTTATTCACCCTAATGTCATTCTACGCTAAAAAAAACCTGAAGATTTTCAGTGGTTAGAGCATAGCGCTAGCAACGCCAAGGTCATGGGTTCGATCCCAGGGGATTGTACATAGTCAGAAACAAATGATAATACAATACATAATACAATGTAAGTCACTTTGGATAAAAGAGTCTGCCAAATGCATAAATGTAAATGTAAATAATCAGAGGTTGAAAGGAAAGCAAAAGACGCAGAGAGACTTTTTTCCACTCACTGAAAGTTAAGGTTTATCCAAAATGACGCTAGTTGCTATCGCTCTCTGAAGGAAAAAAGTCTGTAAACACCGCACCACTGGTTTGTGCGCACCTGTGTGTGTATGAGAGCACGCGACGAGAGAGTCTGATTGAATGGCAGATGCACGCTTTGCAGAATCAGATCCAGAATCAACACCACAAACAACATTAGAGAGATCGCTGTGTTATTAAAAAAAGTGCAAAAGGATTTTCAGTTCGTTATGAAACTATGGCGAAATAAATTAGAAGGTGGTGGGCCGTCATAGTCGTCTTGTTTATAGACGCCCCTGGCTCCGCACCGCGAGTCTCCACTGATCCCGTGTGGATTTCCTGAATGGACGAGGCGTTTATGAGTAATGAATAGGAAATAGGTTCCTTCGCGTCCCTACGATCACGTTCTGATGAAAGGAAATGATTGGATGCTACCAACTAGACAAAGAGGGGAATTACAAACTGCCCTCAATGTTATCCGTCAAAATGACGGACGGCCTTCAGATCTTTCCGTCACTGGTATAGAAAATCCGCCAATGACGGAGAATTTTCGGTAAACGCGACCTCTGGTAAATAATAAATTGTTTTCGCATATTTCAAAAATAAACTGTAAAAAATAAAATCTTGTAAGAAAAACTGGGCGAGCTGGGGAGTCAGAAATAAACTGTAAAATAACATGTTTTCCTTGTAAATTTGCTGTCTTTTTCTGTAATTTTACGTTTATGACCGTTTTTCAAAAATACATTAAAATGTAAAAAAACCAGTAAAATTTCATTTTTTAACATTTTATGTAGAAATTCTGTAAAATTACAGTTTTTTTTACAGTGTAAGCCTGTATATGACTTCTGTGAAACACAAAGAAAAATATTTTGAGAAATGTGTCAGTGGTTTTGTGTCAGTATGATGAAAGTCAATGGGGTCCAATGTTGTTTGGTTACCAACATTCTTTAAAATATCATCTTTTGTGTTCTGCAGAAGAAAGTCATAGGTTCGGAATGACATAAGGGTGAATAAATGATGAAGGAATTTTCATTTTTGGTCGAACTATCCCCACTGGGATAAACCCCATGACTTTTACGGTCCAATCACGACAGTCTGATTTATTTTCAAGCCTTTGCACCCCTGTATACGCATGGCTATGCTTTAGTTATATACCGCAACTTATGGTTTTAAGAAATAGGTTTCTAGCTCAGTTGCTTCAGGTAAGGTCACTGAACCTCCTCATGGGGTCAGTGATGTCAACTAACACACAAAAGGACTCGATGCTTGTTCCCTGTCCTGTGGCCGAGCGCCCTTGAGCGGGGCACTTAACATTAGAGTTGATCCTGGGGTGGCTACAGCATCTGCCTCCCTCCGTATGCCACTGACCCCTTTTAAAACAGAGCGCAGACTCAATAGACAACCACTGCGAATAACTAAAGACTAAAACGGCACTACATCTGTTGTGAAAATAGCCTCCATGACCCGCTGTTTTGTGAACAAGATCAAACCTCATCGTAGGTCGACGCTGGGGTGTGGAGCGTAGAGGGGCATCAAAACGTGCCAGGAAAAGCTTAAAATGCTGTCAGAGAGGGGTGACATTTTATATCCTACGTCTGCAAATGTCACCCTCAGGTTTGTATGACTAGCCTAAAGCCTACTTAGTGTGGGATAGAGGAATATCATTAACTTTTTTTAAAGGACATTCATTACTTTTCAAGTTTTTTTTTTTTGCTTCTGAAGATATCTGTCTTTGGAAATGCCCAGAAGACATAAGCGTGACAAAGAAACCTCATTGACTGTTTATGATAACTACTACAGTAGGTGTGTGTATGCGTGTGTGTTAGTTTGATTTGTTACAAATAAATAAATACTTTTGTGCTAAAATATAATGCCAGTGTGTTACATACTGTATATATTGCCTTGCTTACAACAATCACAGTGGTGTTACCATGGTACAGTTACAGTCTCATAGTAACCGAATGTCATTTGATTTATATGTAACAATGCCTGTATTCATGTACAATGATAAACAATTTACAGGGATAGTTCACACAAAAGTGAAACACAAAAGAAGATATTTTGAAAAATGTATCTGTCGTTTTGTGTTCATACAATGTAAGTCAATGGGTACCGCTGTTGTTTGGTTATCAACATTCTTCAAAATATCTTCCATTGTATTCTGCCGAAGACAGTAAGTCATACAGGTTTGGAAAAACATGAGGATGAATAAATGATTTAATAATTTAATGTTTTTAGTGAACTATCCATTTAAGACCAGTTAATGTTCCAGTCTTAACATACAGAAATCGAATGAATTGACAAACGAGTCAAATGTCCCAGAGGGTACAGAATGTTCCAGCTCTATTTAACCTGTGGCTATACCATGGCACCATAGTCCAAAAAAAAACAATTTTCTGGTAGTTTTCGGAGAAAATATGGTCACAATGTGCTTTCAAAGTCATTAAACTTGTGCCATCCAGTCCAACTGGAACACAACCAACATGATTATTATGATAAATGTGGGGGCTTGGTAGGATGTTTACTTCAGAAGGAATATGTTTTTCAGGACAACATTAAATATCACAGCTTGGAACAATTTGGGTTGTCTTAAAGTGTTACCGAATTCACTTTACGTAATGCGGCAGACTTTGTCAACGTGCACCGAAGAAAATTAGACCGGCTGACAGGTTGGAGGTTGTCTGTTGCTTTTAATTTTTCCTGCCTCTGTTCTCTCTCTCAACGTGTGGCGCGTGTTATGTTGTACTTTTTGTCTTTGTTGGATATGGAAAAGGTGTAATGTTTCACTCTGTCTGAACGCTACACAGAAGCCTTTGACTGCTTAACCCCCGTCAGAGAATCTTTTTCATCGCCGTTTCATCTGTCTTGCATTAACCCCTTTTAGTGTCACATTCCCATCTGTTTGCTTTCCAGAAAAGCCCAATTCTCTCTCGTCATTCAGACTGCTCGGGGAGGTGAGATAGACGTTACAGGGAGTACGTTTTGCATATCTGTCAGGTTTGCATAACTGAGAAGTATCAATTTAAATGGCTGTCACACTTTTGTTTACATTTATTTCCCTAGCAGACACTTTCATACCGAAATGTCCCGTCACCATTTCTCGAAATTCATAGATGAGACATAAATCTCCCTTTTCACACTCTCAACCTGTACTTCTATATCTCCTGTCATTTGGATGGATGCAGAGGTAATGCATGCTAATGGTTTTCAATATCCCCCATAGGTATGTCAAAGTGACTGTTAAAAAAAAACACTTTCTACCTCAGTACTGTGCTATTTGACTGGTCGAAGGATGCTTTCAAACCTTTGCCTGCATTTATGAAGAGTGCTTATGCATTGTGATAATATGTGTGTGTGTGCGTGTGTGTGTGGTCCAATGAATGTTAAGCAATTCATAAAAATATTAAATCTGTGCAGCCTAATGGATCTGCTGCTGTCTCTGTTGTCTATTATGTCATTAATATTCATTAAAGATAATTTTGACAAATAAGCAGAAAACTGAATTGAATGCATTTCTATATTCTTTATTATTGACTCTTGGAAATACTTAAAGCAGTGTTCACTTAAGAACTAATGAAGGCTGCATTGTTCAGTTCATCATGATTTAATTCGTTTAGATTTTATTATGTTTAACTTAGAAACATAGTGTATTTAACAGCGTAATATTGTTTTTACAGTAGTCAAATCTAGCTGTATTTGTAACATGTATATCGTTGCTGTCCTTCCAAAACCTTGAATATCTATTTCGTTGTTTTTCAGGAAATAGAAAAGAAACACTGTCCTTTTTAAATGATTAAATACTGTTGTCAAGACAAGCACTTTTTAAATACTTTTTATTGGTAAGATATTTGCAAAACACAGTGACAAACATAAAGTGTCACTACTGATAATGATTTAAAGTAAATCATGTATAATGTATAAAAATATATATTTTAAATGAAAATAAAAATCTTAAAATATGAGGATACAAGGTTTCAGAAGGAAGGACAGCAGCAATATGTTCCTAGCCACAAAAAAGTTGTGGGTTCAATTCCCAGAGATGTTCTCTTAACATACGACACCAATCACAATACGTGGTCGGCAATGACAAAGCACTCAAATTTAGTTATGCTTAAGTGGAACAGGAGAAAAGGCGCAGGTTTTGAAAGGTGCCGTGTGATGGAGGCTTGATTGATTGGCATGCCCGTTCTCTCACGCGTGTGACTGACAGAACCGCGGTCGCCACGGAGCTGGAAATGAGAGTGGAATTACAATGCAAACCTATCGCTTCCTTGGGGACGAGAAAAAGAGAGAAAACACAATCAGCCTCTTTACCTTCACATCAAACACACAACCCTAATGCCCACATGCTCTGCATCCACTGCGCACACACACACGCGCATTCATGGACTCGCACAATGGCACTTGGCACAATGGGCCCCGCATCAAAAATACACTCGGCTGGCTTGCTTTTAGCCGATATTATACCCCTGATTCTCCTTTCCTTTAATCTGTCACCTCACACGCAACCCACAAGAGCCATTATGGAAATTCAGAAAGGGCCTTTAGTGGTTTATTCTAAAATACGGCCCTGAGTGATTCTCACAAGGTTCTGCCCCGCAAATCGGCCTATTAGCTGCGTAATGCTGTGATACTGTAATCATATAGATTGTCACTACAATAATGAATTGTCTGCCAATATGCTTGTTGACAACATCTGAGAGTGAATTGCTTTTAAATGTAACAAAGATGCTTTTAAAGTGATCCGTAGTGGACCCTTGGGGTCCACAACACTAGGAGGGAGCAATACGTTAGCATTCCCGTTTATTTTAGGTGACGGTGTTTGGCCTGTCATGTGACTGAATTACTCCGGAGCCTTAAGACAGTGTTTTCATTGGCTGGGCAAGCATAGTCCCAAGCCCTTCACAAACAGTTATCCTTCCAATTTATGATATCATTGGTGTCAAAGGGAACAGACAGGGGAAATAAGTCTGTGTAATGTTTTTAGAGACTTCTACAACACTGATACTAATGTATTTAATGTGGATATTCTGTGTATTGTGTAATATTATTTTATTTTATTACTATTATTTTATGATTGTTAAATATTGTAGTTTTAGGAATACACAGTTGAAATGGATATGTATTCTAATGGATAAATGTAATAAAATATTAATATCGTTATAAATGATAATAAAATATTTAGTAATGTAATAAAATATAATTTATTAGAATTAGTAATAGTAAAATTCATGGAATAATGTTTCATAAACAGAATATACATTTTTGTAAAACTTTCGTAATTTTTTGTAATTACATTTTGTAATTTTTGAGTACACAGCTAATTTTGAATGGCCATTACAGAAACTGTGCAGTAGGTATTTATGAAACATTTGTGAATTGTGTATTTAATATTTAATTATTTTTTAGTATTATAATATATTTTATATATTATTTTAATATTATATATGTAGGAATACACAAATGAAATGGATACGTATTCTAATGAAGGAATTGTATGTATTATAACAGTAATATTATTATAAATAATAATAACAAGAACAATAATAATAATAATACTAAATATTATTCATAAATAATTATAGAGTCATATTAATGCAATATTAAGTACTATAATAAAATAGGCCTACAATTAAATATTCATATAGTAACATTTATGGAATAAGATGTTTTATATCTAGTTTTATCATTGTGTTACTTTTTTGTGTAAACCGCTAATTTAAATGGTCAACCAAACCCTAGTCTCAGCCTCAGACGTCACGCCCATGGACCGTTGGTTGAATTTCTGATGCATAAGGCACACTTTTCTGGAAACACTTCAGCAAGTTCGAAGTCGTCATCTGATTGGTTAAATTCTACAGGGTTTCCGGGAGACGTGCATGTTGCGTTCTTTAACGGTCCGCCTAGAAACAACACAAAGCCGTCTAATCGTGTTTACATTACATAACTGTAATTGTACATGTTTTCTGCCTCAGACAGATCAAAACTTTGATCAAATAACTGTGTAACAGTTTGTGTTGATTGCATTTGTGCCAGTGGTGCCATTGTGTCATGCACTTACACCTCAACATTGAACACACAAACCTCAACTATGGTAACAATCAAAAAACACTATTCATTAAAAAAAACTCTGAACACAACAGATAACTAACAGTTATAATGATATTAAAGCATAAATGAAGCCAGCAAGAACTAAAACACTAATCTTTAAAAGAAAAACAAACAAGAAAAACAGAATTGAACATGCTGCAATGCATCTTGGGAACTTTCAAACTGTTGCAATATTGGTTGTTCAGAATACTCCAAAACTTGAGAATCTAAGTCCAGTCAACAACATAATCTTTGTTAGAAACATGCTTAGGCTAATTTTGCTTAGTATATGCAAAACAATATTTTGACTCCTTTAACTAAAAATTCTATGTTCAAGTTACTTATTTATTATTATTATTATTATTTGTAGTGAGAAAATTCTGCAAGTTCGATTGTTGCTGTTAACTTTTAAAACGTTTGTAAATGTACACCGGTCTGTTACTGTCCACGCCTTTAAACATGATGCGGCACAAACCGAAACGTGATTGGTTGCTTTAAGTGGCTAAAGTTCCAAGACCTTAAGTATGAAGGTCTGGCTACGCGGGACCAACCACATACCTGCAAACTAGTCGCTTTTCTGCAAAATAAGCTGTTTTGAATCAAAATATGACATTCTTGTGAATCTGAAGAGTTTTTGTTTCGGAGTGGAGGCGGGGGGCATTGGTGATTTATAAAATGTAAGTCCTCAGGTGCCATATTTTGAAGATTCAAAACACAGAAACGGGCAACATCATAGCGTCAAGTAATCGGTCCGTGGATGCGTCAGGAAGAGTGTGTTCCAAATGTCATTTTTGCGCCCTTGAAAGGCACTGCTGAAGGGGACGCAATGCAAAGCGTTGTTTTTATTACTCAGTTTGCCAAGTGTGATCCAAACGGCTATGTGGTGAGATAACCAATTGCCAATCTCCCTTCAGAATTCCCAAATTCAAGAGCTGTGCCCTTCTAAGTGAGTAAAGCACTTGGGTGCGATTGATATTTGTACGAATTTTCGAATACAGACGCTGTAGATTACCGCTACTATTAAATCATTATTGCACAGACCGATCGATTCACTTCAAATGACATTGATATGTCCTCTGGAGCCACGTGGAATACTTTTATGTTGCTTGTTGCACTTTCAACGACATGGCACCTAAGGAGTTGATGGCCTCAGATCTAAAGATGGTACGAGTAAATTAACAACAAATGTTCATTTTTACGTGAACCAACTGCTCTCTACACGCAATGAAACAATCACTGCATTTTAATGAATGATTGTGCTGACCATGGTTACGTGTTAACATCATTGTTGTTTGCTAGATATATAATAGAAGTTATGCATTTATTCTTAAATTGTTGCGAAATAACAATTGGGTGTTTGTATGTACTTCCGTCATACGTCATGTGATTAGCTGCTGCTACAGTAGATGTCATTTGGTTCACTTGAAAAACTTGTGCAGGCCAATACATTTTGACCAGCAAATTGTGGCTGGTGTGACAAGTTAGTTGAAGAAGATATTGCCTTTTTTCTTGTCAGAGGGCGCCAGAATGCATGAATTCTTATGGGGGAGGATGCCCCCACACCTCCCAACAGGGATTTAAATTGTATGTGTGTCACCTTTTCCACCTCTTCCGAGTTTGCAGGTCTGTAACCAAACCCTGACACTTTGAAAAGAAAATGCTAATGAAACAAGTCTAAACTGTGACTTTATAAAAGGTAAAAGCTTGTCTTTCTATTTGCACTTACGGTATGATTTGTCTGGCTCAAAAGGTTCATGTAAATACATGTTTTAATTGCTGCATCTGTTTTTCAGCATCCCCAAATCCTCCTATTATTCCCAGCATGCATCAGATGCACCCCTAAGGGGTTTATCACTCGGAATTCAATTTCTTTGGTTCATTGTTATCTTTTTAGGGGCACCATAAACCATCCTATAATTATATGCTTGGAAATATACATTTTTAGTTTAAATCATTATCTGTTTGTGAGTGTGAATATATGCTTGTGTGTTGCTGAGATTTGATGCCCCGTACTGCAGGAAGAACCAGATTATAGGCTCCGGTCTGTTTTATGTTTTTTTTTATGGGCGCTGAATCTTGTGTGGGTGTTTATGACTGCATGAAGAGTCCTACGTATCATCTCTAATACAATTCGGATGTGCCGCTTTCTTCCGTCAACACGGAGACCCGTTAAACCTCGTTAAACGCCTTTAAAGCCCGCCGGCATGGGGCCTGTTACACGCAACAATAACCTCTAACTGGAAATTCATTTCTGGTGTCATTTAATAGGATGTAGCCCTTTACATCACCCATAGTTACCAGCCTTGGGGTGGATGAAACAAGTAAACGAGCCGCTTCGGGAGGTTGTGCCTACCTGTACCGTTCCCCCAAAATCACGAAAATGGCGTCCGACCATCTCTGAAAGGTCATTTTTACCAGCGATGTGGTCAGTGGAGTGTAGGAGGCTGGGAGGGGCGATGCGGGTGTCGTTATAGAGCCCGTGACCTGACATTTCGGATTGCCCAGAAAGGTGGGTCGAGTTGCGGGAGGACAGCATGCCTCTAGGGAAACGGCTACGAGTGTCTTTGAGGTTAAACGATGCCACAGCTGGGGCTGCGACAAGCATGATGAGGTACTTTGGAAGCCGGCGAAGCCCAGGTGGCACAGCCACCAATGGTGGATATGAAGCAATCTTGTCGTCTCGTGTGACACCGAGCTAGAAATAATGGCAAATGCTTAGTTTGGCTGGGAAAAGTGGCATTGTATTGTCAATGGAAACGCTCACCTTGTGACTTTGAATGACTTCGAGCGCAACACTTTCAAACACTAATCCGTGTTTACGAAAGTGCGCATAACGCACCGTGCATAATGAATGGTTTTGAATAATTGCCATTGGGTAACACCACGGAGGAAGGAGGGGGTTCAAATTGCATAAGACAATCTCACATTCCGCTCTTATAATCACAGCTTGATGACAATATATGCTTGTATTATCAATCAAAGCGTTTAATTGAGTTATTAAGATCATCCGAACACCGTGGATAGCATTCTCAGTCGACTGTGTAATGGGCAGTAATGACTTTCACCTAGAGAGACCTATTAAGGAATCCTCCTGTTTGTCACACGCATCTGCTTAAGCTCCAGATGTTAGCAGCCATAAAACACGTTCTTAAGCAGCCCGCGACAAGAACGCTCCTACTCAATGGTGGTGACTTCCATTCAGACCTGCTGCTCATCTTCTCCTATCTCAACGCCGTCCAGCATCCTCAAGAGTCCCTATTAGCGTAAACACGTGCAGAGCGACAGCCATATCTCAAGCTGTGGCGTTTCTCTGCGCTAATGCACTTCATATCAATGGTTAATTAAACCTCCGGATCGCTTCGCCAAAACATCTGTTCCGCTCTAAACAGCACCGGGTTGTCTCGAAGAGATTGCACTGAGTGTCATTAACTGCTAATCAAATGTAGCTGCCCGGTCAATGGCCGTAAATGCTGCTGACTGCTGAGGAATGCACGTGCGGAAGATGCTAACGCTAAAAAGATGCAAAGGGTGAAGAAATGGAATGACTGTGCAAATGTAATTTGACAGCTGCGTTCTTAAGACCTTAACTTTAAGTTGATATTAGGTTCTCTTGATAGCTGCGACTAACGCCTATAGAGAATGTGAAGCTGACGTCGCACCCTATGTTGCGGTGGCGCCGCCATCTTGGAAGGATCATACTCCACTGCTATTATTGTTTTTTTATGTACCGTTACTTGTTTTGTTTGATATATGGAGAAATCGAAAGTGAAATTACCATGGGCTTTTCCTGAACGACTCTGCGTAATGCTATTGCAGTTTTTTAACACAGCAAGACCGACCAACCATAGTTATATTTCCTAATCAAATAAGAAAAACAAAACACTGCATTGAACGCACTAGCAGACATCCTCCCAAGATGGCGCAACATTCAACGTGGCATGACGTCAATTAACAAGCTCTATAACCAGTCAATTCGTTGTATGTAGCCACGCCCACTTTTGTGATTGTGGTACAACTTATGACTCAAACAGCGCTAACCCTAATCTTATGTATCCATGGAGATGGAAAATAAAAAGTCTGATAAAACACAACATATCGTCAGTTCCCTGTTGTTATAATAATGTATGTCATGCTCTAAAATATGACTAAATATGTCAAGCGCAACCTTGCTAATCCTACACGGAGCAATAGCACGGGCTCTCCAGCACTTTGAAGCTGACTTTTAGCCTTCTCGGCCTGTCAGTAACAAGCTATGCAAACCAGTGTAGGGTTTGTTCTGCGGAGTCACACGAGCAGACAGGTTTCAGCGCTGTGGCTAATAAGGTTGTAGAAGAGGATTCAAACAGCATCGCATATCTTTAGTTTAATTAGTCATGAAAGAAAAAGAAACTTGCGCTGTGTTTCTACCCTGTTAAAGTTGTGCTTTGAGGAAAGATAATGAGGTTGGTTAAAGATAGTGTGCACTAGCATGACCCCTACTTTTCTAATGACCCGGGGTCTGTACTACACTGTGTTAGGATTGTCAAGATGCAATATTTTCAGTAGTTGATACCAGTAGCAATATACCACAGAAACTAATATTCTACTGAACACATTCATTTCACAAATTACATTTACACAACGTCATGTGTTCATGTATTTCATAATGAAGTTCATATTTTCTGTTTATTGTGTATGAACTATTTAATTGTATGAAGTATGAATTACACTGTGAAGAGCAAATATGTTTTTTTCTTGTGAATAGTGTTTGTGCTTGATATTAATAATATAATAGACAGCAGTTTATTAGACTGCATTTACATGGCAAGGGCTAGCACCCAGATTACATTTTCACGGACTGTGTTTATGTGAATACCTCGACAGGCTGGCATTTTGACCGAGGAGTGCATTTGATCGTTCACGCACCAGCTGTGAAGCGTGAGCACTTGAGGGTGTGCGTGCATCTGAGCATTCAAACACAGCCGCCTGTCAGTCAGGTACAGTAGCACATCGAGTTAAATTCAGTTAGTACTCTGTACTACCAATACCGTAGAGAGACTAGTATGGTCATAGCTTTTTTATTATTGTTTTAATATCGACTTAGTTTGAGAACCACTGATTTAAATCAACAGTGCAGTATATGTGTGGTACGTGGCATGACTGGAAATTGAAAATATAATATGCTTATATATTTTAAATGGATTTACATTAAATTTGTGTTTAATGAAAATAGAATTTCTGATATACAGTACGTGGACCTTTAATATAGTTTAATGTATAATAATTTATGATTGTAAGTCATAGCAACAATTGTCTAATGTCTAAAAAGTCTAATATCTCGTGATATTATTCAATCTTATCAAAATTGCTACATCAGGAATAAAAGTAATCAATTCACAATAACAGCAATTAAAGAATCATGCATAATAATAATTATTTTATCAGCGTATGCGTGTGATTTACTATGGTGGTGAATACGTAGGTGGTACAATTTTATCAAAAGTGGTACTTGATTTTAGAAGTTTAAAAACTACTAATTAAGAGAATGACACTGAAGTATCAATGGTTTCGACATCCCTACACATCATTCTTTCAATTTTATTAATATCTCGTCTACCATGCTTACAAAAAACAACATCACAGTTTAGCTTATAGATGGTTTTATCGGACGCAAGCGCCTGGCCCGAAGTTAACTTCCAGTCTCTGTTTGTTGACCGGTCTAGCTAGTGGCAAAAAGTATAACTATTTATATTTCATTTAATTTATATTATTAATTATATTAATATTTAATTGTATATTCATTTATTTATTTATTTGAATGGGCCGTGTAACTTTGTCACATTTCAGTTTAGCAAAGTAACGGTCCTTCTACTGGTAACCCAAAATAATACTGGCTAGACATACTTTTAGCTTGCTAGCTAATGTAATTTACTTATTTCCACGCGAATAATAATGTAAATGAATAAAATACGCAAAGACGACACGAGTGTATACTAGCAGCACACTGGTTCCAAATAAACAATGACCCTCAAAACTGTCCCGTTACACAGCTAACACAACAACAACATATCTTGGTTCTGACAAACAGCAAAACCAAAGTTACTCATATACTGATCCGAATCAAAGCAACCTCCTCGGGGGTGATTTTTAGACAATCTTTCTCTCCAACGTCTCCCTGCTGGAAACCCTTCATATCGCACGTGCTAACGTATCTCCGCTAAAAGCCTTCGCCATATCGCGGGTCCCAATGCGTATCCGCTGGAGAGTCTTTATAATATTTACACGATTCCTAGCACCTGCCTGACTTTTATCCTTCTTTTTATACTTCAAAAAATGTTCTGTAATAAATAAGACATTGCTCTTTCTACAGTCTTTCTAATGCCTGCTTGCTCTCTTCCCTCCGTCAACATGCGCGGACACACCCCTTACTGCTGATTGGCTACAAGTTTGTTTTGGTACTTGGCCCAAAAAAAAGCGTTTTTGAAAAAATACTAACCATGCCTTTTGGGCCACAAAGTTATGTTATGCTTTTAAACCGTCTATACAAGATGATTCAGGCCTGGGTTTTTGGCCAGACCGAGCTGGTCTACTTAGTTTTACAGCCTTGCCAGTTAAACTTCTTTAAAACCAGAACGCAGATAAGCTTCATAGGCTTGGAGACCAGTTTAAGCTTGATTAAACTGTAATTTTATTCTTTTTTGAGCAAATTATATTGAATTTTACAGAATAACCAGATATTCACTTATCAACAATTCACACGGTCACATCTATAGTGCCTGTTTCTTCAGAGGACAGTTACAGAAGCACAGCTTTTTATCCAACAGTACATGTTCTTAACTTCATGGGTTGCTGTGGATTTCATGAGCCCGTACCGTTGAAAGCGCTATGATGAAGTATTGAGATTAGGCGTATAATCCCTACGAATGGGCGCTTTATACTTTTATCTAGGCCAGTCATTTACATATACTGAGGAAAGGGATGCGAGGAAAAGACATATGAAGAGACAAATGGAAATTATTTCTTTTAAAGTGGGAGAAAGTAGAAAGACACAGATTCTCAAGAGAGAGGAGAATTTAGAGGAGTCGTACAAAGACGTTCAGTTTGGGCTATGAAGACCAATAACACAGGCTCTAAGTAGGGCAGAGAGACCAAGAGTAAAGATTTGACTCACCTTTACCTGGAACATTCTGTCAAGTACCGTGGAACATCCAAGATACATTCTCCTCGAAATATGTAGGCAGAAAATACTAATATATAACATTATTGGCTGCCTTTATCAGGGATTACTTTTTCCTAAGCATGGTTCTTTAAAGGTGATTTTTCAATATTAAAATACGTGTCTTTCATTATTTACTTACCATCGTGTCATTTCAAACATGTATGACTTGCTTTCTTCTGCAGAACACAAAAGCAGATATTTTGAAGAACGTTAGTAACCACACTGACTTCCATTGTACGGGCACAAAACCACAGAGACATTTCTCAAAATATCTTCTATTGTGTTACACAGACAAAATAAAAAGAGTCACAGGATTTGAACGACATAAGGGTGAGTAAATGATGACAGAATTTTTATTTGGGATTATTAAAGAAGTTTTAGCGAACATTTTTCACAACAGCCGATTTTGTTTGCTATTGGCACAAAATGACACATTTGCAGTTGTCATGGCTACAAAACAAACTCGCTTTTTTAACACAACATAACTTCCAGCCAAGGAATCAATCGTTTCAATCATTCGAGCGAGAACATAAATCTGGCGCGGTCCCCCGACACTGATGGCACTGCGTACATCATGCGGAGAAAAAATAATTGACGGTCATAGCTGTGGGGGGTCCGTGTCTAAACCCGCTCTGCGTGAAAACGTGAAGACGGATATTTGCAAAATACCGGGTCAGAGTGTTCTCCCATCCTCTGCCGCAGCAGGGACGTCAGTTATGACTTTCCATTCAAAACGCAACCTTTGCCATTTGTTTTGCCACATCCGCCTGTAACCGCCAAGCTTCTGAAGAGACTCCCGGAGGAGCAGTGATGTTCTCCTGCCTGTCTCGTTGTCTCGTGTTGACAGACTGACAACAGATTGACTCGCTTTCTGGCTGCCGTCCCCACGCTCCCCTGGAGCATCCTCCCCTGAGAGCGCCTCACCAGGCCCGGAACTCACATCTGAGGCCGTCCGAGACAGTCTCACGACCACATGTTTCTGTCGGCTGGGAAAAATCCCTCTGATGGCCTTTTCTTCCACCCTTGCTCTAAAGCTGTGCCAGACAGTCAGAAGATAAATCTGAGCTCTGCGGGGGTTACCCGCAGCTAAAATCCTGTGCCGCCTTCCACTCGGTGGCCCCCTGCTAACGAATCAGTTAACGGAGACTGAAAATGACAAAGATGTGTTTTTATTTCTTTATCTTTTCTCTTTGAATGCTAAGGCACCCCGCCGAACGCGTTAGCTGTGATCTAAGGATAAATATCTCTTTATATTGAATCCACTATTGCTGAATTTTAAAGTCCCTGAACAAGAGTGTAGTTTTTGTAATACTCGGAATAATTTACCTTCCTCTCCCTTGTAGAGGATTTGACGCCTGTCCTTTTATTTGAATGTGTTTTGAAAAATGGAAGAGATATGTATATTATACCTTTCGCGTACACCTGAGGTGTTTTTTCTTAGTCAAAATAGCAACTCTAGCTTTTAGCATGCATAACAAAGTACATCGAGAACAGGAACATTATTTTTTAGACTACTGACAGCTTTGCCATGCCGGTTTATGTGGCAGGGCATTACACTTAAAAAAGCCCCTCCAAAAATTCACTATTTCACCAATTCATCATGAACTGTCATATCCAGTCTCCTATCGCATTCTGCTGGGCTCATGTATTTTACACGTTTTAAGTCCAAGAATTGCACAGGTTGTTCCCAAATCTGCAGAACAGGCCTCGTCACAAATTGTAAATACGACCTGAACTCTTCTGCTATCCTGGAAAGCGGTCTTAAGACCGACCGCAGGGTGCCCGACAGAAATGAATAAAGGTCAGTGGAATTAATATGCATATATTATTTTTGGTACCCGTAACCTTGAAGAAACTGGACTGGCCTCTTTGTATCTAATATGTAACTGGAGAGGTACGGAGGGAATGGAAAGTAAATGTCACAGCATGTCACTCCTTAGATTTTTTGTAATTAATGCAAGCCAAATTTTAAATGCGCTAAATATCATTACACTCTAGGTAAATGTTAAAACTGTAGTCCCTGGACATGTCTAACACTACTTTAATCCACAGAGATAGCTTGAGCTGACTGAATCTCTTTTACTGTGGCTGGACCGATCTTAAAAATAAAGGTGGTATGTGATGACCTAGAAGAACTTTTTTTGTGGCTGTATGGTTCCATACATTCTACAACCTTTAACATCCGAGAACCTTTCTGTTTCACAAAAGGTTAGGCTATTAAAAGTGGGAAAATGTACTTTAGACCCCTTTGCATAATGTAAACACTGGTCCAGAAGCACTTCCGGTTTCATTTTTGATGTACTTTTTTCAATCTTAGATATTCCTTTAACATTTTGATTCGGTTATTAATATTCTGTTGGTTGTATTTTGTTCAAAGTTTGTGCAACAACAAAAAAACTGAAACAGGAAGTTCTTCTGGACCGTCACTGAACTAGCATTGTTTACATCTTCCGAAGTGGTCTATAAGAAAAAAAGAAATGGTTCTTTTCAGAACCTTTGACTGTTGGTTCTTCTATGGCATCGCCGTGAAGAACCTTTCGTAGCACCTTTCTTTAAAAGTGTAAAGCGAGCTGCTTACAACAACAGGGTTGTGGGTTTGATTCCCAGTGAATGCATATACTGAACACTGAATGAACTGTATTCACTGTAAGGGTAAAGCATCTGCTTAATGCTCAGTAAATGTGTTTCTGTTTAAAAGTTTCAAGAGGCTTTTTGTCAGCTCAGTCTTCTCATTACACTCCGAGTTGTTTAATGTGTTGTGTACATTCAATGGGGGCTTTATTAAAGACACCTGCACACCTGCTGGTTAATACCAACAGCCAATCATGTGTCTGGAACTCAATATACAAAAGCGCAGAGACACTGCTTGCCTACACATTCAGAAGAAAATATCTGTAGAAGAAACACAGATTAAATACAAATGCATGAAATGTGTGATGGTTTATTTACAATATGTGTCGCTTTGACTGATATGTTACCCATGGTCATTGTAACAGTCTCTTGTCTGCTTTTCTGCACAGTAACCACTCCCGAGGTGAATTAAGACGAATCAAAATGCCAGAGGCTCAGCTCCTTTTCACCAGATTTATTTTAGCCATGCTCGTGCAGTGCTGAGGTGGTGTGCGGTGACAGATGGGTAAATTTTCCTGCCCGCTTCCTGTGAAGTGATGTATCGATGCACTCCGTACACCGTGTTCGCTTTGCTGGGCGTTATCGGGCACCTGGAACATACCGTGGGTGAAGAGTTTCAGCTGTCGTTCAAACCAAACATGAGAATTCGAAAGAAATGCGATCGGTGTGACTTTGACGGTGTAACGATTAAAGATGCCAGGCGGGTTTTAATATCTTGGAAAGTGCTGATCTCCAGGGATTTTTTTCTCTGGGGTTTGCAAAGAAAAGTCAGAGAAACTGAATTCAGGCCAAAATCATTGGTCACGTATCTCACCTAGGGTCCCAAATGAGACCAAGGCTCCAAAACAAAGATGCTCCTGGGGTCTGGTCGTATGCAGCATGCAAATGGTTGGGTCAGAATTTGGCGTAAACAACATGAATCCTTGGATCCGTCCTGCCTCGTGTCAAGGGTCCGGGCTGATGCTGGAGCTATAATGATCTGGTGAATATTTTCTTGGCACACATTAAGCCCTTAATACCAATTGAGCATAATTAAAATGCTACAGGCTGAGTATTGTTGCTGACCTTGTGCGTCCCTTTATGGCCACAGTCTACACATCTGCTAATGGCTACTTCCGGCAGAATAATGTGCCCTGTCACGGACAGCGAGTCAATTAAGGATGGTGTCAATGATTTTAATGTGTACAGCCTCCACCGTCACCAAAGAACTTTATTTGAAGCGGTTACGTTTTAATTTACGATTGAATGGTTATGCTTTGATTAAACCTTATTTTATTTTACTTTATTTATTTGCTGAATTTGCTTTCTTTAGAGAATTCAGAAAGACTTTTATTCTGTAGTTTGCTAATAGTGGGTCTTAAATGGTAAAACCCCTTTTTCAAAACAGTTGTCCTTAAATTAGTTGTTTCAAACCCATTTAAATGAAAATCTAAAATAGAAATGTTTCAGTATGTAAAGAGTCATGCAGTTTTTGCAACCAAAAAAAACACAATTATATATTTATATATATAAAATCATGTGTGAAACAGTTGTGTGCAATACCGTAATTTTCCTATTAAAAACCTCATTCATGTTAACTGCAAAATTGCTTTTTTTATTGAATAAATGATAGAAGGAAAAATTGCTTCATAAATTTATTTTTTCTGTTGAACAAAAGAAGATATTTTGAAGAATGTAGGAAAGCAAACAGTTCTGGGGCACCATTGACTACCATTGTCATTTTTCCTACTATGGTAGTCAATGGAGGCCAAGAACTGTTTGATTACAAGCATTCTTCCAAATATCTTTCTCTGTGATCATCAGAACAAAGAAATGAATGAAGGAACAACTCGGGGGTGAGCAAATGATGACAGACCTTTTATATTAGGGTGAACTGTCCCTTTAAGGTCACAAAATAGCACCAAAAAAAAACAAGGCACGATTCAACCGACCAACTAATCACATGTAGTTTGGCACATTCACAGTACAGAACTGCACAGAAAAAAAGAAAATATTACAAAATCACATCCATGGTTCTATTTTTATCTACGTCTTTTCTGTCTTCTGAAGTGACATAACATAGGTTAGCTGACCTATGATCATTTCATCACAATTATGAACACATTACCATGATTAATGCCTCTCTCGTCTCAGCAGTCTTGTCAGAAGTCCATTGATCTTCTGTCTAACTGTCAATTCCATCAACTGACACAAAATCTGTCAGTTTGGTGAAAACTTCTGTAACGCTTCTCTCAAGCAGAATCTTTCCCACGCTATTATTTCTATTGTGCATGCCGATCATTCCTCTGTTTATCCGCAGCGAGACAGTGCAGTAAATAGTGAGAAGCTCAAGTAGGAGCTATTGAACCGCAGGCTTCAAGGTTATGTTTTGATGGAACGACCTGCGATGCATTTAGTTCCAGTCGTGAGATGCGCCGCGCCTTTGATAATTGACACGCATTTGCTGCCGCGCATTTGCTTTCATGTATATGTCGGCGAACACCCGTCTCAATTATTCCTGTCAGTTAACATTTAAGAAAAAATCTCTGTTGACTGTAGCCAAGGCCGTATTTTATCATGTTACTCTATATCGGTGTATGTCTCATATACATTGTTGTATTTCCCATCTAATCTTTTAATCCACAAATAACTGTCTGGATTTTCACTTTATCTGCATTGGCCCCTCCCTCCCCCGAGATGACGGCAGGAGGCCTGGCCGCTTTGTTCCATCTATCTGCCAGCCTGCACCTGTGTTGCCATGGACTGTATAATTTCCCCTCTCGGAGGGCTTCCTGCAAGGAAATTGAACTGGAAAAATCCAGAGACGGGCTGGATTTGCTGGGCTATCTGATGTAGATAGGTGCATGTGGATAATACTTAGTCTGGTACCGGATAGAAACGTTTCCCCCACCGAGCGCAGGGGAGCAACATCTCTTTTAGAAAGCTCAGGGATGAAAAAAGACTTTTGAGTCAAAATGTGCAGCTGTCAAATGCGGCCTGCTGCTGTACACACAGAGAGATCGAATGATCAAAAGACGCCAGACGTTTAGCATCGATTTACCACAAAACCACAGCCAAACCCAGTTTACCAAACCCAGGGAAATATTTTTGCAAACTTTAACTGGTGTATTTGGAGTAATATGGTAAATGATGTAAATGGTAATAGTTGTTCTGTAGTATAAAATCTACCCAAGCATATTTTTAAAGGATGGCTCTGTTTAGAAATCTAGCGGGCTGCCTACATAGGAAAGTGCTTTCAAAGGTGGCGTCTATTTCTGAAGGGACTGATTTGGAGCGTTCTGCATAGGCAGCAAATCCGCATCACATACTGTAAATAGCGCTTCTCGTGGGAATTGATGGAAAACTCTTAATTGATTTTAAGAGAGTCTGGAGTTGGCGTGTCGCAGAAAAATACACATCACTCACAAATATTGGAAGGGATAATTCACCAGAAAATGAAAATTATTTCATCATTTACTCATCCTCTTGTCATTCCAAACCCGTGTGACTGTTTTTCTTCTGCTAAACACAAAAGTAGATATTTCGAGGAATGTTGGTAACCAAACAACATTGACCCGCATTGACTTCCATTTGTATAGACACAAAATAAAATATCATCTTTTGTGTTCCACAGAAAAAATCTTATACAGTATTGAATTTTTATTTTTGGGTGAACTGTTCATTTTAGATGCCTATATACCACTTTGGTAAACAATGCTGGTTCAACGCTGATCCAGAAGAACTTCTTGTTTCAGTTTTTTAACACTACACAAACGTGTAAACAACACAAGACCAACAGAACATTTATAACCAAATAAAAATGTTAAACAAAGAAGCCAGAAGTGCTTCTGGACCAGTGTTTACAAATTGCAAAGTAGCCTATAATGTCCTAAAACGCTCCCTACATAAGCAGCTCACTAGGTTTTGGTACATATACCATGACAACATCTACCATAATCATTAAAATAATAAAAATGTACACTTCAGTAGCATTTTCATTCATTTTAGTAACGGACACTTATGTATGACCTCAGCTTTAATAACAGCAAGTTGGCGGGTTTTGTTAGCCCTTGTTAAGCTCTTATTCACTGTTGTTGTTTGCCTCATGCTTTAGCTTGTCCTTGAGTGGATTTCATTAGCTGGCTTAACAGGGCCGGTGTAAATAAGTGCGTATGCCGCAGCTTTTCCGTTTAGTATGTACAGGGTGTAGATGTTGCCCTAATTTGAGTGTAAATAATTTAGCCCTCGTCGGTCTTCAAGCCTCAGTGATTTGACTAAGAACCTCAGGTTTTAGCTTAAGTGTACATACACAAAATGCGAAAAGAAAACACATAGACTGCCTTTAATGGTTCAACACTCTCGTATATGAGAAACAGACTCGGGTGCTACGTTCTACAATTTTTTTTAAGTGTAATGAAAATTGTATCTCTGGGGTTACTTGAAGGGATACTTCACCCATAAATGTCAATTCTGTCATCATTTATTCACCTTCGAGTTGTTCCAAATCTGTATAAATTTCTTTGTTCTGATGAACCACAGAGAAAGATATTTGGAAGAATGTTTATAACTAGACATATTTTGCCCCCCGTTGACTCCCATAGGAGGAAAAATTACTTTGTCATTTTTGTTTGTTTGTTCTGTTGAACACAAAAGAAGATATTTTGAAGAATGTAGGACAGCAAACAGTTCTGGGGCACTTTTGACTACCATTGCATTTTTTCCTACTATGGTAATCAATGGGGGGCAAAATCTGTCTGGTTATAAGCATTATTCTAAATATCTTTCTCTGCGTTCATCATAACAAAAAAATGTATACCGATTTTGAACAACTCGAAGGTGAGTAAATGATGACAGAATTTTCATTTTTGGGTGAATAATCCCTTTAACGGTATCGCTTTCACGTAAAATGACTTTTCGAGTCTAATCCGGTTTTTGTTTTCCAACAAGAAGCTTTTGTGTTTTAAAACCGCATACTTCAGATGACTATGCTAATGAAGATCATTTGGCAAATCAACCCGGGGGCTTTGAAGGTTTTCTCGCTCTGTTTCATGTGCTTGGGTTTGTGTGCCTCACCTTGTCTTTACCTCAATCCAGGGAAATGTTTCCCGAAGCCGTCTTTTTTTAATCCCATGTTTTCTCTCGCTCTCCTGGCGGCGTTGCTGTAAATAGTCATACCTTTCCTAGCAGCAAAGTCCTTCGTTTTGTCTTTGTATCGCTTATTCTGTCTTTCATTCTCTACCACGGCCCCGGTGACTTTTGACCCTTCCCGCTGCGTGCCCAATTCAAACCTGCAGACGTTGGCGGCGCCAGGCTAAGATCGAGCCCCTGGAGGAGGCGCGCTGGGTTAAAGGAAGATCAAAGCTAATCCCCGGCAGACTGAATCTCACATCGACTCCCACAGACCTCACTATTACCTAATTAAGCACAGGTTAAAGAATCTCATTTACAGGTTTAGCTGTGTGTTAACCGAGAAGAGAGGAAAACAATGTAGCGAAACAGAGTATGAAATTCAGAAAACCACCTCAAGAGAGATGGAGTGGTAACTTTGAGAACCGGGTTTGATTGATCGCGTGTGCAAATGTGCACCATAGAGAACAGCAAAAGAACTTTGATACTTTGATTCTTTTTTTCTGAATAATGCATCGCCCCAACATCCCATAACAGCAACAAACCCTGCCTCTCCAAACATGGTATGCTACAACAAATATTGTAAGGCATTCCACATTGCCAGTTGTGAGATTTAATGCATATTTGATAATGTTTCTGTCAGATTTCATGAATCCCTGTCATATGGTTGTGTTGACTGCACCTACTCAAAAACCATTGGTTGAACATCAGTGCCGGATGAAGATGGAAGCGAGAGGAAACAGGGGACGTGTCGGTCTCCGAGGCTCAGTGGAACTTACTCACAAGCCTGAAGGAAACCGTGTGGCGTGACATCCGCTTCAAAGTGCGGCAGAAACGAGGTCTCGCTGCCAGCGAGTTCCGATTTTGATTTTTCCGGATGCTTTGAAATGGTGGTTAAAGTCGTTTTTCATTTATCTGGATTAATGCATTTGTGGGAAAGGAAACTTGCTTGCCTGTCTGTTACAACAATTCATATAGATAAATATTTGCATTTTTTGCAAGGTATTGACAGTTGAATTGCTTTTGGATTATTACTGTTATTTATTTTTTCTTTTAATTACATTCAGGTTGACTGAATACACTCTTTAAAAAAAGGTGCTTCAAAAGGTTCTTCGATGCCCTAGAAGAACCTTTTGGTTCCATAAGGAACCTTTAACATCTGAAGAATCTTTCTGTTTCACAAAAGGTTCTTTGTGGCGAAAAAAGGTTCTTCAGATAATACAAAAATAAGAAAGAGATGGTTCTTTAAAGAACCTCTGACTGAATCGTTCTTTTGTGGAACCAAAATTGGTTCTTCTACGGCATTGCAGTGAAGAACCTTTTAAGCAACTTTATTTTTAAGAGTGTACTGTCAGTATCTTGATTTATTTTGCCCTCGGGAGGTCAGATTTGTTTGCAGTTTTGTTGTCGGTTAACATAGAACTCATACGTCATAGTCATAAAAATAGGTTTCAAAGATTAAAAAGTGTAAAAGTTTGGTTAAAGACAGTTTTATTGATTTAAACCCACATACAGTATTCACCAAAGCCGACACGTTCATCACATAACTCCGTGAAGGCCAGTCTAGCACATACAACTCCACGCCATGTTTTAATACTCTGTTTTTACAGTTCGTCAGTTTTTATATATTTCGTTTTTACACTTTAAACTGACAGTGGCCTCTTTTGACACGTTCCCCCACACCTTGATGCTGTGAAACTATTAATGGCTCCGTGCCTGGTGTTTAGTGTGGGCTCCATCGCTGCTCACGGTTACCTGCGGTAACCCCAGGCCCCCGTCCAACACCAATGCGCTAAGCCAACTGTGCAGCCGCGCTCGCTCTCTGATACCCCGCCTGGTCTCTGCTTAACCAGAGCACATAATCCCCGAGCTTTCCTCAATGGGTCGCTTCCTGCACAGACTAACAAACACATTCAGAGAGAGAGAGAGAGAGCGGGCGAGCGAGCCCGAATCTCTTTGACGGCAGCGCTGGCTCGAAGCAAATACAAGCTGCCAGAAATCACACAAGTGTGATGCATTCTAATGAATGGGAATGGAGGATGAAAGTCTTCCATGGACCAACATGGCTCATCTGAATTATTCCATTAGAAAACGGTCGATGCTCCTTTTGACTTTAATTAGAGCCGTCTTCACATGGATCCGCCGGCCCCGGTTGATTGTAAAATTAAAGATTCTTCTCTAGCGTTTCCAGTCGCCAACCCGAGTCATGAATAAACCAAATAAGCAGCCTGAAGGATCACACTGTGATACAGAATCACAATTACAAACACACTGTAGGCACGGCTTTCTGCTGCAGACTTGGCAAGGGTACAAGTGGGCACTTTATCACAGCGGCTGCGCTCGTGCGGGCACGTTCCCTGGTTTCTCAATAACTTTGGTATAAATGGTTTGTTTTGAGAATGTTTTTACGGTGACTGAGTTAGCGGTGCACATCGATGCTTTGTGGCTGTTTGAGAGGCGGCGGGTAGACGAGGTGTACAGGAATAGGAAGTGTCTATGTATAAAACTTTGCGCATGAGGTGGCGGTTTTTGGTGCGCGTTGAATGAAAGGAATGCGAATTTTAAGACCGTGTCAATACGCTTAACATGTTGAAGCGTTCATCTTGTGTAGACTCATTTTAGATTCAGTTTTTGAATGAAGTGTATAAATGTGTCCTGAAATCTCTGTATTCTGGTCCACTCTGTCTATAAATATTAAGACTGTCATACGATTAATCGCGATTAATCACGTCCAGAATAAAAGTTTGTGTTTAGATAATATATCTCTGTTTATTGTGCATATTAATTTTGTATTAATAAACACATACATACATATTTAGGAAATATTTACACGTATTTATTTATATTTAGCAATAATTTAAATTATAAATAAATGTTTATCAATTTTTATATTTTTCATAAATATATGCGTGTGTGTGTGTGTGTGTGTGTGTGTGTGTNCCCCATAAGCCTGTGAAATGTCACATATTTAATATAAGTATGTTGCGAAAGTGAAATAATGTTTTTGAAGTTGTGTTAGTCTTCTGTAGATCAAATAAAAATTTTTAACATTATTTTTACCTTGATTGGATGGAGGGAAAGGTGTGTCCCCGTAAACCACCAAAAAGTCACATTGACCTCAGAAACCACATATGCCTGTATGTGTGTGTGTGTGTGTGTGTGTGTGTGTGTGTGTGTTTACAAATACAAAATTAGTATGCACAGTACATAGACATACATTATGCAAACACAAACTTTTATTCTGGATGCGATTAATCGCGATTTGACAGCCCTAATAAATATAGAAAAAACAATTCAGCAATGAACTTTAATTTTAAAATGCATCCAAAAATGAAAATTCACCCTCATGTTGTTGCAAACCTGTATGATCTTCTTTCTTTGCGAAGCAAAATGTTAAGGACTGACAGCCTTAGTCACCAGTCACTTTTACTGTATGACAAAAAAATGAAAGTGAATGGCGAATGAGATTGTCAGTCCCTAACATTCTGCCTTTAGTGTTCCACGGAATAAAGAAAGTCATACAGAACATGAGGTAGAGTAAAAATGACAGATTTCTTTTCAGGGTATTCCTTTAAAACCTTGGAAAGTCCCACAAGGGCTCTGTAGTGTGCATGTATGTAGGTAGAATGAGCCGAGAGCGGAATGACTGAGTACTTTCTCCTCCCTGATGTCACGTACAGCAAAGCTTATACAGTAGTAATGACTGAACCTGAGTCCCATCACACAATTGCAGATGACAGCGCTTTATGGTTGCAAATTGTGTCTTCCTTGAGGCAGTGCAAAGTAATACATGTGCACACACAAACGTTCACCTGTTGTACTAAAAGCTTAATAAATTGTTTTTTGGTTAGCTTTTATCAGCTCTTGCTTCATAGCTCAATGGCATGTTATATGGTTTTTACACTTGCTTGTAGGAGTGTGAACAGGGGTCAAGGTTTGGCTATTTAGCGTTTGCAAATAGTCCCTTTTGCTAGATAGCATAACCACAGTATACCATATTGCAACATTCGACAAGAACGACTTTAATTGACAACCATTTAAAAGTATATTCGTTAGAAATTAACTTGGTTACTTATTAATAAATCTTGGTGTGATGTAGAAGTTACTCCTGGGTTCTCGCTGTTGCAAAGTTGCGAACTTGTTGTTGATTGTTAAATTTACCTCATTACAATGAGCTAACGCAACACAATTTTTGAACATTTTTCAGACGCATTTACATAATATGCGATGTATTTAAATTTGCAAAATGGATGTATTTATTCAATCCATTGCTTTGGCTTTACATTAATAATTTTTTTGGCAATAGCCAGATACAAAAATCCAGATCCAGCCGCACTTGTGTGACAGTGTTTTGAGATTATTTACTGTGCTGTCTACTGCAAAATGGATCATTAATTTATGTAGTTTAATGTAGTACTTTACTAAATTAAAATATTGCAGTTTCTACTTTTTGTTGTGTGCCAGAAAAAATATCCAATTAAATACAGATTTTTTTCCAAAAACTTAGAGGTATTACAGTTTGTAGACTATATTTTTCAGTAAAGTAGCAGACAGACCTTTAGCTTACATTTTCATTGCATCTGGGCGTGACTTAATAAACTGAATTGATAATCGTAATAAACTGAATTGAATAACTGAAATATATGACCTTTTTTAGTATTCTAGTACTTCTATAGTATAGTTCTACAATAATTAGCAACTTTTTCCGTTTTTAAAGCTGACTTGAATTGCGTGTTTAAGTTTTGATTACTTACATTACATATTTTTATTTTCTAAGGTGTAGAAGAACATTTAAATTTGACACTTGTCTAAAGCAGCTCACATTCAAGGTACACATTAGTTTCCATGTTCCCTGGGAGTCAAACCCATTCCTGTCAGCATTTCAGTAGCTCAGCTGGTAGAACACGGCTCCAACAATGTTTAATCCAGAGAAAGAATCTGACAGCAAGAAGTAAGAACACATAGTACTCGCTAGGCTACAAGGTCACGATGACTCGTTATTTGTCCAACTCTGGAGTTTAATTTTACATGACTTCCTCTACTATCACTCTATTTACAACTTCATCCAAAACCTTCTTCTCAAAGGCTTTAGGGAATCCGCAGTGCACACACAGTTCCTACTTTGTTCTGCTTTTGGTGCCTGAGGAAGTCAGTCCAGACTTAATTTCTTTTGTCAGATTGCGGAGCAAGACACTAATATTGTTTGATACCATCTAGCGAGCAGATTGCATGTAAATGGCTTGAAATAAACGTATCAATTATACAATGCGAGCAGATCGGCTTCTGCTCCATTGGCGTTTATTTACAAAGACTGAATCTGAATTAGATCTCCTTATTCTATTTATCTTTCCAAACCAAATATGTTTTTTGTGAATAACCTCCAGACAGATTCATTTCTCATTTCATTCGGGAGCATTTTCGTAAAGTTGGGCGAGGACAGAACATTTGGATGATTAAAAGGATCCGATGAGCACAGTGTCATGTTTTTCTAATCTCCCAGATAAGGATTAGGGCCTTGACAGTGTCGCTGTCCCTATAATCTGGCCGCGTGACGTCTCGGCGGGTGCGTCTGCCGCCCGTGTTCTCTTTGTTCCCTGTTATGTTGTGCCAACCTACTGACACTGATTCTCATATGAAACCCTGTATAATGTCAGAGGAGTTTCAGAAAGCTGGCCAGAACGGTGGACAGATGTGTGGCGTGTTCTCTTTCAGGACCCTGGACAGTTACGTGCTGCACTGGGTTCAGTATAATACAATTATTGAACAGACTGCAGTAGTTTCAGCACCAAGGACAGTTACATTCTGCACTTGATTTCAGCCACAGCTGTACAAAATTAGCAGTGTATTTGAACAAAATAATTTTTTAAAAGTAACTTACAGTATTGGCCAAAAGTGATGTCTGGAGTAGGGTTGGGTAACTTACAGTATTGGCCAAAAGTGATGTCTGGAGTAGGGTTGGGTGGTGTTATAAAGTGAGGCACTTCTTTATACAACGCGGCCTGCACAGACACACGTCTTCTTTATACAACGCGGGCTGCACAGAAACGAGTATTCTTTATACAACGCGGGCAGCGCAGAAACGAGTCTTCTTTATACAACGCGGGATGCGCAGACACGAGTCAGACACGCGTCTTCTTTATACAACACAGGCTGCGCAGACATGAGTCTTCTTTATACAACGCGGGATGCGCAGACATGAGTCTTCTTTATACAATGCGGGATGCGCAGACACGAGTCTCCTTTATACAACGCGGGATGCACAGACACGAGTCTTCTTTATACAACACGGGATGCGCAGACACGAGTCAGACACGCGTCTTCTTTATACAACACGGGATGCGCAGACACGAGTCAGAAACGTGTCTTCTTTATACAACACAGGCTGCGCAGACATGAGTCTTCTTTATACAACGCGGGATGCGCAGACACGAGTCAGACACGCGTCTTCTTTATACAACACAGGCTGCGCAGACACGAGTCTTCTTTATACAACGCGGGATGCGCAGACACGAGTCAGACACGCGTCTTCTTTATACAACACGGGATGCACACGACACGAGTCTTCTTTATACAACGCGGGATGCGCAGACACGAGTCTTCTTTATACAACACGGGATGCGCAGACACGAGTCAGACACGCGTCTTCTTTATACAACACAGGCTGCGCAGACACATGTCTTCTTTATACAACACTGGCTGTGCAGAAACGAGTCTTCTTTATACAACACAGGATGCGCAGACACGAGTCTTCTTTATACAACGCGGGATGCGCAGACACGAGTCTTCTTTATACAACGCGGGATGCGCAGACACGAGTCTTCTTTATACAACACGGGATGCGCAGACACGAGTCAGACACGTGTCTTCTTTATACAACACAGGCTGCGCAGACATGAGTCTTCTTTATACAACGCGGGATGCGCAGACACGAGTCAGACACGCGTCTTCTTTATACAACACAGGCTGCGCAGACATGAGTCTTCTTTATACAATGCGCAGACACGAGTCTTCTTTATACAACACGGGATGCGCAGACACGAGTCAGACACATGCGTCTTCTTTACACAACACAGGCTGCGCAGACACGAGTCTTCTTTATACAACACTGGCTGCGCAGACACGAGTCTTCTTTATACAACGCGGGATGCGCAGACACAAGTCAAACATGCATCTTCTTTAAACAACTTGGGCTGCGCAAACTGTGCGTCCTCTTTATACAGCATGATACAGGTCATACAGGTCCACAGTTTTAAAGTCAGGCCAGCCTGTACAGCGCGAGCTAATATGCCCCTTAGCCTTGTTCATATTTGTTTACAAAGTGATTTGCAGCACAGAGTGAGAGTCACATGACAAAAGTGAAACATTTGTTGAAATCACGATGCCGGCTCACCATCGTGATGTCTGTCGGCCCTTGGCGATGGCATCGTCTATCGGCCCAACCTTAGTCTGGAGACCTTATTTAATCAGTATTTATTTTTGATGCCCCCCTTCATTTAGATTAAACTATCAAAAATATGAATAGATTGTCAGGGGGTAAGGAAAATATTAACGGATGGTTCAATATATCTGGAATTGCCCATGTGTTGTCTAATGTCATCAATGACAGAATTTTCATTTTCGTGTGAACTGTTCCTTTAATACATCTTCAGTAATATGTTTGAATAAAGAGAGAAGACAGCTATTTTAAAGTTGGACGTCACTTTCGGACACTACTGTATAACACCGCCTTTCATGTCACAGCTCAGTATAATCACTAACAGAGAAGGCTGTGCGTGTTTTTCTGTTGCCATCTGCTTTGCCATTACAATTGTCTTGCAACTCTAGAGTAACAAGCCACACATTTGACACTTTGTGCAAGCTTTCTTCAGGTTATTATATACCACCTTGTCCAGATGCATGCACTAGTAATTGGGTTGGTGTCAGCTTGCATTGAAAATCAGCTGTATGCAAAAGTCAAACCTCTATGAGTCCCTTTGGGACAACATGAGCATGCACATTTATATTAACTGGCGCATCTGCTAATGACCAGGCGTGATCAGAAGCAACATCAGTTGGGATTGCGGGGAGCTCTTTTTATCGCAGTTAATTTGGAAGGTGTCTGCGCCTGTTTCCCCAGAAAGAGCAGAATTTATTTTGCCAAGCATGCGAAACTCTGTTGGAGGGGGTGGGGTGCGGTGGTTTCCACAGGCTCCCTTGTGTCCTCCGTCGCAAGCTGAGTGTGAGAAATGATGATGCGCTTGATGAAGAGATTGGCGAAGAGCGAGACAGGGTCCCTCTGTCTTCGAGCGTTCAGAAGCCCCCACAGGGATTTATCATCCGCATTTCTAGACATCTCCAAATATCACGGACAGCTGTGTGATGTCAGCGAGGTAATTAAGACGTGCGTTCACCTTATTCCCCAAAACACGTCGTGATCTACAACCTCTTTATCTGCTTATCTCCTAACAGCCTCGCACAAGAGATCGCGCCTGCGTTGCTTTCCTCTCAGAGGCCGGCTTCGACGTCTGAAAGAGTGCCCCGGTGTCGTGATGTACAGCGGGGCCTGTGTTTCCTGGCCTGACAATGGCCCTGTCATCTCCCTCCAAAAGAGCGGGCCGCCGGCTCCTCCGCGTGACACCTCCGCAGAGAATGTCAAGGGAGAACAAATTCCCCCGTCCAATTTGTGAGGAGGCTGAACTTTACACCCACTTGCAATGACAAGGGGGGAATTGAAAATCACCACTTGGTCTAGTGGTGATTTTCTTTCCACCCCCTCCCTCTCTATCTGTCTAGCTCCGACTCTCTGAATCTTCTCCTCTCCACCGTCTTGACATGATATTTTTATTCGCCGGCTCTTAAGCTTATGCATGCTTCGAGCCTCTGCAACACTATTTCAGTCTATTCAAATGTCAAGGAGAATTTCAGCATCTCTTTTATTTCCTTCCCGCCTCCACATCATTCTTTTACCTTCTCGATCCAACTTTCCAGCTTTTTCTGATTGCCGCCTCACCTATATGGAAGGTTCCCATTACCGCAGCTATTCTGTAAGGCTTCAAAATTTTACCTTGCTGAGTAAACAACCGGTACCGGTGCCCCTCTGTTGCATTTGACACCCTCGGAGAGGCTGACACTTACCGAGCGCACTTAAAAGGGCACCGAGCCAGTACCACGGCTGAGATTAAACCCGTCGTGGCAGCAGTATCGTCTCTGAGCCTGTTTGAAGAGCTTTAAATCCAACTCGCAAAAGCAGAGCTCTCAGCAGATGGCCCCAAACAAACTGCGGAGCATCAACAATTTGTTTACCGTTAAAAGGGAGCATTTTTGGGGTATTCTTTGGGTATATTTGTGTAATCATACATCTTACAAGTGGATTGATGGCTAAGTCCAGCCTGAAAGGCTCTGTAGTGTACTAGGCAAAACGAGACAGTCAAGTTTATATAAAGGGAATGTGCAACGGTGTTTCATGCATTCTGACTTCTTACAATGTTAAACGTGCTGGCTTCTCATGCTTGATAAGGTCAACTTATCAAAAAACGAGTTGGATGTATGGCGTAGTATTTCTGTGCTTGAAACACTCCCCCAGAGTTCGTATAGGTTTCGGAAAGTTTTTTTTAAACATAAAATTCCCTTACCTAACAACTTTTCTTAGTCCCTTAATGGTCAAGTCTCCCGGAAAAGCACGCCCACGCATCAACTCGCGAAAGTGAGATGAAAGAGCACACGTCAACCAGGGAGAAGGAGCATGCGCATGCAACCAGCTGGAGCAAGAGAGAGAGAGCATTGCGTTCGCGAAGTTTAGCTGTTTGTTTGTCCACTGCATTTCGGTGAGGAATGTTATATATATATATTGTAAGTTTGGGGCGGGACTACTTTACATTTGATTCCTGAAATCGTGGTTTATTGAGCAGAGGTAGAGTATTACTTTTTGTGTCAAGATATTAAAAACTGGGTGAAAAAACAGGTGACTTGAACAGGAATCAGATCATAGCTTGTGATGAAGTGTTTTGCTATTTTGACTGTAGACAACAAATGCAACTTGGCTTTATGTTGTGACCAAAACACATTATAGACATTAAGAGTGGACTATTTTGACTTTGGGTAGTCTACCAAAGCCCATTAAGCTCATATTTTGGGTCTAGAATACTATACAGAAGTACTGAGGTTGATTCTGTTGATCTACACTCCATTGTACAAAGTCCCCAGGCTATTCCCACATTTCCATTTGATGGCACTACTAGCACAAAAATGACACACTTCACCTTTAAAAGGGTTCAAACTTTCTGTGTACGGGACGTTCCATACTGACACGTGATCTACCAACCACCAGTTTTACAGCAGGCGAAAAACACCCCCGTCACCCACATGCAATTTTAAGACTGGAATAGAGATACACACGATCCAGTGCACATATGACCCATCAATGTTTATCTTCCCATGTGTGATGTGAAGTCATTACCGCTCTTCAAAAGGATGGGGGAGGACGGTTGAAGCCAGCTGTGGCAATTACTTCAGCATGGATAAAACATAAGTGGAGATGCTAAATGACTTAAATGACTCCAGTCTTTTGCATTTATTGATTCCGTGGTGTGTGGCAATGGTGATGCGTATCCGGAGGAATGCCACCTTTAACTTCAAACTTATAATGATGAAATATAATAACAATGTTTGGGCAGTTATTTGTTTTAATTCACAGCCTAGGCCTATATCGTTCAGTTAATTTAATAGGAAATAAATGTTTTTTTTTCTGACTCTGCCTTTTATTCATGTCACTCATGTCCTATAATGGCTATTTGTGTCTTAAGTCTCGGCCAATTAAATCAAACTGCAGTTATAAAATAATAGATTTAATCAGATTTCATTTGAGAGACGGATACTTGGTGACTTGTTTTCCACTCACAGTATTAATGTTTTTTCGTTTAAAAGCAGATCATTATAACAATGGCGGTTTTAATCATAATAATGATAATCCTCAATGACATCCTTTATATTCGGAATTAAAATAAACTCATTTTTGGGTTGCTGTTGATGAAGGGGCACTTGAGTTTTACTGATGTTTTATAAACACTGGTTTATTTAATACAGCATTGGAGGCAGGCTATTCATTTTTTTGTGCTTCCATGAATTGCATTATGGGTGCGAGCGGCATTCCCTCATGTAGGAGTTTAGATATTCATAGGGCCGTCCAAAACGCCTATAGGAAGCCATTTAAGGATGCTATTTTCAAATATAGCTTACCAAACATGACCCACCAAGCCACGGCCCAAAGCTCACCACTGTCATTCAAGAGCACCGCTAGTGGCCTTCACTGTCTGTTTTTTTTTTTGTTGGCCATTTCCATGAAATATGCATGATCTCCAATGCCACGGGGCACATGGCTAAGTCTTGATGGCTCTCCCTTGTCTCATATGCTGAACATTACTCTCCGGAGACCGCTGCTTCCCTGAAGGGATCAAACCAGCAGGCTGTGTATTCCGGCATGCAAACTGCATCGTAACGGTTGCTTGCTGAGCGTATGGTTCATGCCCTCCTATTGTTTACGGTGGAATGCTTTGACTATGCTGCCAGAACTAAAGAGGAAGGGACAGCAAAAGCTTATTATTTTATATCTAATGCAGCTTCCCATTCGTAAGTACATTACCAGAACTGTGTCTGCTGTAAGAAGAGGATTACAGTGTGGATCAAAAAGTTCACGTTGTGAACAAAAGAGCTGATCATAGAGGTGCTGGAATAACTTGCACGAATGATAATCTTCTTCTCGCGGTGGGGTGCGAGTTTGATCAGAGGAGTGTGGTGAGCCATGTAATTTAATAAGGTATACATTAGGGACGGGGAAGTGTACAGTAGTGTTCAGAAAGTGACAGCGATGATAGATCAGGTAAGCACATTGGTTGTGTGACTCAGCTAACATGCTAATTTTGCGATACGTGACGGTGGCATTTGTGTGGTACCAATTGGTTTGAAAACCAACGATTTCATTATTTACCCCACATCATGACAACCAAACAACACTGGACCCCATTGAATTCTATTGTATGGACACAAAACCACAGAGACATTTCTCAAAATATCTTCTTTTTGTGTTGAGTCATATACAGGTTTTTAACCACATGGATGTGAATAAATGATGAAAGAATTCATATTTTGAATGAACTATATCTTAAAGGGGTGCTGCAACGATGTGTCATGCATTCTGACTTCTTTACAATGTTAAACGTGCCGTCTTCTCATGCTTAACATGGTCAACGTGTCAAAAAACGAGTTGGGCGTTGTAGCGAGGAAGGCGGGACGAGAGCCGTGGGGCAGGAAGGCGGGGCCGGTGGCGTGAGTGATAATGAGTGTCAGCTGTACGTGCACCGGTCCCGCATGCCTCACGGGGAGCTAGGGAGCATAAGAGGAAGAGCGACGGGACTGCCGAGGAGAGAGGACCCGGGCCCGGAAACTGTTAAGTTTGTTTATGTTTGTGTGGCCGGTGTTCTGCCAATTTATGCATCCCTATCAAATTTTGCTACCTCCATACAAAACAGGACTAACCCCTCCCCCAACCCAACCCTTACACCTAAATAACCCCTCCCCCAACCCAATCACAACACGAGGGTAGCACAAATTTATGGGTAGCATAAATTGGCAGAACACCGGCAGTCGACCATGAGGTGGCTGCCGGTCTTTTGTTCTTGGATTATTGTTTGTTTATTTTTCATTAAAGTTTCTTAAATGTTCGCCGGTTCCCGCCTCCTTCCTTCCCTACATTGAACATTGTTACATTGGTGCCGAAACCCGGGAGGAAGGAGGGACATGCTGTCGAGGAGCCCTCGCCGCCGAGCGGCCTCGCGGTGCTGGGGAGTTCGGGCAGCACGGACGAAGGAGGTCCGCCAGCGGCTGCCCGAAGCGGTGGTGCCGGAGAGAGAAAGCTCGACAGGGGACGAAGACCTCCCTGCCGGGCTCCTGGGCCGAGGTGGGGTGGCGGCCGTAGAAGAGGGAGCGGAGGAGTTCGGTCCATTTGCCGTGGGCCGGAGCCTACTACTGTCCACCAAGGAAAAGGGGAAGAGCAGGGAACGGACGGCTCGCTGCCGGCTGCACTCGGGGCTAAGCCATCGCCGGCCGCCAGGAGGCGGAGGAGGATCAGGTCGCCCCGGAGCGTCCCCGCACCACCGCATAGCACCGCGAGGAAGAGCCTCTCGGCTGGGCTGAGGACCGAGCGTCAGCGTGTCGGGGAACCGGACCACTTTTTTTTTTGTCCTCTCTCCCCTCTCTCGTCCCGGTCGCTCGGGAAGCTCCCGGCTCCGTTCTCTCGCCTCGTCCGTGCATGCCCGGTCACTGGGGCCCTCATGGGAGAAGGCCCCCCGGGGGGGGAGTAAGCACAGGCTCGGTGCTGCCCCCCGGCCTGTGAGGGGTGATGGGGGTATGTAGCGAGGAAGGCGGGGCGAGAGCAGTGGGGCGAGTAAGGCGGGGCCCCCGCATGCCTCACGGGGAAGCTCGGGAGCATAAGAGGACGAGCGACCGGACCATCGAGAGAGAGGACCCGGGCCCGGAAGTTAAGTGGAGTCAGTTTGTTTGGCCGGCAGTCGGCCGCGAGGGGCTGCCGGCCTGTTTTATTATTGTTTATTTACTTTCACGATTAAAAGTTTATTGTTTGAATGATGCCGGTTCCCGCCTCCTTCCTTCCCTACATTGAACTGTGTTACAGGCGTATTACGTAGTATTTCTGTGCTCGATACACTCCCCCAGCGATCGCACAGGTTTCGGAAAGTTTTTTTCGAAAATATAAAACTGTTTCACAACAATTTTTCTTAGTCCCTTATTGGACAATTCTCCCGGAAAAGCACGGGGCACGCCCACGCGGCAGCAAGGAGAGCAGGAAGAGGAGCATGCGCAGACGTCACTTGTGTGCAGGAGAGAGAGAGAGAGAGAGAGAGCATACGTTCACGAAGTTCAGGTGTTTGTTTGTTCACTGCATTTTGGTGATGAATGTTATATAAACGGTGGATATAACGCTGGATTTGGAGATCGTTTGAAACTGATATATGGAGCCGTCCCAGCGCTAAAAGATGCCGGACATGAACCGCATGCGGTGAGTGAAACTGATGTCTGTGTTTTGTTGGCAATGTGCTTTAGTTCAGCCTACCCCTCCCCCCGCACGCGCAGTATGCTTTCGGAAATCATCGTACAGCTGTATCTATCTTTTATAAATGCAATCAAACTAAATACTCTTCGAAGATACGAAGTATGCAATACTACTCTATAGGTACTCAAGATTAAAATGAGATTGGCAGAAACCGCGTGTGTTAGGGCCGCTTTAAAGAAAAAGAGATGTTCTTGTGTTTTAAACAGGCAAATGCACCCTAACACCGCATCCTAACCAAACGCGATGCGATGAGATTCCTGCGTTAAGCTATTTGTTTGTCCATACCGAACGCGAAAAAGGGGCGGGACGCGACAATCAATCACAAGACACAGCCAAACAGTTTTTCTCTGTCCACGCAGCCTCGCACGCTGCAGCTGAAGAGTGCACAAAGAGAGATGCGTCCTGTTCTCATGATTTCAGTGATGCCTCACCAGACGCTATGCTATAATTTTAGAATCTAAACATATGTAATCAAACGTATATAGCCTGTCCTCATAAATGTTTGGCGATTAATATTCCTGAGGTGCAGAACTTGCATCGAATGCGATCTTTCTAAAATAGAAATGGCCGTTGCTCGTCACGCAGCGCTGTCGCGGCTGGTTAGGACAAAACCTCTGGTTAACATGAAAAAGATACCTTTTATCGCGTGTCGCGGCGTCGCATCGCGTTTGGTTAGGACACGGTGTTAGACGTGTTTGTTTGTTTTTTAATGTGAACTATTTTTATACACAATGACCTCAATGCACAACCCTAGTAAAAATGTATGTTAATGCAGTTTTTACGTAAGGATAATCTGCGTGGTTTTGTGTGTAGTGGTTCTAGATTCTCTGCAGAATCAAACTAATGGATCATCCACAAAATAATGATTTCAGCCCACGCACTGATGTTGTTGTTGTTTGGATGTTTGCGTGTTGGCTGTTTAGCAATGCATGCTTTTCTGCTGGAGGAAAAGCTTTCAGCTGTTTTGGATGTGCCGAAATCACAATTTTGCAAACGTGGAGCATTAGCATGCACTCATTTTAATTGCTATTAATTACTGAGAGTCCAAACAATCCCTCAGGTGGCTCATAGACGGTTCGTGTCATTGTTTACACGCAGTCTTGGCCTTTCAGGAGGACACCAGGAGGTTGTATGTAGCTCCTAACACAAGGCCAGAAGGTCATGGTTCGTGCCTCTATTATTTATCATCCGTGAGTCACATTTGCCTCCTCTGTCGCACATTCTTGCGAGGTAATGTCATAATCGAGGGACAGCTGGCATCCTCGTTTCCTGTCGGCACATATTTTCTGCCACATCAGTAACAAGAGCCTACACACTGCTACAACGGTCACGGCTCGATGCATTTCTGCGTTTGAACCCCCCTCCACATTCCTCCTCTAGATCAGTGTTGTTGTGGTACTTCATCGCTGGTCGTCTCCCCCACCGGCTTCCCAGGCAAAAACCTCTACACTGTTTCTGTCTGGTTTACTTCCAGATGCAGCAGTTTAGAGTCTACGTGCCAAAACCGATACTCGGTTAACTTAGACTAACATCTGCAGATACTAGATCCAGATTAGTTAGAATAAATTATATGTATCAGTATCTGTGGATACTGATACATATAATTTGGTAGTTTTATTTTATTCTGCTTATTTACAGTATGGGCAGAGGTGGGTAGTAACGTGCTACATTTACTTCGTTACATTTACTTGAGTAACATTTTGGAAAATATGTACTTTTTAAGTAAAATTAAAAGTGTGTACTTTTACTCTTACTTGAGTAAATTTCTCATAGAAAATCTGTACTTTTACTTCGTTACATAACTTACATTGCGTGACGTTCCTTCGTTCCTTCATTTTAAAATATGCTTTTTAAAATGCGTTGTTTATTTCAAGGTTGTAGTCTCTTTTTACGGGCATTCCTGAGTGATCGATTCTTTTGAGTCGATTCCTCTGAAAGCATTAATTGAACAATGGGCAAAACCACTTGAATAGGCTAATGAATCAGTTCAAATGATTTGTTCAGTTCGCAGCACGATCTGAATCTTCTGAAGCAGGATTATTCACTCCTCGTAGCGCGAAACTTAAGAACACAAAGAGCGTTGGATGAAGTGGATATTAATCTATATCTATACAATCAAAACTGCAAATGTGTCATATTGTTTGCCAGCAATGATAAATGCCCGCCATATGCTTGCACCCGCGCGACCTGTTCGTCAGACACAGCAACATGCGCGTTACCTGTCAGACACCGAGACATGGGCTTGCAGAAATATACATTTGATGAACAGAAGGAAGAAAACTTGTTGATGGGCGTGTGGTTCACTGTTTACTGTTTGTTTACAAGTAAGAGCGTTTCACAACACACACGTGACACAACACGAGAAAACATGAGCTTTATTCAAAAATGTGTATTTCCTTTAAGAGAGCACTGCAGATGTTGTAGATCATCTTAGGAAATGCTCTGAGTTTAGTTCATGCTTTAGTTTGACATGGTCTGTTATTCTAAATAAGTTGTGTAAACTACATTGACATCAGGACTAGATGGAATTTACAGAAATGCTTGTCTCTTCTGTGTTTGTCTATTCTTTAGTCTCTCTAGTATATTGCAAAGATATCTGCTTATGATAATTAAAAATATTGATTAAAATGTCATATTAAAATATTGCCGTTAATATTAATTTTATGTAGTAGGCCTATATAATCAGATACAAAGTAACTAAGTAACTAGCTACTTGAGTAGTTTTTTCATTGCATACTTTTTTACTTTTACTCAAGTAATTTTTAAAATAGTGACTTTTACTTTTACTTGAGTAAAGATTTTGGCTACTCTACCCACCTCTGAGTATGGGTATCATTGTGTGGTGTTTGGGTCAATGTTTGCTAAAAATGGTGCAATTAAATTCGCAGACATTTATATTTATTCGAGATAAGCTTGTTCTTAGTTGAATATACGTTGTTTCACTCAGATAATAGATTTTAATATATTAATTTAAAAATAAATACATTTATTTATGCATTTATGTATGCATTCATTTATGCTTTATTTAAAAAATATAACGATCCTAAATGTGATTTTACAAAAGTATATGTAAATACATTTCTATTACTCTATTGATTTAAAAAATGAATAATGCGTGGGAATTCTAGACCCGAGAGCACTGACTGAGTAACAAAAACAAGGGTTAACACCATACAAGTGTACAAAACACTGGGTTACATTTAAGGAAATTAAAATAAAACTTTTTTCTCTTATTTTCAAATAAGAAAAACAAGAAAATCTGTTTGTCACTTAGACAACTTAAGTTTTATATATTACATATTTTAATATAGATATTTTTAAGAGTGCAGTTTTTATTCCTGTTTACATATTTTCTACTCAAAAAGGGGGGTTGGGACGCAATATACAGTATCAAGGTCACACCCTTTTTCATTTTTAAACAGCCAGTTTGTTTAACATCACACAATTGTCTCTGATGATTTGATTTTATCAATCACTTTTACTGTTCGGTTGCCTGATACACCAATGCATTGCAAGTTTCTCTCAGTGTTTCTCCACTGTGTCTTAAACTCGGTTATTTTAATCTCTTAACCAAAGAACACGGCAAACCAAATAGATTCAACTCGAACAGGTGCATTTTTCTACCTTCTTTGTTTTGACATGAGTGACTAACCTACACACAAGGGACGTGCTGACATTATGCAGGTGCCGCTGCGAGCTTTGCATTTTCTGACACGTCTTGTTCTTTCGGGACTTTTCTTAAAAGGTGAGCTTGCGTCAACGTGACAAAAGTGCTGTGGAAAGAAAGGCAAAAGAACAAGGCTGAGAGAATGTAAAGGGGTTCCTGCTGGCCCTCTTTAAGAGATTTTTAGTCATTATGGGCACAAGCAGACATCGCTATGGAAACAGCGAAGCTGGAAGGATGGAGGCGATGGAAAGGGGCAGGAAAGGTGGCACCTAAGAATGATGGATGGTATGATGGCAGAACAGAGAGATGCAGAGAGATTTCAGGTGACCCAGTCACTCATCAGCGCTGAGGTTTCTGTCAAGAGTAAGAAAAGGACCCCGTGTTTTGATGTTAGACAGTCTAGCCAGACGCTTCACATGACTGTCAAACAATGCCAAAACCCATCTAAACTTCTTGAAAAAAATGTAAGGAAACTCAGTTTTAAGATTTACACATTGAGAAATTTTAAAAGAAATTTGAAGTTAATAATATGCCGCCAAAAAAATGATTGTATTACTGAGGTCTGCTCATTTTCTCTCACAAATGTATTGTTTTGCTTCATAAGACCATTTAGATTATTTGAATGATGGGTGTACAGTATGTGCTTTTTGGGAGCTTTACCGGGTTACCATACAAGGAAATAAAATAATGGAATTTTAATATAAATGTTCAAATTAAGAGAGGAAGTCATAGACATCTGGAATGGCATGAGGATGACTAAATTATGAGAGTTTATATTTTAAAAAAACAATTCCTTTAGTGGAGATCTCGGTTATGTATTATAGGTACCTATTTGAAGTTTACCTCAGACATTTATTTTTCGATATTTCGCCAATAATCGGTATCGGTCATTAAAAGCAATTTTGCAAACTGTCGTCTATTGACCGATAGTTTAAAAACAACCTATGATCAGGGCCGATATATCCTGTCATTCAAAAGAAGACAGGAAAATGCAATGAATTTGTGCTTTGTATATAGAAAATGTTAAGAAACATAACCAGTTGGATGATCAATATTAATAGTCATTATATGAATAAATAATATTCAGAAAGTTAAGAAATATTAAATTAATCTTTAGAATCGGCTATCGGTAAAGGTGAAGAAATGTAGCATTGCTGCATCTCTATTTTTTATGTTTTGGTAAAAAATGAAAAAGAGCAGGGTGTCTAAGAAGCTACATTTTCTATTAAAAAAATGAAGCCTATGCTTTCTGACATTACAGTAATTTCATGACAACCCCACCCCTCCTCACTACATTAATGATAATGTAATGACACATTATTTAAATTGTAAAGTACTTATATAGCATTTCAAATAACGTATTTTATTGCATGCATTTTATTTGATGATGATTACAAAAACAATGCGAGCATTCACACAGGAGGGTTTTTTAACTGTTACAATAATGAGGATCTAATAAGAAACATCAAAGAGGTTAATGAGAGCTACAAACACATGCAAAAAAAAACAACAACTGTGCAAATTACAGTAATGAGAATGGGAATGTGCATAATTGTCATAAAACTAATGTCACCCACACGCACTAAAACTTCTTTAAATGGGCTTTGTTTTGTTCACACTAAAAAATGAGTTATAATTTCACCCAAAATCCAAATATATAAACCAAAGATTTCCTTGACAAGCTTTGTGAGATTCAGCCAGTTCTGGTACCATCAAAGTTTGTTTGTTCAAAAAGGAAGTTTTAAATAAATGTAAGGCATAATATCAAAAAACTTTGGTTATTGTTACCTTTGAAAAAAGTACTGTGCTCTAGTTTTAGACCTCTTACCTTCCCAGTCCCCAATGTGAACTTAAAAACGTGTGTGCAAATTAGTGGGCGAGTGCCCCAAGATGAAATTTCAACTCCATATTTTCCTTTCCCTTTCTAACTTCAGAAACCAGCCTTCTTATATTAAACACCGTTCAGCCACACTGCCTCTAGTGTGCGAATCTCACCGGGCGCAGATTCTTCTGATTAGGCCAGAAGCCTGAGTCATACCGCAAAATTAAAATGATCAGAAGCCGAGCCTTGAGAAATATCCGGAAAAGACACTCAATTATACACCAATCAGACGGAGGCGCCTCTCTTTTAACTGCTGCTTTATACCCTTCACCAGCCTCTGACTGGGCAGGAGTGGCCACCCTCCTCCCCCGCTCAACCCCCACACACAGCCGGAGCTTTTCCGCTACCCATAATGCCACGCTTCAATCCTCGGCTGGTTGACGTTGCCTGATTTCCATCCATTGACATTTTTGGAAAGGGTGATCATTGAGATGCTGTGCGAGTGCCAGACCTTTTTAACCACTGTTTGTGGGCGTAATGGAGGGAAAATAGAAAGAAGGATGGAGAGAGAGAGAGAGAGAGAGAGAGAGGGATGGCAAAAAAAAGAGAAAAAGGACACCAAAAATAGCTAATACGGGAGAGTGGGGTAAGATGTGTGTGTGTAGCTTGTGTATGAAGTTAGAAATGTCTAAAAAAATTAATGTTACCATTTATTGGTAGATTTTTTTATTAAAAAAGAAAGTATATATCATCATAAGAAAATATCATCGCAAAAAACTTTTTTATTTATTTCTCAATCATTACTGGGTGGTTCATCTTGGTTTCCAAGATGTCAAATAGTATTTAAAAAACACTTGCAAACACTTTCAAAACTAACACTTTTTTTCCAAACAAGACCTCTCATTACCGTAAGTCTAAAAATGTTATATTTTGCTAAAAAAGAGAAGCCATGATGCCATGATGTTTTTATTCATCATAGCTCACATAATTAGTTTTTAATTAAACATATTTTTATAGAAATTTAAAAATGATCATTTTTAAATGTTGAAAACTGTATGTTAAGGTAATGATAATACAGCCGTGTACACAGTATAACAAGAGAATATTGTAAAAACTTTTAACTAGAAAATATAAACAAATCTGATCTGGCAGGTGTGTTACTTCAAACAAAATCAAGCTTAAAGTACAAATCTGTGTGTGTGCATGTGTGCGCGCGTGCTTGTGTGTAAACAGTTCTTTTAAAATGTTACAGTCATGGACAAATGTTTAAATTACAACATATCATGCACTGAAACATAGCTGGACGCATTTTGGTAATGAGATTACCCTGTACAATGAGACTACCCTGTACAATGAGACTACCCTGTACAATGTCTCTTATATGTTATTATCCCCCATTTTCTGTAAAATAGTCTTTATTTTATATATGCACAATGTAGAATCTTTTAGACTGTAAATCGTATTATATTGTATTGTCATGGTGTTGAATGTCTGTACTAGAAGCTTCCATCACCAAAGAAAATTCCTTGTGTGTGCAAGCACACTTGGCAATAAAGCTCTTCTGATTCTGATTCTGAGATTTTCAGTAGAAAATGCAATAATATACAGAAATAATTCATTACTATGTTAAAATTATTCTTTGTGCGAGGTAGAGAACACAATTATCTTTATTATGTCATTTTTATGTTTCTGAATTATGCGTTTCATATTTAAAATAATTGCTGCAATGATGTTTCGTTGGTTTTGTCAGAACAACCCTTTGTCTGTGGGTTTTGCAAATATTTAACCAATAAAAGTATTTAAAAGAGCTTGTCCACTTTGACAACACAGTGGTAATAAAAATTTTGTTTTGGCTAAAAGTAGCAGTTTTGGAAAATGAGAGCGTATATGTTTTCTTCTGTCCGTAACATTTCAATTACATTCTAATTTCAGTTTGTAGCATACATCCTAAAATATCATTTTATTTATACCTCATTCCTCCTTGCCTAGAGGACCACTTAAGTAAAAAGTGGCACATTTTACCCCACTCTCCTCTATATAGGCCAAAGTATCGCCTTCTATCGGCTTTTCCAGCAGTGACTGTAACTGTGCCATTAGCAGTAACACATTCTGATGTTAAAACGACAGTTGAGCTCTGGCTAAATCCCACAACCTAAACCTGCCATCTGTAATGTGATGGCATATCTGGGCAGCTTAATCCAACCCTAGGCCCAATATTTACTCACGTCTCTCCAAGCACAGCCACCGAGATCACTGTGAGATTTGAAGTGACAGGAGGGGTGGCCGGGGCACGCCGCCCTGAAATCAGAACACCTCTGGAGAGATTCGCGCTTTCAACACTCGAGACCCAAGAGCAACTGAGGCCGAGCGAGCCGCGGTGGGTATATAAGTCAGCTCTCTTCTTTGCAATTGAAGAGAAGACCATCAAAGTCAACACCTCGTTCTTCAAAGTTGAGTTAAACTATTTCTCAGACCCAGATAAAGGACTGTCTTAGAACAGAAGGTTTTATTTAGGAAATGTGTTCTTTCAGACCAGGATAAAACTTGATTTGAAGGCAAGAGGGTTTGCTAGAAGAGAGTCACCAGAGGACAGCCCAGCATGATGCCTTTGGAGCTGTCAAACAAGCTGTTGTCAATGGTGGTTATTAAAGTTTGATTAGAGCTTGCTGATGTTCAGACTTACGGCTACTCACAGGCTCTCTTTGATGGGTCAAAACAGGGTTAAAGGGAAAAAGACCATTACGTGTTTAGGGTAATTGCAGCTCTAGGGGTTACTCAACCTTCCATTTATCTCCCTCTGGAGATGGGACCCTGCTGCGCTCGCGCGCCACCCGTCAGATAACCGTGAGAGAATGCCAGAACTGCCGCGGGAGCGGCTAAAAGAGCCATTTTCTTATAAGACACGCAAGATTTTACAGCTATTATTTTCCTCACGTAATTCCGTGATTGTACCCGGTTCTCACAGTACAAAAAGCTTGAGTTTCATTTCTGATGTCGTGTATAGAACTGAAGCACCAATTTGAGGTCTAAATGAGCTTTTACAACTCAATACTGTGTAGGCATTATGTCGGCAACTTTATTTTAAAGCATTAGAGAAATCTAATGTTTTTTAACAAGTCTCACCTTATTTGGGTTACAATGTCAACTTACACTATGTGGACAAAAGTATTAAGACGCCCCCTTCTAATAAACATATTTATCTATTCCAGTGATTCCTATCAAAACAAATAATAATGCTACATCATAAAATACCATATTAAAGGATTTTGTTTCCATCTTTGTTGCAACAGTTTTAAAAGGGTTCTTTTCTGTTTTGAAACAACTGTACCCGATGGGTTTGAGTGATGAGTGTTTGGCTCAAAGGTGTTCCGCTGGGTTCAGGTCTGGGACCACTCAAGTTCTTCCACATTAGACTGAATCAATCATTTCTTTTTTAACCTTGGTTTGTGCACAAGGTCAGTGTCCTGTTGAAATAGAAAAGGGTCCTGCCCAAACTGTTGCTATGAAATTAGAAGCACGCAATTCTCTAGAATATCATTATATGCATCCTATAGTGCACATATTTTAAACATCTGTTCCTAATGCATCCATACATTAAAAGTCTACATTATTAATTTATAACAGCATTTATGAAAGTGTCTTGGAGTCTTAAATATGAATATACTGTTTATACAGTATGTATGTGTCTAAAATGATTTATCTCCAAAAGTTTAATCCATAATGTATTGATGTATGCTACTAATGCACATACAATACAAACAAAAAAAATACAACCAAGACTTTTCTAATGTTAATGAATATAACTGATTACTTACGTGATTCATTTTTAAAACTGAAGTACATGCATTATTGTGTCTTACATTATCATTCTAACTGAAATAGAATATGCGAGTGAAAACTTGAAACCGCTGTCTCTCGCAGTTTGCTCTACAGTACTTGTGTTTTCATCAGTATATCTGCAGTCGGGCCTCCAGAGGAAGCACTTCCCAGACAAAAGAGAAACGCCAAGTTCAGCGAGAAGGCAATTCACTCAAATCTACTTCCTCGACCTGATCTTGAGGAAATGGATGTGACATTTCCCCTGAGACTGCCTAAAGCAGTATCACTGCCAGTATATTAAGAGGTGATCAGCCAAGAATCTGAAAGCGCGGATTAAAAGATAGAGAGCGCAAATGAAAGTTTACTTTATAATACAGATGTTTCACTTTTAGACAAGCTTATAGATGTTATGTGTATTTTTCATGCCTTTCTATGCAAGAGTAGCTTGATATAAAAATACATGTATACTTTACGTTATCAATTCATTGAGTTTAGAGCGGAACTACAGTATCTGTTTGTATGACCAATGAACGACAGGAGACGGTTTTGAATGTGAACATAATTTTATGTGAAAGTGAACATAATTTTTACTAAGCAACCCTTTCATGTTCGTATTTTTGTTACTGTAACGCTAAACAATCTTATTATAGACTGTTTCATCGGATGCACACACCTGGCCCAAAGTTAACTTCCAGACTGTGTTCGGTTATAATATCACAATTTGTTTTATATTTAATTTATATTAATATGAATTTATATTAATATGTTATTGTACTGTATTGAATTAAATGAAAACTACTCAACAGTTATTGATTCTTTGCGGAGGTCTACCGGAAGTTAAGTTCGGGCCACATAACGCTTATGTTGTTGCCGCTGAAACTGTCTAGTATTTAATTACTGTAATACCCAAAATACGACATTTATTTATTTATTTCAAAGTTATTTATTGATGATCATTAATTAATTCTTTTCATTAACCAGCATCTCCATCATCAGTTGCTACATCAATACCATAAGTTGTTTGGGGGTTTTTGGCATTACACATTACTGTAGCTAATACAAAGTCGGCACTGCAAATAAACTGTAGGTTTGAAGTCAAGGTCCAGTCCGTGTTATCTCTTCCACTTTGCTGTGCATCAGATCAAAGTAGCGCAGGCTCGGCTTTGATAAGAAGCTCACAGTCAGAGGCAATATCAGTCGGCGTGTCTAAATTAGCAGTATCGATTCAAACATTCGCTGTGAACTGTACCGCCAGATGTCTGAATCCATATACAGTGTCATGGTTTACACACAAAAATATGACCTCAAATGTCAGGATGTCAGAATGGAAAAGATTATCTGATGGAAAATGTAAGCAGTGCTCTTCCGTGCTCTGTGTGCGATGCAAAGTATGAATGTTTTGTGTTACGGGGTGCAAATAAGGTCACCCCTGTGTTTAAGACTTCCACATGCCTGAGTTACAAAAAATTAAGTAAACCAAGATCCATAAGGTCAGGTGAGCTAGATCTAAATTCTATAAACTTGTTGGTATCAAATATACATTGCTGATTCTTTGAGATTTTTATCAATATGACGTTTAATTCCTTCCACGCACTGCCCTGCAGGTTATTTATTTTCCACCCCCTCCTGGCGTGTTCATTATTTCTGCCGATGAAAACATACGCCCCTTCATTAATTTTATACTCTACAATCTATCTCAATTACTGACAAATCATTTATTTATGGTTTTAATTTTGATTAGTGGCCTACGAACTCCACGAAAGAACACAAACAAGCATGTCAAAGGAACCAAACTCAGGTTTGCTAATGTAATGACACATCAGGCAAGGAATGAGAGATATTAAACCACCTTAAACCACATTAAACATAATTACATATAAACTCTCCACCTCCACGACCCTTTCCAAAATCTGTAAATGAACGTGGGTTGATTTCGAAAATTAAATGTAATTTTTGTATGGTATTGTGAGAAATGGGACAGTTGATGGGGAGGGAGCCCTCTATGGACACTTAAAAAAATTGTCCGGAGGGAAGATATTACGTAATGGGTAACTTTTATTATGCCTATTATAAACTATTTCCAAATGCAAAATGTTAAATATTCATACACAGTAATATAAGTATATCCACAATTGCAATGTGCAGTGTGTAATTGTAAATATAACTGTGTAAATGTGTTATTGTAATGTACTATTATTATTATAAAATTATGCCACACTATTGGTCGGTAGTTGCTTAACGCATTATAAGACATCAAACCCCAAATTAATTCACCTTCCAATTTTAGCATGCTATTCGCATAACATGGTTATCGAAGAGACCGTTGAGTGGTTCATCTAAGGCTGAAACCTTAGAAAAGGAAAACAAAAGCATACAAAATAAACAACTAGATAAAATCAATAGATTTACCAAGTAGGTTTCGCCGGCCTGTGCTGTTGTGTACAGCTCCATTCTTAGAATTAAGGATTTGTCCATTTACCAAAGAACAGTAAATTCTGTGTAATTCTTTCTCAACAGCACCTTAAAGCAAAAAGCCCAGACTTAGATTCACAGGAGGGCGAGCCAATCCGTATCGATCCTTTTCAAACAGAAGCATCTTCAGGCCGAGCTTATCCTGAGTGCTCTTTTCCAGAAAGAATACCTCATTTCAGATAATCTGCCTCTCTGAAATGAAATCAAACAGAGGGAGAGAGAGAGAGAGAGAGAGCAGAAGAAAGCGAACCACAGAACGAGAGAGGTCTTCACACCGGCCTGGCTGCGCTCCAATTCACGCAAGCATGTCTGATTAGCCCCAGCTTAAAAAGCCACGTTCACACACTCCTTTTCAATATCCCTGATTAAAAGTTGACAGGGGCGTCTGCCACTGAGCCAAAACCCCTTTTTACTTTTTGGAAATATTCATCAGCCAGACAAAGTGAAAATAGGAGTAGTTTCGGACCGGTGGATGCAGCAGTTTCGGGCGTGCGGACCGAGCTCGCTTCTTTAAAAGATGATGAAAAATGGCTCATTGCCACAAAGAAAACAAGATACGGATGTGATTTATAGTGCCTGATGTGTTATGATACTTTGCACAAACTGCACGCAGATCACATTTTGTGTTCATTTTATTGTTGTCAAACAAAAATGTGATACATAATTCTAGGTATAATTCAATTTGTCATCTGTTGGACATTCCTTAAAGGGATAGTTCACCCTAAAGTAAAGAATTCTGTCTTCATTTACTCACCCTCTTGTTATTTAAAACCTGTGTGGCTTTCTTCTGCAAAACACAAACAGAAGAAGATATTTTGAAGAATGTTGGTAACTGAACAACGACGGTACCCATTCACTTCTATTGTATGGACACAAAACCCATGCAAGCCAATGGGTTTCCTTTTTGAGTAAACTCTCTCTTTAAAGATTTTGTTGATATGCTGTTTTTACATCCATGGAACACAAATTAGGATGATTTTTGAAGAATTGTTCCTATTTTGTCATACAACAATGACTGTCAAGCTTTAAATAAAAATAAAAAATCTCCAAACAGCAGTATGACCAGGTCAAAATAGTTGTTTTCTCATAGAAAACATTTTTTACTATGCTTTGATTTTCATATGAATTCATGCAATAAAAACAAACAAAAAAGTTGATCTTGACTATTAGAAAAAAAGCAGAAATGAAGCTCCACCAAACTTAGTCATACCAAAACATACTGTGTAAATGAGATTCTAGAAATTCATATGAATTTGTGACCTTGTAAGGGATTGTGTTTGGTCACATGGACCACTTTTATTGCTTCTGCTTTTATTGCCCTTGTTCACCATAAACACCATATATCTTAACAATTCTTCTACTTTTCTTTTTTAAACAACAGCACACAGGTTTGTGACTATATAGCGTCCGACCCTTTGTTTTCAGATGAACTGTTCCATTAAGGAGACTGACAGCGTCAACATTTTTATTGTAATTCCCAAAGATCAATGCGCAGACCTCTGTGGATAAACGCTGCCAAGCCTTTCAGTTTCTGACAGATAATACATGAGTTCATCTGTTATATAAATGGAAGGCAAACACTTGTGACGGTTTGCGGCAGCCCCAAATTCCCATTTCTCTTTTAGGCGTTTTCTTCCCCTTCTGCTTGTTTAAATTCTTCGCTGCTCAGGCAAACTCCCTCGGACATGTTTTTATCCAAAGTGTGTCTGGTGGCTTTAGTGTCACGCAGGCTAGCCGTGCGACATCAGTGTTGTGCGCATCCACACACCACTGCAACGTTAAATATTCACGCGTGCTGACGCAACACACATGTGTGATTGCAAACGATTTTAAACCCTTCTAGGAATGATTTAAGCGCATTTGATCGTGACAAAAATGTACCTGCAAGACCATTGTGAAGAACGTTTCTTACTACGCTTCTCATCCTAATGCCTTTCGGTTGTGAAGACATGTATCGTATCTTTTTTTTACTTCAGTTATTATTTAAACTCATTATTTAAAGGAATAGTTCACCCAAAAATAAAAATGATGCCATCATTAAGTCATCCTCATGTCATTCAAAACCTATACATGATATTTTCTTCAGTCGAACACAAAAGATGACATTTTGAGAAATGTCTCAGTGGTTTTGTCTCTATACTAAGGAAGTCTCTTCTCGATGTTCTTCAAAGGTTTGAAATGACACGAAACGAAAAAAAGTTACAGCATTTATGTAAATTAGATTAAATTTAAATTCTTTAAAATGTCTGCTATTAAAAATTCAGTTTTTCCCAAATGCAGCCAAGTTCATTGCTGAAACATTTTGTGGAAGGCACCCCCATCACACGCAGCGCCGCCTGTACACGCAAATAATTGGTTGGTGAGTGGAAACCAGTCACTCACAAAAATAGGCGATAAATTGCTTATCACACTTGTCATCTGATTAACTAAAGAGCTAGCAGATTCCATACTGTGAGCGTGTAGCTGCTGCAGTATGACTCATTGGTGCAGGTGGTGAATGTCATTTGCCTTGTTTAGCCTCTCTGGCACATTAAATGCATTTGTTGCACTCAAATTCCTCTCGCACGAACGCATCGCAGACACACTGCATTATTGCATCTCTTGTAACCGAAAGGTTTTGGCCTGAACTTATGAAGAAATCTAATCCTATAGATTCCTTACGGTTCTCTGCGGGCCATCTATTAGCCGATACTGACATCTATTTGGCGTGCTCCTGCGGCCGGCAGCATGCAACAAATCAAAGCGTTAGCTCCACTGTACGGCCACGCAAGCCTGCTTATTTGCATAGCTAGTGGCTAGCGCACAAGAATTCCCTGTTAGGCTCGGAATAAACAGGAATGGCAGAGACGCGACGTTCCCCACATACTGATGAGTTCCTGCTGTCACGGTCTACCTTAATGGACAAACGGCCCAGCAATTTGACTGTAGTTGGCCACGGTATTGTTATCTGGGTAATGAGGCCGCAGACAATGTGTTAAGAAACATCACAATATGTACCGCTCTAAATGAAAGCACCGGGGACCCAGACCAGAACAGAAAGACGTGACAGACACTGAATAGAATGCATTTAGACCTCATCTGCGATGAGACCAAAGGCATTATGGGATTGCATTCGTACTCAAGAGTTTGACCATCTGTCTGATTAATACTGATGATTGTTCATACGTTCAGGGCTGCCTCTGAAATGGATAGAACATTCTGCGATGCACTTCAACACAATCTCACGAGAATTATTGACTATTTTACGAGGCGGCTAATTGGTATGAATTCGTACAATCTCATTCATACATTTTAGTACGGTTTGGTTTCGCGCCAGTGACAGTTGGGTTTAGGGGTGGGGTTAGGGAGGGGCTTCAGTATTGCCTTTTCTGGTAATCATACGTTTTTGAACGATTCACGTCGTACGAAATCACACGAATTAGCTACTTCGTAAAATAGTGATGGTTAGGTTTAGGGGTAGGGTTAGGGGAGGGGCTTCAGTATTGCTTTTTCTGATAATCGTACATTTTGAACGATTCACGTCGTACGAAATCATACGAATTAGCCACTTCGTAAAATAGTGACAGTTGGGTTTAGGGGTAGGGTTAGGGGAGGGGCTTCAGTATTGCCGTTTCGATTCAAATTGTATGAAATCATTCGAATTAGCCACTTCGTAAAATTGTTACGAATTCCTGTAAGATCAGGTGCACTATACAAGAATATAGTATTATACTGCATATGTACGTATTATACTGAAGCTGCACAAATCCACCTTTGTATGGTGTAAAAATGGTGTCTTCGTATGCGTCCTGTACATTCTGCCAATTACATATTCTTATGTATTTTTGGTTATATTAATGTTTTACAAAGCAAAATTAAAGGGATAGTTCACCGAAAATTCTGTCATCATTTACCTTCATGGCATTTCAAACCTGTATTAAGAATGACATGAGTGAGTAAACGATGACAAAAACTTTCATTTCTGTGTGAACTATCCCTGCATCTCCTGAAACCTGATAAAGTTGTTCTGGATAGAAATTGCATAACAACAACCCTGAGCCCTGCACAATGACAGTCTTACACAGTCTCTTCTCTCGTTTAAAGCGAAGCAAAAGAGAACAGTGTAATCCAATGTAAGTCAGTTCATCACACCCGCCATGTTGATCTGAGATTTACCCATAATTCCATTAAAGCAGACGAAACACAGAGGCACTGCATGGTTTTCGCTTCTCTAAAACTGAAGGTGCGGTTAAAACAAGAGCTCTTTCCCTCTCACTCACACACACGCTAAAGCTAGATTGATGTCCTGCACTCTGTTCAGAATTTGCTGAAACAGTTAGTAGTTAATATATTATAATTAATCAATGCAACGAGTGATGATCTGAGGATGGAGGGTACAGTCATGAAAGAGTGTGTTCTGTGTGTGTGAGAGAGAGAAAGCGAGGTGAACTAATCCAACTGAGTGCCTACAATGTAATAAGTAAACCCAGCTTAATGGAGTCATTTAAGCAGGAGAGACTGCAGAGGTAATGCTTAAGGTATCATTGAGAGCTCATTTCCAAGGGTTTGGCTTAACACAAACATTACTGTTATGTTCGCCTCATTGTACAGGATTTGCCTTGTTTATCATTCATATGGCTATTCATTTGCATAGCTTCTCGGCTGGCCGTTGTTTACCTCTGGTTAAAAAATACATGCAAAATGTGACATCGCCTCAACACGTCAATCACACTCAGTCAACACAAACAGTTAAAGGTCGAGGGTCTTTTCTGCATGTTGAAGTATTGTCACATATTATGCGGGAAAGAGACACAATACGAAGGCTCGTCCGAGATATGGAGAAATATTGAGTTCCTGTATCACTCCGTTCGCCAAGTTTCATCCAAACGGCTATATCATGAGGTAAAATAATACATCTCTCTCCAAAGTCTCTACACTAAGTGCTCTGCCCTTATAAGTGAGTAGGGAACATATGCGTAGGGAACGCATGCGAAGCAGTTTCGCAAACTGTGCATTACCAGTTATAAAGTTGTAAATAACGTTCAATTTCTTGCACAGTTCGATCGACTCGCTTAAATAAAACGTCATTACATCGAAAGAAGCCGCAGGGATTACTTTTATGTTGCCTCTATCTGTATTTTGAACGTTTAAAGACATGAACCATGAAAAATTATGGACCACACCTCCAGGTAAAACTCTTTATTGTTCTACCTAAGAAATAATGTCACATACATCTTGGATGGCTTGAGGTTGAGTAATTGATCAGCCAGCTCCTCTACAGATATGACTGTTAAAGCTAATCCAATGCAATTTAGGTTACAAATGTTTTGCATATTTTGCATGCAGTATTTGGGGCTCTTATTTATTAATTTCTGCATTGACTGCATTTCCGCCTAGTACACATGATTGAACAGTGTTGGAAGTGCATAAATGGTTTTACCTGGAAAACTGAGCTCATGATAGACAGACAGAACAACACATTGAATGGTTATTTTGTCTGAGTTGTATCCAGTTATATGCTTTATCAGTAAGGTAAATATGTGTTTTGTTAAAGTAGCTATTTTCTATATAAATCTCCAAATTTGATTATTAATAATTATTCTTAATTCATTAAATAATAATTAAAATAATTAAAGAATAATATTTTTTACTTTTACTCAATTACTTCTTTAACACCAGTACTTTTACTTGTAATTGAGTACAATTTCAGCAATGTAACAGTACTTGTACTTAAGTACAAATTTCCAGTACTCTTTCCACCCCTGTTTGTGGTGCACTTAAAACATTGCTCTGGTTGTTTGGGGAGGATTTAAGGAGGTCTATCCATTTTATAACAGTTAAACGTTTTGGCAGATTAATTATCGTTTGTATTCCTGTCATTTTCCTTCAAATACTGTGGTAAATTTTTGTTGTTTACTCAAAAATAACTGTTTTGTCATACAGCTCTTTTTTCTGTGGAACACAAGAGAAGATATTTTGAGAAATGTCTCCGTGGTTTTGTGTCCATACAATGGAAATCAATGTTGTTTGGTTATCAACATTCTTCAAAATATCTTCTTTTGTGTTCTGGAGAAGAAGAAAGTAAGTCATACAGGTTTGAAATGACATGAGGGTGAATATATGATGAATTTTATTTTGGCTGAACTATCCTTTATAACTTTTTTAACTATGATTATTGTGGTAAAAACACCTACCTATTTGAAAACATGCATTATTTTAGCAATTCCGTTTGGTTATCCCAGTGACACAAAATGACACGCTTCACCTTAAAAGCCAATGAATATCTGCTAGTACACAAACCTACACTGTATATGACCTCAAAGCTAACCAATATGGAATAAAAGCAACTCAAAACCCACAATGGTCAACAGATAGCTCTGACGCTAACCCATGGATCTGACTTTTCAGTTCCTCTTTCACTTTCATTAAAATTGTCTTCTAAGTAGCTACTATCTACATTCTGCTGATACCCCAAAGCCCTTTTCTCTAGTCAGGGAAGGAATTAATTGTAGCATGCAGCGAGCTTTAAACCTCGAGTCCCTGACACAATGCATCTCATTATGACTTGAGAGTGGGTCCCACATTTCAGCTTGTTTATTTTACTTCCTGTCAGGAGTCTCTTTGTAAAACCCCTTTCACTGTCACGCCGGCAGACTTTTCCCATCACTAATGTTCTCTGTGTGCACTTTTGGTGATCGCACGTGGGTCTCTCTGCGCTCTCTCTTCACTTTCTAATTAAGCACTATGAAAGCAGTCAACTCTGGTTGTTCTGTGAAAATACACAGGGATTTCAGCACTGTTTCATCATGATTTCTTAGCGTATCAGTGTGTGCTGGTACGAACGACAGCGAGGTCAGTTTATCAGAAGTCAAATAGAGATCTTCCAATGATTTGCATGGCAACATCAAATAATTTCCTTTAACTCTTCCCTGAGTCAAGGTGGCTAGGTTGGTACAGTCAGCCTGCTGTTGGGTATGGATGTTGTAATTTCACCATTTGGTTGCAAGAAAGCGTTTTGGGGACGTTTAAAAGCAAATTAGTATTATGGCATTTTGCAAGCAACACGTAATGTGATTTTTTAAGTGAATAGTCGATGTTTTGTCAGTCATTGATTTTTTTCTCTTTAAAGCATACAATGGACTAAAGGAATCTGCCCTTGACAATACAGCTCAGGATAGTCACCAACGAAGGTTGAGGACTTTATAAGCTTTTGTGCTGTTATGTTGTTGTGGCTTAGAAGTGATTTGTTTTATATTATAAAGCATTAAGGCCAAGGGCTGTGTCTAGGACATAAAACCAATAGGGGCTGAGCCTAAAACATTAGGGGCTATTGTAGAGAATTTGGATTAGGTTGTAAGGGGTATTTTTTTCAAGGAAAATATGCATTGCATGAACTTTTTTATGCAATATAGTTTATTAGCAAACACAAAATAATCACATACATTTATTCTTCTCAAGGAAAATATGCTTTGCATGAACACATTTATGCAATGTAGTTTATTAGCAAACACAAAATAATCACATACATTTAAATGTATTCTCAAGGAAAATATGCTTTGCATGAACACATTTATGCAATATATTATCAAACACAAAATAATCATATGTAACTTTATACATCTGACCCATTGTTATCTATGTCTAGCTACTTATGTCTACTGTAATTCATTCTCTTGTGGACTTTTCAAAGTTCTTTATGATTCTTTTATCCATGTATTTTTCCTGTTCGTTTTTTGATGGTGGAGTATCTTCCAGACTTGACTTGAGCAAAAAAAAGCATATGGTAATGTTTGTAATGCGTTAATTAACAGTCAGTTCCTTAAGGATTTTACCTTGTTTGTAAATTGTGTAAATATTTGTAAAATTTTTTACAACTTTAATTACTTAAATACTAAAAGTATTTTTATGAATAGAAATACTTAATAACTATAAGTGATAATGCTTAACCCTAATATAAATAAAAATTGAAAGGTTTTGAAGTAAATTTTTAAGTAAACACAAACAGCCAGTGGCCTAATAACTGCTGGGGTGACTGAGCTGCTGGCACTTTAAGACTTGCGGTAAAGCGCGGATCCAGTGATACACGTCCCAAAAAGTTTTATCCCAAAAACTGTTTGCTTACTTCATACCCGATTGTGTTTAAAAAACTCGACGGACACTTTGACATAATTATAAGTGTATTTTACCATTCAAGCAATACGCCTGAAAGACTAGATTCGCGTGCTTACGTGAGGCAGCAGCAGGTAAGAAAGGTTCACACAGATCACTCACTGACCTCACATGAGCGATCCTCGTAAAAATAATGCATCACAAATTTATCAAATTCATTTTTGCTATTTGCATTGATTTTGATCAAGATTATGCCGCAATAGCACAATCACGAAAAACTGTGCGGGCTTGTTGTGATAATCCGGATTTTTATATCATGAGTTATAGGTGTACATTTTCGCACACTAAAGTTAATACCTTTCTTCGTCTTCTGCCAAAATGAAAGAAGATTTGTTTGTTTCTTGGCACACGCCGTTGCCGTTCTGTAGTCTTCTCTGCCCTCACACTGTTATATTTTATTTTGTTGAGTTCTAGGGATAGGATGAAATCAGTCACGTGGTGTGTGTATGTGCGTGCCTGTGTGTGTGTCAGACTCGGCGCGTGTGAGAGAGGCTGCAGTCAACATTGTGTACACAGCGAATTTTAAACGTCCAGTTACTGAATTCCTATTATTAGATTTCCAGGCCAAAACATTTGGGGCTAGATTACAAACAATCGGGGCTAGAGCCCCGAATAAATAGTGCTAGCGACACCCATGATTAAGGCTAACTAAAGCATGATCATGTACTTACTAGCATACTTATAGCGCTATGAATATAATGACTGATTAAAATACAATGACAGTTATTTTCGCTAATGTACAGGTTATAAAATATCATATATTCTATATATTTCACTTTTTTTCTATGATTTCTTTCCTTTCTTCTACACACTACACAAAACATGCTGGTTATTGGGTTGTTATGCTGGGTTGTTTTAGAAAAAAAATATTTCATAGGTTAAAAATATATGGGAACATACTGGATGCAGTATATGCAATATATTAAAATGAGTTTAAATTATATTTAAATGAGTAAAAAAAAATATTGACAAATGGGCAAAACCTAGGATAGTGGCATATTTAAAAAAATGTAAAATTACAACTAATTAGCATTCGTCAATTAGTCTTTTAATGTCATAAATTGTTTTTTGACAAGATTGTTACACTGAATGACATTTTAGTGGGTGTCTTCTGTAAATCTTTGAAAAATGTATGATATTTATTTTTTGCTCAGAAAAACAAAAATGCAATAAAAATAAACAGAAAACTTTTAAAGACAACTTTTTAAGACTTTTTAAACAACAATTTATAGCAGTATTACACTTATTGTTTTTATGCTTAAACCCTTTTTCGTCGTTGACCCATATTGGAACCAAGTGCTTATATTTATAAAAAAATATTTTTAGGCTACTTATGAAAAACTGCAATTTCTCATGTATTATTCAATATATTGTTAATGAATTAAAAATGTGTTATTCTATATATTTTTAAAATATATATTCAATTATTTCATATATTGAGTGTTAATATATAGGAAAATACATTTACGTTGCATAAAGGATGTCTCTACTGTTTGTTCCATAATACATTTTCTGCAAAGCTGCTTTGCAATGATGCTGAATTGTGAAAAGCACCATGGAAATAAATTTGAATGGAAGTGAATATACAAGCATAATTTGAAGCTCTTACAGCTGTAAACTTTATGTTGTGTAGCTAATATCTTTTATATCCAACTGTCCCGGCCAACTGCATTTGCCTTATAGTCATACTGGCAAGTCAGTAGAGAAAGTGTGTTTGTGTAGTACTGTACTGTGTGTATGGTCCTGATAAACTGTACATTGTGGGGACCAAATGTCCCCACCAATGTAGTAATACCAGTCATTTGTGACCTTGTGGGTCACATGGAAACCCAACATCTGTGTATGTGGAGGGTGGTGAAATGATGTACAGTACAGCCTACAATACTAGACATATATTGTACATATATACATATTTTTGCATTTTCCATGCAGCCATCTATGGCAGCTGCCTTAGCCATATGCATCTGACGTCCCTTCCGAGGGAAAGATAAACATGAGGCAGGCAGACGCGACGCGTTTCCTCGCTGCGACTCTACTGGAGTCACTGCATGAAAAGGAAAGACATATTTGCTTGTGTCACTTATCATGGGAATAGCTGCAGTAACCCATGCGGGGGTTCATATGTGTGCTGCGTGTATCCACAGTGTGAGTCACCACCGAGCACGGCACACACACTGGGAAGCAAGACAGATGCTGGGTTTGCACTCAATGTAAAAAGCTATTACGTGTACCAGTGCGATGCCTCTTTGAAAACGGGTGCCACGAGGCAGTTTTTAAATGCAGACGGAAGCAGAGCTTGTAGAGGAAATTCAAGTAGGTTGAGAATGAGGAGGAAATGCAGAATGATACATACATAAACTTAAGCTGGAATTATTAAAATGACTTGAAAGAATAACTAGCCATAACAAAATAATAGGTCATTGCTTACTTACACTTGTGTTGTTCCAAGTAAATTATGTATTACATTCCAAATCATTTGATTCAGTGGGGTGTTAACCCTTGCCAGTAGATGGGTTGATGAGTGAAAAAAACAAAGAACCAGAGGAGTACATTTGAATCATTCAGGCTGGTTTTACGAACCAAAATGATTGGCTCATTTAAGGTATGTCTGACTCAATATTAGTCATGGACATGCAAAGAAGAAATGTCAAGATTTTCAGTGAAATTAAAGATTGATTGTATATCACTTTTTTATAATATTGACACACGAGTTTTACGTTGTGTCAAACACAAGGTTGATCTATCCACCCATCTATCCATATCCATCCATCTATATTCATTCATCCATCCATTCATCTATATTCAACTATCTATCTATATCTATATAACTATCTATCCATCCATCCATATTCATCTATCCATCTATATAAGAAGAGTTTGGTCCCAAAATGAGATAACTACGTTTTTCAAATTTTTCAAAAATCATGTTTTTTTTATTGTGCATTCCAATTAATATAAATCAAACTGCAGTTGTTTTGTTTTGATTTAAGGCATAATAACTCCAAAAATACAGCTAACTAAATTAAAACACAATAAAAACATGATATAATAAAAAACATGATTTTTGAAAAAAATCTCATTTTATCTCATTTTAGAACCAAACTCTTCATATGTATATCTATCTATCTACGTATCTATATTTATCCATTAATCATTCATATTCATCCAACCATCCATCTATATATCAATCTATATTTATCCATCCATCCATATTCATCTATCCATCTACAGTATATAACCATCTATATTCATCCATCGATCCATACATACATATATACTTACATATCCGTCCATCCATATTTTCATCCATCCATAGCAATATTTCAATACATATTTGTATAAATCATTTTCTGCTGGATTTAAAATGTACTGTTATAATCATTGCTCTATTAAGTATGCATGTCAAATTTAATATAGGATGTACATTATTGACAAAAGTAAAAAAAATAGCAGAAAATAATGGCTTGCTATTCATGCAAAGCTTTCGTATGGTTTGAGAAGACTTTATTTAGGATACAGGACACTTGGGTGTAACTTTGGAGCTTGACACCCCTCGTCTCATCTACTTTAATTATCATAGTAGCAAAGATATTCATTATTTCACTTTTGTATTGCCTGTAGCAGTTTGCTCTATTGGAATGAGTAAATAATGACAGACTTCTTATTTTTTGTGTAAATGATCTTATTATTGACCGTTGTGGTAGTGGGTGTTTAAACGACTCGGAGGGTCTTGTTTAATATTTCTCTCTTTCTTTCGATTCATCCACAGGTGCCTCACCAGATGAGCACGCTGACCTTCTACAGGTACGAGCAGCCCATAGTGGACTACTGCCAGGCCCATCAACCGCTGCGGCTAAACATGAGCTACGAGGGTCCCCCGCAAAGCATGGAGGGGCTGGAGGAGCTTCCCCCTCGAGAGCGGAGCACCATCCAGACTGTAGCCCTTCCCGCCGTGCCCACCCTCAACACGGCCCCCCCGGGGCCCTGCTCACCACCCAACCAGAGAGCTCCCGTTGAGGGGCCCAGCATCTCTTACCCCACCACAGAACGCTCGGTTAGCTATCCAACGACAGAACGTTCCACCAGCACTCTCACTTTTAGACGCTAACGGCCCATCTCGGAAAGCAAGGCATGATGGGTAATTTAAAAGAGGCTGTGCCTGGGTGGTGATCCACATTCCACCGTGTAACCGCAGCGGTGCGACTCAAACTGTGCATACTGCTGCGGTATCTTCTGTGCTTACTGTTTCTCACGAACATAGAGATGTGAAGAACATTCCCACAACGTTGCCGGAGGATCTGGTGTACGGTACACTTCCATTGTGGAGTGTAGTGTATCCTGGAAAATGGGATTCCATGTCTTTGTCCATTTTTCTTTGTTCCCATTCAAAGGCCCTTACAACTTTTTTACTCTCCCCGTCCTGCTCAATAGCAAATTGAAAACCGGTGCAACGTGCATGAGACGTTAAACGTGGTTTTGGTTGCATTCAGCCCCTGCTCTGTACCGACGGGACGCCTCCTCTGTGGAGCAGATAATGGTGATTCTCCCATGCGGAGTGAGGAATTAAAAGGAATGTGCAATAAACAGGGTTTTTGACGAGAGAGAGAGAGAGAATGAAGAGAAGCATATTAATGTTCAGCTCTAGGGCCTCTCACTGTTATTTTCATTTAGTTGCCAGGGAGCGTCCATAAATGCATCACATTATTCGATTATGAAGACAGATCTGTCCAGACATGAGCATGGAAGATCTTGAGTATAAATAAAGCACTCATTAAAATCTAAATGAAGATTCACACAGCAAGGTCTTTCAGTGTGCACATGTACCAAAGATCACGCTTCTTTAGATGTACATATAGCTTGCGTTTCTTTTCAGAATATAATCAAACAACTGAATCTGTACGCACGCGTACTATGACGTTCGGACCTTTGCCATTTATGACAGACGACATTTTGCCTGTTTTATTTTTCAGTTCAGTTAGTACTGAAAACCAGAATTGAAGAATTCAGAGAAACTTTGTGTTCCTAGTTTTACTTATGGTGTGTGTGTGTGTTTGTGTGTGTGTGTGAAGGTAAAGAGTAATAAACCTTCTTTTTGTGGGCATGTCGGAGTCACCATACTCTCAAACCAGAAAGGTATTCTACTCAAATAAGTGAACACATTGTTCTTGTATGTTCTAAGTGTGTGTCACTTTGTTAACAAAATAGCGGCCAAATGTCGGTGTAATTAAATGTTTTGATATTCAGGAAGCTACTTTTAAATATGTTGACAGCTAAGGAGTTTGAGCTAACAAGATTATTTTAAAATTGTTGTTCCTGTGTGGTAGTAGTTGACCTGTGAAAGAAAATGTGCAATGTCCGCTATAGTGCCCCTTATGGCTACGCTAAGAATGAAAGTGACATTTCAGAACGTAACAGTACTGTATGTGAAAACTAACGCGCATAAAAAGTGTTCATTTACTTGCGTAGAATATGTTTCAGAGTGAAAAATCTCGTCCTAAACCAACTTCAAATGACTTCCCAATGATCTAAAGAAAATGACGAGGCTTGAACCTTTAATGACGGCCTTCCGAATTTTGTATTTAGGAGCATTTGCTTGGTTTTCTTAGTGAGTTGAGTTCATGTAGAGGTGGTCAGTAACCTCAGGTCATTTAATCTTAAAAAAAAAGATTTTCTGACTCCAGATGTCACTTAACAAAGAAGCTACACAGATGAAATTGCTTCAATTGGATGAAATGGCAAGAATTACAAATAGAAGTGACCAGGGGCAATTGGAACTTCATGATTTCCTTTTTTTTCTTCATTAGACGCCTTGTATAAATGTATTTTGGTATAAGATAAATATGTGCCAACAGTTAAACATTTACATTTCTTACATGTACATTATTACATTTTCATTATTATTTGCATTACATTTAACATATCTACTTTAAATCTATTACAAAAATGGGACGCTATGAGGCTGAGGTTTGGGGTCAACTAAAAATATATTAAACTTACAATATTAATACTTAAAATATATTAAACTCACTGTATGTGTATCTGTGTAACAGCACACATCTACATAAAAATGGCATTGCTTGAATTTAACGGAAAAGTTTTTGCATGTATGATGTACTAATTTATTCAGCCGTTAGAAATAATGGTTGTTTAATGCAAACGTCTAAGTGGGACCAACATTATAATTATTTGCAATAAGTCTAAATCCTTTTTCCTTGTGTTTTTACCAGCAGGATTTTTTTAATAATCCTGATATTTTAGTGATTAAGTCATACAATTTTCGTTTCATATTTAGTGTTACAGTTGCCCCTGACCTCACATACCTGAAAATTATTATTATATTATAAATCATAATTTGTTTCCAGTTTCTAAGTCTCTTCACTCCATCTCATTTGTGATTACAAAGCGACTATTGACTCTTGTTTTATTTGTCCCTACTCCCCACCTACATGTAATCCAAGATCATCAACCTTTTTCAAAAAATATGCTTGTATGACTTTTACATACAGTCATTACATTACATAACATGTCTTAAAAAGCTTCACAGTTCCCAAATCACTCACCATAATTTACTGTCATTACAAATCATTGAATAATCTTTTTGAAATTGTGTTTCTCTGACCCTGAACATGGACATACGAATAGGTAACAAATATGGAATTATTGTCTGTAAACTGATTTTTTCACCCTGCGTGCCTGTGTGTGTGGACTTCACACGATGAATGTGGACATGGAACCTCACCATCGGTCAATGTGGACACTGCTACGTTCATTCAAATCTCAACTTGTTCAGTGGAAGGCTCCAGAACGAAGACTGGTGGTGACATCATCACCTGTGTTTCTCAGGAGCCGTGGTAACCGCTCTGGCCACACCCCCAAGGTTGGCGTGTTCAGCCTTGCTAGTAATGGGAACAGAATTAACCGGAAAGCTCCACCGAGAGACGTGGAGAGGCAAGAAACTGATGTCATGGCGAGAAAAGCGACGTGATCGTATAGACATTTGGGAGTGTTTCCCGACAACCGTCGACTCTTCTTCATATGTTTATCTTGTAAATAGAGAGCATAAAGAAACATATTGTTATGCTTCTTTTGACACACGTTTTGTGAAACGGACAGATCCTCAAGCTGTTTAAACGCGCACCTGATCAAAGATTACGCTTGTAGAGAGAAACGATATGACCCCTCATTTCCAAGATTGATATTTTTCTATCTGCTGTTTGTATTAAGTTCCTCATCTCACGGTAGATTTTCAGCTTCTTTGTATCCCTTCCTCACCGATATTTGTCATGTATTCGTTTTGAAAATCGAAAGGAGGATATCCATACTCATTTTATTGTGATATTGGCTTTGATTCTGGTATGTGCTCTAATCTGATTCAGCACTGGCCTTCAATCTTTCTTCTTGGATCAAATTTTCTAGCAGCCCAGGCAAATAATATCAACTTGTTCAGTGAGACTGGCTTGTAGTTTGCTCCGAGGCTTCATTCGTGATGTATCGGGTACATTGGCTTGATGTCATTAGGCAAATGCTAATAGGGTTACCTGCCCACTGCATTTCAATTCTAAGTAAGTTGCGAGAACTTTACAACCTCATAAAACGTTCCTCACAGCCAAGCATTAGCTCAGTGGCATTGTTTCGGAAAATCCATGCGTAGACGATGTGGTTTAGGGGGAAAGATGAAAATAAGATTATTACAAAGATATAATATTTATTTGTATCAAATAGAAATGATTATATTCATATCTGATTATATATTTGAGCGCGCTAGGATTATTTGTTTGATGGGGTATCAGTTTGTCCACTCGGCCCACAGCCATCTATTCAGAAATTCATAATTTGAAGATTTTTCAGTTCCAAACTAATTAACTAGAAATGCCTGCGATAGCATCCAATCACATCTGCTATTTGGATGAGTTACCTTGACTAGATCCCCTAAGCCATCATTCAAAGCAATGATTCACCTCCTCCACAAAATGTTCAATCTTGAACGCTTATGTAATTTCCTCTCTCCGTAATTCTGCAATATACCAGCAGAATGTGCTTCTCCACGTTTCCTTTTTTGGTCTCTTGATACAAACTCATCAGTTAACCAAGCAACGGTGAGCCGTTTTGTGTGCGGAGCTTTAGGATGTAATTTTGCTAATGTAGTAACAATTTGCTGCTGCGGTCATTTACGTAAGACGCAACATTTGTTTTCCATCACGCCCATGCATCTTTGCTTGCGTTTCGCATTTTTGAAGTTTCCGTTATGATCATTCGAAACGTTGGGTACCGTGATTTGTTTTTAATGTTTACAAAGCAAAACATTCATTTTCCAAACAAACCGTCAGTAAACATGCTATTAACGCTGCGTAGAGCAAACAAGCCAGATGCTTATTTTTCATTATCCATGCAGGATGTTCTTCATAACACTGGTTGTGGGTGTAATTCACTAATATTCAAAGACGATTCAGTTCATTCACACGAAAGCTGAAAAACCGCTAGTGCTAGAAAAAACAAAACTCCAAAGAGATGCCCGTTCGTTTTTTGGTTGGTTTGTTTTTATTTCCCTTGTGTTTTGGGTGTCTGTTGGGAACACATATTTCCCTCAAGGGTTGGTTTTAAATGAAGGCAGCAGACTTTCTTACTTCTGTTTTAATTCTCAAAGACGTGTCTAATGTACATATCCAGAAGGACGGGAAAAGAAAAAGCCACAACAGAAGGAAACCGAGCTAATCGGCCATTTCATTCCCCTCAGCCGTATACTAAAAAAATTGGGGTGAAAGTCTTGTGAGGAGCTCTGCGCAGCACACGTGCAAACACATACATCTGCTCATCTGTGCAGACACTGGAGAAGAAAAAAACCCTTGCTTATCTCCAGGCTTGCACATGGCTTAGGTAGTGGCGTTGTCAGTCTGTGGGGGTTGGCCCATGGGGCTAACATCTGCTGCTTTTGTGGACTTGGCTTTGTCACCATACTTATTCCCTGTCTACTAAATCTGCCACATTCAGCCAGAGCTCCAGCCCACAAAACTCTCTAAACATTGAGTGGCGTGATTGGTTGTAACTGAATGCTGGACAAAATGGCCAGATAAATATTGGAACGAAGACCCGAAGGCTCCGTTCCAAAATCTAGTGAGCTGCCCTGCATGCTTGAAGACAGCATCTTAACATTCATGAAACATCATAAATGATTAAATCTGCTAAGGGCATGACTTTACAGACTTTAGAGTAGAAGCCATATTTAATTTCACATGATCAAGGCTGTAATAGATTGAATACTGTAAGTCTGTTCAAGGGACAGTCTAGATCACATCATTTATCAACTCAAGTCTTCTGGTGTGTTTCGCCCATAGAAATTTTGCTTTGTATTTTCAGTTTCATTGGCCGAACAACTGACACCCAGATACATGATAGCGTGAACAGACTGTATTCCATACCATACAGAGTTGTTTTGCTTTTGAAATAAAGCTTGTTGACTCACATCATTCATGCTGATGGTGAAATGTATTGATCGGTTTCGTTCTGTGTAGTTTTGGTTCGTTTTGTATTGACGTTCGCTGTCAGTCAAAAGCTTGTACACACTTCTGAATGTGTGCTTCTCTATAAACAAGTATAAACAAATATTTTGTTTGACAAACCAGTTTTAATGGATCAGTTGGACCATGTAATGGTGGAGAACAAGTCTAGTTCACTGGGATGTATACAAAGCATCCCAGAATGCACCTGCATGTTGTTAGCTTTAAAGATGCTAAAACAGCAAAATAGCTTTGACACTTTTTGACTTTTTAACTAAATAATTCTTTCATCATTTGTGCTGTTTTGAAGTTGTGATTTGTAATGTGGAAGTTAGCAATAATAATGCAAGAATGTGTGTAGAGTTTTGACTGGTAGTGAACTTGTCGCAGTACCTCCCACGTTTCCACAGAAACCCAAACACTTCAGACATTTTTGGTTTTTGTTTCAAAGTCAATCCAGCATGTTCAAGGCTGAAGATTTATTTTAATTGTAAAGCAGAGCTCCTTTGTAAGAAATAACCGGTGCTCAGCCAAGACCTCCAGTTCTATCTACTGAAGTAATTTACAGTATAGACAAGAGCCATGACATCACTGCTAATTGTGCGGATATCAATGATCATTGCCGTGATGATTTATGGAGAACTCAAACTAACGATTCAAGGAAAATTTTGGCTTTTTTGTTCCAATTCATTTTCCCCGTTCAATATATTAATGGATTACATAGGGCAAAAACACAATGAAAAGCAATATTGTCTCATTTGTATTCTCCCCTTCCATCTCATCCCCTGTAGGCCATTAACTTCTATAAAAACTCATGTTTCTCTGGCTTCGCCTGGTCTCAGGCTGTGGGGTATTTTTTTCTGTGGGATGTAAATATGCATTGTTATATTCCTTTGGTTAGTTTGCTGTTGTTTTCTTTTGTTTTCATCTGTACGCAGATTGAAAACTGTTGTGTGAAGACCTGCTCCAAATGCAAAAATGTGGCTCTTTGAGTATATTATTGTCAGAAAAACAATGTTTTGTAAAAATTTTCTTGATGAGACCAGAATTAAAGTAATTTAAAGATCTAATGTACAAGAATGTCCGTCTGCACTTATTAAGTCTACATGTGCATGTTTGATTCTGAAGTAAACATCTTTAACTACAAATATTCTGGTGGGAATTCACTTCGACTGAATCGCGCCTGCTGGTACCTTTATTTATTTGCATGTGTTGTTTCTGCTGTTTCAGGAACCGATTTCACTAAAGAATTCATGCAAATGAGGCAATGGTGTAAACATGCAATTCCCATCTTGCGGTTGGTTCTGAAAGCTGGATTTGTCGAGGATGCCGTAAACTACCAAGATCTGGCTGTACAGCATCGCTCCACCACTGCTATCCAGGCACCTGAATCCAGTCTTTAACATGCCAAAATCACACTTGTTTACACGGCACCCCTGGACAGACGCCTGGTTATAATGCTCTTCTCCATCACATGATCGTCATTTGATGAATTGCCGCTGCCATGATCAATAGCACACGTAAACAAACAACTCTCTTAAATAAAATTGCATTTCCCGTCTGCTTTATATGGCGTTAATTGCTCCAGGCAAGTGGCATTGAGGTTTGTGAATAAGGCGCATTCTTTAATAACCTTAATTTGCAATGAAAGGACGCAATGACTCAATTCTAAAAAGAACGAATTTTAATATGCATTGTGCCAGATGCGGGGTAAAAGCGATTGTCAAGAGCCATGGGTGCAAGAGAGTCATAAACAATTGAAATACTATTGAAATCCTGCATGGCACAATGGTGTGTCAGCACATTTTTACACTGGATTGTAAACTGATTAGTAAATAAATTAGGGCTGTCAAATGATTAATCGCATCCAGAATAAAAGTTTGTCTACATTTTATATATACTGTATATATATGTGTGTGTGTGTGTGTGTGTGTGTACCGTGCATATTTATTTTTTATTTATAATGATATACAAATACATGCATATATTTAAGAAAAATATAAAAATGATGAAACGTCTATATATAATTTAAATAATTTAAATCTAAATATTTCCTAAATAGCCTATGTATACATGTATGTGTTTATAAATACAAAATTAATATGCACAGTACACATACAGTATGTAATGTAAACTCAAACTTTTATTCTGGATGTGTTTAATCGCGATTAATCGTTTGACAGCCCTAAAATAAATAAAAAAATTTGAATGCTGTACTATCCTGTAAAATCCCCCCTCTGTTGTCAGCAACGCTTTATCAGAGTACAATTCCTAGTTCACGGTTTCAAAAAGGCAATTTTGGGACAGCATTTCACAAAATGTCCCCTAATTTTACATAGTAGACCCGGTTCAATTCAATCCTTTTTCGAATCAGTACAAAAGGCGAAACGGCACCAGAGGTCAGCACACGTTGCTCTCTATCTCCCCTTTATATCCTGTTCTCAAAAAAGAGGACTGCCATTCAATATGCCCTCATGCGCCCAAATGGTGGGATGAGATGGGGACATTTCAAGTCCGGCTTGCGGGGCCACAAGTGTGCTAGAAATTCTCCTCCGCTCAAAGGTTAGGCACCCCGCTGGGGCCTTTAAACTTAAACTGGGCCCGAGAGAAGCTATAAGCTGCTTATTTATTACTGCATTTCCTTTCTTTCACTTCTTCGCTTGGTTTGCAGGATGGCCACCATGAGCTTAATCAAGAGGACAATAAATGTTATCGTTTCGGGTTATGATATGAGATCGCTGAACTGTGCTACTGTCGAGTCGCCACTTTGAAAGTAGCTTTTGTAGCTATATGCTACCTGTGAATGAAAGCGGTTATGCTACAATACATAATGATAATAAAAATAAAACCTATTTAAAGGGATAGTTCACATAATGACATTTCTGTCACCATTTATTTATCCTCATATCATTCACTCTTTCCTCTGTGAAACACAAAAGAAGATATTTTGAGAGAAGTGGTTTTGTGTCTATGCAATGGAAGTCAATGGGGACCCTGGTTGTTTAGTTACCAACATTCTTCAGATTAACTTCCTTTGTGTTCTGCAGAAAAAGAAGGTCATACAATTACAGACATGAGGGTAAGTAGCCTATATGAAAGACTTATTTTTATTTTTGGAAGTATCCCTTTAAGGCATATTTTTAGGGTGTTTGGAAGTCATTTAATTAGGGTGACAGCATTTAAAACAAATTGCTTATTTTACATTTAACACAACTAATAAGTCCATTTAGGACAAAACCACAGACAAATTATTTTTAGATGACTGCATTTCATTAACACCTGAACACAGCGTGACAAACAGCACTGAAGCATTTTTGACATATTACACTTAACAGATTGTTAAAGGGAAAGCTAGCGTTTTGCAAAATGTAGTTAAGTTGGTTCGTTCTGTCCGTAGTTATTAATTTAGTTCCATGTCATGCTTACAGAGAAAAACAGTAGCATGCCCTTTCATGTGGACATAGCTTGCTGTACTTTCTGGCATTCAGGCCTTTCCATTAGCATTGTCAAAACGAGAACCAGGGCCTTAAAATCTTGCATTTTAATTAATGTCAAATCCTTACAAAGTTATCAATAATTGGCACGGCCTGTGATCACATTTTTGTTAAAGGGGTCATATGGCGCAAATACGTGTTTTTCTGTGTCTTTGGTGTGTTATAAGTTGCCCATGCATGTAATAGACACGTAAAATTTCAAAAATGAAAGTGTCGGATCAAAAGATGAATTCTATCTAAAAGCGAATGCTCACCCAGACCTGACTGAAACGCCTCGTGTAACCACACCCACACAAATCTACATCAGTTCGTGGTGTGATTTGACTAAGACCGCCCAAATGTATTCGCAAGTAAGGTGGGTGTACCTGTCAGTACAATTGCTTTGGAACCTGATGTTTCAAATATGGTAAGAGGCGTTACATTTCCGTCACACGCTTGCAGTATTCGACCAATCACTACGCACTGGTTAACTGGGCAATCATAGCACACCTCGCTTTTCAGAGCAATGAGCTGAAGAGCATTTTAGAGAGGCGGGGCAAAGAGGAGATACAAACATACACGGTATGTAGAAAATACAGCGTTTTTTAACCTAAAATGGTGTATGCACATTGCATTATATGTGTTAATATTTTTTATCCGTGTCATATGACCCCTTTAAATATAGCTCTAAGATTTAATGTGTGGAACACAAACCTGACTCGTCTGTGTGTTGTGGTACTCATGTTGGCCCATGACGTGTGTGCGTGCAGGAGGTCAGCAGCTTCATAATTATTCTGTGTGTGTTTTCACGGTGCCCTTTAAGGCTGCACGGTTGCCAGGTTGTTTTAAAGGTTCTTTGTAATAGAGGCCATCAGATAGCTGATGACTGAAAAGACAGACACTGTCAAGGAGAAAAACCAAGTCTAACATTTTCTGATGCTCCTATTTCCTATAGCAACAATCACAGTTGTTAAATTCCATAATGGTTGTGAGGGAAAGTTGGACAGAGGAGCTTCATTTAACAGCTCGGGGCTCTAACAAAAGGTGAACTTTAACAGAAGACAAAAGGTATGAGAGGAATGCATTGCGAGAATGTTGTTGTTAGAAGCTATTTTATTCTTTTCCTATCTCTTTTTTTCTGATGAACACCAGCGTTTACCCAAAGTAAACAGGTTTTCCGTGGTACCCCTGGAGAATTTGCTGTGGTAAATAATGCAGTATTTATTTGCTCTTACCAGCTTGAGCGCTTAACATGGTACATAATAGATTATGATTTCAAACAGATGGAATACCACCACAGGTTTCCACCTGTTTCACGCCTTTGCCATTTCTTCTGTCATCATCCATAAATCTGGAGCCCAATTATCAACATCTGATGAACAATATTATTGACCTGCGAGAAAGAAACAACTGTTTAAAAAGTTCCCGATTGACCAAGTACTTTAAATGTAGCGGGACCTGGCAACACAGCTCCCAGCGTCTAACATCTCACTTCAAACTTTGTCTCTGGATGGATGTATAAGTCATTATAGTTATAGTTAACTTTATTAAGATACAAATAATTTTATTTGCTTTATTTAGTGTTATAAAAGAACACACGCGCCCGGCAGAACATACAGCGCGTGTCTCCATTTCCTTAATAATACGCTTGACATTGCCATGGAGAAAACATGTTCTTGTGGTGAGTTTGTGTGATTTTCAATATTTGACGCAAACATTANTTGGAACCTGATGTTTCAAATATGGTAAGAGGCGTTACATTTCCGTCACACGCTTGCAGTATTCGACCAATCACTACGCACTGGTTAACTGGGCAATCATAGCACACCTCGCTTTTCAGAGCAATGAGCTGAAGAGCATTTTAGAGAGGCGGGGCAAAGAGGAGATACAAACATACACGGTATGTAGAAAATACAGCGTTTTTTAACCTAAAATGGTGTATGCACATTGCATTATATGTGTTAATATTTTTTATCCGTGTCATATGACCCCTTTAAATATAGCTCTAAGATTTAATGTGTGGAACACAAACCTGACTCGTCTGTGTGTTGTGGTACTCATGTTGGCCCATGACGTGTGTGCGTGCAGGAGGTCAGCAGCTTCATAATTATTCTGTGTGTGTTTTCACGGTGCCCTTTAAGGCTGCACGGTTGCCAGGTTGTTTTAAAGGTTCTTTGTAATAGAGGCCATCAGATAGCTGATGACTGAAAAGACAGACACTGTCAAGGAGAAAAACCAAGTCTAACATTTTCTGATGCTCCTATTTCCTATAGCAACAATCACAGTTGTTAAATTCCATAATGGTTGTGAGGGAAAGTTGGACAGAGGAGCTTCATTTAACAGCTCGGGGCTCTAACAAAAGGTGAACTTTAACAGAAGACAAAAGGTATGAGAGGAATGCATTGCGAGAATGTTGTTGTTAGAAGCTATTTTATTCTTTTCCTATCTCTTTTTTTCTGATGAACACCAGCGTTTACCCAAAGTAAACAGGTTTTCCGTGGTACCCCTGGAGAATTTGCTGTGGTAAATAATGCAGTATTTATTTGCTCTTACCAGCTTGAGCGCTTAACATGGTACATAATAGATTATGATTTCAAACAGATGGAATACCACCACAGGTTTCCACCTGTTTCACGCCTTTGCCATTTCTTCTGTCATCATCCATAAATCTGGAGCCCAATTATCAACATCTGATGAACAATATTATTGACCTGCGAGAAAGAAACAACTGTTTAAAAAGTTCCCGATTGACCAAGTACTTTAAATGTAGCGGGACCTGGCAACACAGCTCCCAGCGTCTAACATCTCACTTCAAACTTTGTCTCTGGATGGATGTATAAGTCATTATAGTTATAGTTAACTTTATTAAGATACAAATAAATTTATTTGCTTTATTTAGTGTTATAAAAGAACACACGCGCCCGGCAGAACATACAGCGCGTGTCTCCATTTCCTTAATAATACGCTTGACATTGCCATGGAGAAAACATGTTCTTGTGGTGAGTTTGTGTGATTTTCAATATTTGACGCAAACATTAGATAATTAAGACATGCGCAAAACTGCACTGTGCATGTGCACAAGGTATTTTTGAATCCGAATATTTTGATTCAAACGTTTACATTGTTCATTTTTTCCTCTTGATCGAATTGCTTTCGGTCTACACCACCCCTTTCGATCCGATCGAAATTTAAATCGTATCGACCTCAATCGGATCGATTATTGTGTTTACATGAAGGCTTTTTAGAGTGGATTATTTGGTTGCATGTAAACGTGGCTAATGAGTAATTATCATTTTCCGGCATTTATTAATGTTTATTAATGTTAGTTGATACAAATACTATTGTTCATGTTAGTTCAATGTGCAAATACAACTTTGAATTGTTGAAATTAGCATTAACTAAGATAATAGAAACTGATGTAGAAGTATTGTTCATCGTCATTTCATTTAAGCTAAAGCATTACCCATGTTAACAAATACAACCTTATTTAAAGTGTTAACATGCTATCTATACATTTTCATATTATCTATATGATCTTATACTGTAAGTGTATCTCGTTTTATTAATGTTTAGATATCAGATATTTACTAGAAAACAAGACAAACATATTAAGGAATCGCTCTTAACACCTCAATAAGACTCTAAATACATACTGTAAAAAGTTGTATTTAGGCTTAATGTGCACGCAACGCAATTAGCTGCAAAGCTGTTCTAAATTCATACCTCTAAATTCATTCCAAGCCATTTGTGTCCCATATTTGCCGGTGCTCCAGGAAGATAATAGACGGACATTTAAAGAAGCTTAACGACAAAATGATTTCCCCCAGTCACCAGCAGCACAGAGCCCCCGAAATTCTGAAGATGAACTAATTTATCAGTATAATAGGGCAAATTTATCAAGACACATTGGTCCCAGCAGGACATGGACTTCACTGGTAGGGGTCTAATGACTCAGGGAAAAAATAATCACCATCGCAGCATGTGGACGGCCATCGAGAGGCTACGGTCCCTTCGCGCCATTGGTCATAGATGTTGTTAGCTGTCTGAAAAGCAGTTTGGAGCACCTGAAGAAGAAAGCTGTTTAACTTGGATGAATCATTGGAAATAACTTGCGAAGCCATTGTTTGAAAATGCCAATTTACTTAAAAAATTGTGTTTTTCTTAACTTTCTTATTTCTTAACTTTCCGAATATTATTAATTCATATAACAACTATTAATATTAAACATCAAATTGGTGATGTTTCTCAACATTTTATATACACAGAGCACACATTCATTGCATTTTCCTGTCCTCTTTTGATCGACAGGATATATCGACCCTCATTACCGCCGTTTTAAAACTATCGGTCGATAGCTTGAAAAATCACTTTTATCAACTGATAGCGATTATTGGCCGATATATCTCTACTAAAAATACACGCTGTACTTGTTGTACCTGAAATAACATTCCTACCAACAAATCAGATTTTAGAAGGATTAGATTTACTGTGCGTTCACACCGCCAGTGACACCCAGCGACAAAGCGAGGCGATGTCATTCATTTCAATGGAGAGCCGCCGACTTCCACAGTGGCGACAGGAAGTGGGCGTGTGGAGCGACTTTTTCAGAGCTGTACGTTGTTCAGTCAATAAGCACATCAACATGGTCACCTGCCATTAAGCGAGTTTTGTCTTATGATTGCCATTGCTTTTCATCAATACAGTTAGCGCATGTGAAACATGAGCTGCCATTATGTTCATGACCATTCTGCTTGACGCATTCAATCATTTCCTGGTTGACCGATGGACCTGCAATTACACCGACAATTTAACCTCGGCACACACAATTTTTCACATTGCTTCAAAACTGCTACAGTTTTTCTATGCACTAAAATTGATATACTTTTACATGACAAAAACAGTACATACTTTTAGTGTACAGTATAAGTAGGCAAATGGGGATGCAGCATAATTTTCTTATTTTCTTCGAAACTGCCATTTATCAAAGACCGTTTAAAAAATGCGCACATAAACTCATTAGTCCCCTGTGGATCAGCAGTTTGAAGCATAAATATGCAAAGTCGGCGCATAGAGTCGGGCTGAAACAATCGCTGCACTGCTGTGTCAGCTCTCAGTTTCACTTTCAGTTTTAGCAGCGTCTGAATGGAGGCGGGGCTCATTTGAATATTCATGTCCTGCGTATACTTAACGAAACTGAGGCGTAGTTGCATTCAAGCTATTTTAAAACAGGAAAAATAATTTTCACAAGAAAAAAACGTTTAAATATGTATATGTATTAAATATGATTAGTTTTAAGGGATGAAATGATCAACCACAGGGGGATTTTAAGGGTTTCATTTAATGCGTTGGGTGCTTTAAATCTATTTTTAATTCACAATTTTTTGAATGAGCCACAAATGTGTGTACTGATGGGATATTTACTAATATGATGCCGTTTAAAACACTTGTCCATTGAAAAACAAGGATATGAGCAAAAAAACAATGTGGCTTCATAGCAATCAAGGCACTTCACAGCAAACACAATAGCAAACATGCTCCAACATTTGCACGTCCCCGCAAGCCAACAAATATCAGTGGCCACTGCATGAAAAGGCTTAAACGGTGTGGAGAAACACAATCGTGCTAGTGAGGATACGCTGTTACTCATCTCCTGACACAGCTGTCTCCCTAGATATTTATTTAGAGGGAATATGAGGTGTGTCCAGGAAAACACAGTGATGGGTTGACCCAGCATCCTACAAACCCAAAAATTTTTATTGCTACTTCTTCACCCACCTGCCACAACAACAGGGGTTTAGACAACAGCTTAAACTCAGCCCAAACTTCCCATTTCAATTTGAAAATACAAATAAAAAATATTTTCATCTGGAATTTGGGAGACATTATGTCATGATAATTTTAACTAAACACAGGCCTACAAAATAAATCCAGAATTTTGAAGTGGTCTCTTAATTTTTCTGTGATTGTACATACCCCATCCTATCATATGTTATAAAGAACTGTATTCACGGCATGCAAAATCTGCCTCCGAATAATTACAGGATCTGTGTCTAAATTACCATCTGTAATCAGTCGATGAAATTACAGTTCTTTGCACTCATTACCTGGAGAGTGCCACAATAGACTCCCGTTGCGGAATGTGAACACAGACGTTCCTTGCGTCAGTTTTAGGTTTGCAAGAGAGGATCTCTAGGTGGGACCACAGTTGTAAAGCAGCCATTAAACAAGTCATTGGACAGAATGAGAGCCAGCCCCTCCCATATACATCCATTTTCTTCGCTAAATTTAGTCTTTACACTGTGTCAAGCTGTTAGCACGAGTGTGAAAGTCCATTACATTTCACCAAATTACTCGGAAACAGCAGAAGAATATAGATACTCTGGATGTATTCTTGAGACGACACTGAAACTTTAAAGCCCTTTTTCCTTCATCAAAGGTCACAACAAAATGTTTGGCATTTTAATGTCCTTGCTAAATACAGATGCAAAGAATTTAAAGCAGGGACGTTACTATGGGTTACGAAAGATCACAAGGAAGGAATATCAAAGAAAGCGACCCTCTAATCACCTTTCCTTGTTGCCATGGCGTTACGGTCCCGTATACAAGAAAAATTCACCATTGCCTATTTATCACACATTTCAACCTTCTTGCTGAAGAAATGATTTTTTGTTAGCCACTGTTTTTTTTCACGGCAATCAATCGACGCATCAAACCGATCATTTCTGTCAAGACCAAGCACTGTTTCGACATCAATCATGATTCTGAAGCCGTAAAACGTCAGGTGAGTCAAAAGCCTGTAATATGGGTAAGAAAGAGTTAAATGTTCTAGAGATGCCTGTGATTTGAGCAAAAAAGAGTGATGTGTACGCACAAAAAGTATGATTATGTTGTTGCACAATTATCTGTAAAATTACTAGCTTCAGGTGGAGGTGCTTTTACTTGCACTATAAGAGGCAAATTGGGTCTATTTGTAAGGGTTTTTAATGGAACTTTTGAATTGGTAAAGAAAACACTTTTTTTGCTTTTGGTAGCACTGTTTTGTGCAGATAAATGTGTAAAAAGCCATTTATTCGCAACACGGGAACAACCAGTCTCTGCTTAATTTACTAAACTGCTTACTCCAATTCATTTTATTCATGATGTTAAAGCATGACTCGCTCTTTTCTACTCAATTTTCTAGTCTCAGTTTGTTGAAGCAACTTTAGCATTGGATTGGGCAAAAGGGAAGCACCCCTCAGTCAAGTGTTAAAGGGACAGTCCACCCAAAAATGAAAATCCTGTCATCATTTACTCGCACTCAAGTTGTTCCAAACCTTTATACATTTCTTTGTTCGGTTCAACACAAAGAAAGATATTTGGAAGAATGTTAGCAACTGACATTTCTGAGACATTACTGACTAACATAGTAGAGAAATAAAATGGCAGTCAATGGTGCCCCAAAACTGTTTGCCTTCCTAAATTCCTCAAAATATCTTCTTTTGTGTTCAACAGAAGAAAAGAATTACAAAATTGTTCCTACTATGCTAGTAAATGACGTCCAAGAAAGGAAAAGTGCTAACATTCTTATATATCAAATATCTTTGTGTTCAACAGAACAAATACATTTACATACTGTAGGTCTAGAACAACTAGAGGGTGAGTAATATTCACAACAGAATTTGCATTTTTGGGTGGAGTATTTCCTTAAAGCTGAAATCCGTAACATTTGCCTTTATATTGCCATTTCTATATAAAACATACAATAGCAGGGCACTTTACATATCTTTACGTGGTTTGAATAAAATCGTACCCAAGCTCAATTTATACGCACTGTAAATCATTATTATAAGCATATCATTGCAGGTCATGAGACCATTTAGATTTTTATGTACTTGCCCAATAACTTATTTTTGATGTTTTAACCACAGATAGCAACTATAAGAACAACAAATGTGACAAATTAAATTGATGCTATAACTTCGAAGTAACTCCATTTGATCTTACTGCAGTGTTTATAACTCAATCATAGCTTTGTAATATACTGTAAATGCAGTATCTGAAGTTCTGTAAACACGTTTTAATATATCCCCTATAAAAATGTACATTGTTGTTATTACAATGCCTTTAAATAAAGTCTTGCTGGCTGATTGCCATGTTGGATGACATAAACTAGAGATGTCGAACAGTAGGCTATTGTAGATCAATTATGTGCTGGATGCTAGACAACACAACATGACTCATGACTTGTTTATCTCAAAGATCACATCAGTGGTCTTGTTGAATAGAAAAGAGCCCTTTAGCAAAACAGCAGGCACTTACATAAGAAATCTGTGATGTTTTACCATTGTAGCATATGGCAACCCACAGACTTTGTGTGTGTTATTAACATCACAAAAACAGTCAGATCTTGAGAAAAGATTTGTAATCATATTCGTAACAACAACATACAGTAAGAGTGACAAAAACAATAATAAAGACCAACACTAACATAATTTGCATTGGAAAATAAGGATTAAAAAAGCATTACAAATGCCAAGTAAAAAAACAACAATCAATGCCTTTATGGTGCGCTGTAAGGATTTGCAAAAAATATAGTTCGACTGTGAATATGCACATATCATCTCAGCATAAAAACAGGGAATAACAAAAAGGAAAGAGATGTCATTTCCATATGAATGACTCTCAGGCTGTAATTTCCGAATTCAAAGCTTTCGACATATGAAACTACATTGATAAGGGCCTTCATGAAACATGCTCAGCCCACTCAGTTCTGTCCTCTCCTGCATTTGAATAACTACAGACACACTATTTCTATCTCTGTGTGACCATGATTCATAGCCGTAAAACCAAATACACGCCGCGCGCATGACCGAACGTTGGTGTCATTATAATTGTATAGAGATAATTGTTTGTCTAAACTATGTAAACACGAACTACAGAACGCGATAACGCCGCATCATTCCAAGCACATTTACCTATTGATAAATCACCCTGTGAGAGTCAATTAATGTGCTGGATCTAAACGTCTTCTTTGGGACTAAAAGTGTGATGAATGCCTGTGTGCGGTCGGCACGGCAAGAACACCCAGTTGCCAGGCGATAGATGAAGGAACGGAGATATGCAGAGCCTTTTATGCAGAGAGATGTTTATTAAATTTGAAAGATAATAATGGTGAGAGGAGGGAAAGACGAACAGAGAGGGAAAAAAAGAAATGGAAAGTACAGCTGTCACTCATTTGCTGGAGGATGAATTTAGATTGAAAAGTGCAGTCGATATCAGGGAGATATTAGTATGTTCAACAGAGCACAACGGGGGGGGTATGGAGGTAAAAAAAGCCTATTCATTTTCATCACAGAGAAATTTTTAACAATAATGTGTGAATCATGTAAGACAGACATGCAGTGCCATGAATTGAGAGGTTAAGTCATGCTTATATATACTTCTGTAGGCCATTTTATTTCTTTTTTCATTTTTAAGTCAAACCTGCCTATAATCACTAAATGTACACATGTAAATGCTGTTATTTTCAACCCAGCATTGGTTGTGGGTTGTAATTAAAAAACTATGCCTACATTTCTGCATAACCCGAAATACGTAGCTTCGATTTTGAAATGGCATTGGCTTCTGGTGTCTTGTGACTGGTTGCGTCATTACGTTCGCCTACGTTATGAAATGGCATTGGCAGTCCCGCTCCGACTGCGTCACACGCTAACCTCTGGAGCGCGATCATCGGTAATTAAAACCTTATGTGCTCATCACACAATGATATCGTATGGTTCTAGAAGATTCCCAATGTAACGTGACCTGTTTTTAATGTTTTTATACCGTTTTTGGTCAGTGTTTGCAATAAATACCCGTGGCTGACTTGTATTTGCATGTTCCGTGTTTTATATGGTTGGAAAGTGGGTAGGTTGAGGATTAGGGTGGGAGTGGGGTTAGGTGCTCTAACCTTTTAACTTTGTGCATGCGTCTACTTCGTAACTTTTAATAAAACACATTAGAACGGAGAAAAAAACGTGCCTCTAGTGGACATTCCACTCGAAAGATGCAGCGATTTGTTCCTGGAGCTACATATTTCAACGTTGTGCAGAAATGTAGGCAGAGGTACGCATTTACAATGAGACTGGGCTGAAATTAACCCTTGCTGGGTTGTTTCAACCCAAAATACTGGGGTGTTTTACAGTATTGTCGGGTCATGTATAAACCATTTGCTGAGAAAATGTAACCCATCGGCCAGATTTGTCCATTTTTGACCCAGCGCTGTAAAGAAAAAAAAGGAATTGTACAGAATTTTACTGTAAATTTTTACAGATTTTACTTTTTTATATGCTTAAAACGTCAAATTACAAAAAAAAGAGTGCAAATATACAAGGAAAACAAAAAAAACTTAATTTTATGTAAAAAAAAAAAAAGTGTTATTTTGCAGTATTTTTCTGCCGCCCCAGCTGCCAGAAGATGTCTGTTTTTTACAGGATTTTTTATTGCAAGTTAAAAATAAACCTGCATTTTAGAGTGTATTATTATAGACTACATTTCCAACATGTTTCTTTTGATCATGTCATTAGGAATGTTTCATAGATTCAGCAATTCATTCCTTTTAAATGCTCATTTAAATATTGCGTTGTTTTACCTATGGTTGGGAAAAACAAAGACAAGTCTACCGTTGGGTTTAAATTAACCAGTACTGGGTTGTTTTCACGCAAAATGGTGGGTTTTTTCAAGTTCAAAGCAAAGATGGAAATTTTTAGATTACTTTGAACCAATGGTTGGGTTTGTCCATATGTTACCCAACGATGGGTTGAAACATCCTACAGAAGATTTTTTTAGATTGTATAGACGGTTTCTTCGGACGCACGGGCCTGGCCGAAGTTAATCGTTGATCGGTCTAGCTAGTGGCTTATAATATAACTATTAATATTTTTATTTATTTATTATTTTTATTGTATAGTAATTGTATTAAATAAACGATTTGGTGAATTTTATTGTATGCTAATTTTATTAAATAAACAATTTGTTGGATGGGTCGTGTAACTTTGTCACATTTAAGTTTAACCAGGTAATTTTTTTTCTACTGGTAACCCAAAGTAATACTGCCTAGACATACTTTTAACTTACTATACTTGTTATTCCTTTTGCTTGTTTTCAGAAATAGTCTAAAGGGACTCTATTCTTTGTGGATGTGTTCCTGAGGTTTGGGCCACAAATACGCGCATATGCAGTAACGTTTGTTCATGTTGTTGCTTTGAAACCATCTATAAAAAGTATGTAAATGCAAAAGTTCTGTAACTTTGTTATTTTGCCATGTTTTTATCCTTTTTAACTTAAAATCAAAGTGTGGAGTGTTGCGATTAATCTTGAAGCTGATTCTTTATTCAAGTTTTTTTTAATCCTTATGGACAAAATCAATAGAAAAACACTTCCAGAAACTAGAAATAGTTTAATAGCTTTATTAGGGAAATGAGCTGAACGGAGGTGAACTCCAACTGAAATGTTGCGTACTGCATGAAAATACTTGCTTTGATCTGCTGTGCCACTTCTGCGTCTCTTGCCAAGTAATTTGAATGATTTTGAAAGCAGGGCTTTGCTAATGCAGGATGAATATAAGTGTGTATATTGTGATACAGCAGACATCATGAGGTTTGTGGAGGAAGCAGAACTGGCGGATGGAGATCATTGTCCTGATTCAAGGCAAGTGCAGTACTTGCTCATTTTAAGGCATTCAAGATACTAAAACTGAAACCACTATAAATGATAAACATAAGCTTTTTATTCCTTATTTCAACGTCTTCCCATCATGTTAGTGGTTCAAATTACGGCTGTCACGAAATCCGATTCTTTTCACTACACGGTTATAGTGGTCAAGATAATTTGCAGTGACCGTATTACTGCGATAAATATTCAATTTAAAGAAAGAAATGACCAACACTCTCAGTCAAATTCATCTTCCATTTTGTTTTTTAGGTGTTTTCTCTGTTTTTGGCCGACGAATTACACTCAAAAGCGAGTGCAGTGAGGCAGAGGGAGAGTTTGTAACTAAAAGCTGAATTGTTAAAGATATGCGTGTAAAATGAACATGCATTTGACAGGTTTTGTATTACGATTATCGACGATACAGTACCAGTATATTGTGACACCCTTTGTTCAAATAATATTACTTCTTTGGTCTGACAATTTCAATTTCTTATAAAAGTAGAAAAAACATGCCACTGCATGTTAAATGAGAGAGCGCTAAATAACATTGTTTTTATGATTGAAATGACTTAATAAAAGATAACGGATGGTTTTCTTATGACAGTGTTGTTGTATGCTTTCAATCTTTGCATTCAGTGAACCTCTACAATGAAACAGGCTGAAGTCACCATTTTAAGGAGAAATGCAGTCATTTCATGCATTTAAAATCAATGCAAGCATAATTTAACGCTAGGTTAGATTATAGTTTGTCTAGCTACAGTATAAAATGCCGTTACCTGAAAGGTTTCCAATACTGCAGCTTCATATACCTGTTAGCAGCTGTAAATGATAAATGTGTCGGTAGGTGTAAGTGTCAGTCATTATTCTTTCTTTGAGTGTTAGCAACCTGTGGATCTCACGTCATGTGCCGTCGCTTTGCTGCAGGTATGTTAAGTGTTTGAGTGTATGTGGTGCGACACACAAGATTAAAAAGCGTGCAATCGTGCCTGAAGGACTTTTGAAGAGCAGAGGTTTGAGAAGACCTGTGCTTACAGAAATGACATGGCACATCAATGACGAGCAACTTGACGTTGGATTTGAAATTAGCAATGCTGATGTTAAAGGGAAATTATATATGCAGTTGCTAGTGGAAACTGAGGAAAAACATATCCTGTTTAACACAGATCTGGCCGAAAAAACACACCCAGAAACTCATATTTGATCTCGATTCTTGTCAAATCACTCTTTAGTTTACGTAAGCTTATATTTTTAGAGCATTCATTCATTTTTTGTTAATCTATGTACAATTTGAACAATAATACTTGTTTATTGTGCATTAAAGAAACTTTTACAGAAATGTAATTGTAAAAATGTTAACATAGTTATGTTAAAATGATCGGTAACACTTTACATTAAGGCTCCCTTTATAAAGCATTTGTAAATGTATTCATTAATGATTAATAAGTCATTTACAAATGCATTATAAAGCAGTTATAACTGCGTAAATAAAAAGGGATTTTAACGAAATACCTGCCAAATAGTGAGCCATTTTTAACTCACGTTATAAATGCTTAACAAATGTGAATACTTCACAGGCATCCACTTTTCTTAAAAAGTGCACTTTCATGGGCTGTCAATACTTCTAAATATATGATTCACATCAGAGATGTAGTCTTGTGAGCACTCTGTTTCTACAATAAATAATACATAATGTTTTCTGATTTTGATTAACTATTGGAAGTAATTGAATCATTAATAAAACAAAGTATAAACAAACAAGTTCACAACAACCTTTGTGCATTTAGTGTTAAAAAGTGATCAAAAGTTTGATGAATTTATCTTGGTAAGCAGGAAAAACTACTTTGGGTAAGCATCATGATCTGAAGGCATTCTGGAGGGCACTGTAAGACATTCGGTATCGGATCAGGTAAGCAACATGGTTTGAAAAGTGTCATAAGTTATGAAAAATGCAATAATAAGAAAACCCAACATAACACTCTACAGTCTCCCGTCTGACAAATTATTTTGAAAAAAAAAAAAAAAAAAAAATAAAAAATTAAAAAAAAAAAAATAAAAAATGTCTCGCTATTTGGCAGGTATTTCGTTAGAATCCCCCTTTTTATTTATGCAGTTACAACTGCTTTATAATGCATTCGCATATGACTTATTAATCATTAATAAACACATTTATAAATGCTTTATGAAGGGAACCTTAAGGTAAAGTGTTACCAAATTATCATTTGGATAAAAAAATGTTGTGTAGTGCTGTTAAATCTTAGCTAATGTAGATACAGTACAAATGGAATCTTATTTCAAAGTGTTCTCTGAAAAACAATTTGATATATTTCCTCATCTATTAGCAAATCAAAACAGTTAATCTTACAACTAAATGATGTACGTCTACATAAGATAAATATCTTACCCATAAGCATTCTGAAAAATGTTCCATGGTTCCCTTAAACCACCAAATTATGGGGAAAAAATATTTAGACAATTTAATTCCAGAGTTAATCGTCCAATTCAGGCCCTCAACATGAAGAATTACTTCTCTCCGTTTCAAAGTTCTTCTGAATTAGTCGAGTCAGAAAACCTTAAAATACTTCTCAGACTTACTTCTTGGTGCCTACAGTGAAATGACCTCACCAACGCATTTCAGACCTTTTCATACACTACAGTACAATCTTCTGATCAGAACAAGCTCATGCTAAAATGTTCATTTAGACAAAATCAACATCATTATTCTTGTTAAGTAAAAATTACATTTATTGATAAGTATGTGATGTTGACTGATTTGAAATTGACACCTATTTCATGTTTAATTAAGCTGATGTTTTGAAATAATCAACAGTATCTCTCTGCACGCAGTGTGCGCCGTAAATCCATTCTGATACCTGCTGTGATGCAAGTTAAACAAAGGGCTTTGGCATTTAAACAAGAAATAAGATTACTATAAGCTGTACAAACTAATATCAGCGTATCAGCAAATCCATGAACTGCAATCAACCAAATAATGTCCTTGAATAAGATATGGATTTGCTCATATATCTACGTATTAGTAAAATGTTTACCCTGATAGGGATCTCAGCAGAAAATCTTGATGTGTCAAATCTTTAAAACAATTTTGAAGAGCTCTCAGCCTTGGGCACATTCAGTGGAAGGATTAAGAAGTGTGCAATTAAAAAGCAAATTTGTTTTCTCCTGGGTGAATTTCTTCATTTCTAATCCCTTTGTGTTTTCTGTTTTGTGCATCTGCAATAATGATGCAGTTCTGAGTAACCTCAACTAGAATCAAAACCATATCAAAGCCTCATTGCAAATTTCCCCAGATATGAAGCTTTGTGCGTGATATTCCCCCTGGGAGATGGGTCTCCTTAGGCCAACAACAAAGAAAGCGGCGGGTCAGATCACACTATTTTCATTTCGAGACAAATTTGTGTCTTTTATCGCCTTTAAAGTTAAATTTTTATTCAGTATATGCAAGTCGGGGATGATAAACCATTTGCCGATCATGTCCAGCAATAGTCTTGTCACGACAGGTAAGGAAGAACCCAAGCGCAGGCGCAGGAAGGGATTAACATGAGACTTTATTAAAACCAAACAAAACACCCACGATGGGGCAGAACAGCACAAACAGGATAAATAACAGGACGAAGACTAACTGACGCTAAACTGGACTAAACAACACTTGACAAGTTAACTAAACTGACACTTACTAAGACAGATGAAACAGCAACAACGGGAACAAGAACAGGCAATGACGGCTGACGCTAGACAAACTGGATACAATGACCGAGCAACAAGACAATGAAACATGAGGGTATCACAAAGGCAAGACAAACGAGGGATAATTACACAGGGCAGGTGAGGAACATTAGACACGGCAGGGAAGCAATACATGAAACGAGAGGGGCGGGGCCAATGACAAGACACGAAAAAACACATGGAGTGTCAAAAGATAAACACCCCATGGTTTTCTCACACAAAACCAAAGGCTTTGTCATGGCTCTGCCACAGGACCAAGAAAAACATGACTAATTGAGGCAGAGCCATGACAAGTCTGCACTGTAAAACTTTTTTTTGCAGCAGGTTTGCCAGTAACTTATTGTAGATTTAATTACTACTTAATGTACTTTCCAATTAGTACTGTTTTCAATTACTTTAATCAAAATTAAAACACTTTGACTTTTGAGATTCAAAATGAGCAAGAAGAGACTGGCATACACAGACATTAGCACAGCAACACAGCAAAAAAGGCATTCTTCCTAAGCATTTTTCTCTTGTTTTCTGTAAAAATATTTTAAACTTCTTAAATTACGATACTTTTACATAACAAGAAAAGTGACCCAAGATATTTAGTCTTGTTTTATGAAAGAAAAATATATAAACTATGTAAGTTCATGCTTAAAACAAAATTGTACATTAAATCTACAGTAAATTACTGGCAAACCTGCTGCGAAATTACAGCAAAGTTTTACAGTGTGGAAGCTGAAAAAATAGAGTTATTATAGTTTTGTTTTTAGTTTTATTGAAGTTTTATTACTATTTGAAATTAGCTATTATTTTTAGATTTTCATTTTATTGTTAATGTTAGTTAAATTTGTAGCAATTTTGTTATATGCTTTTAATGTTCATTTTTTCGTTTTCTTAAAAAATGACTAATTGTTTCGCTAGACAACACCCTTATTTATCGGCTGGTGTCGTGTAGAGCCTTTTGAATCTGCGATGAAACTAAATTTAGGACCTTAACCAACAGCCTCCCGTTTCAGTGCATTATATGGGTAAGAAGCCTGGAAAACTTTCCTCAAAAGCCTCGATTTGTTTTCAACAGAAGAAAAAAACACACGGATGGGCTATTATGCATGCTGGTGAGTGAATTATCGTAATATTTTCAATTTATAGTGATCTATTCCTTTAAACCTATTTCATTTTATTTCTGAGGCAAAACTAAAAAAAATTCTAACAATAATATTTTATTTGATTTTAATAAACAAAAACATTTAAAATAACCTTGGAAAAAACACAGATATTCTTTTCCATATATCCTTTCACCGATTGGCTTATTGTCCTGAATTATCTGTATTGTTTGTAAGCAAAAAGATAAAAAGCTTCGTTCTGCAGAAAAAGCAGGCATTTGTTGTAGTTTCAGTGAGAACATGTAGATGAGGCCAAGGATGTACAGCATATGAATAACAATATTTATGTCTGTGTAATCAGTTTATTTTTCGAACTTCAAAAAAGAATTCCTCCAGAGAGGCTGATGGGATAGCTTTTAATAAGCCAGCTGTTAGGCTATGACAGTAAACGAGCCGCACAGACTCCGGCGCTGAATTGGTCTGCAGTCATTGCAGGGATCTTCCCCCATTATTTGAATATAACGCAGCTCCCAAGGGTAGATGTGACTAATGCCCACATGTAGGGGTAAGATGTGTCACCGTCTTAATTTAGGAACTCATAATAAACAGCTGGCTGTGACTGAGACATTCGTGTCAGAAAAGTGATGAGACGTTTTCAATTTAAAGTGATAGTTCACCCAAAAATGAAAATTGTGTCATCATTTACTCACCCTCTTGTCATTTCAAACCTGTATGACTTTCTTTCTTCTGCAGAACACAAAAGAAGATTTTTTAAGAATGTTGGTAACCCAACAATGGCGGTACCCATCGACGTGCATTGGTTTTGTGTCCATACAATAGATGTCAATGGGTACCACTGTTGTTTGGTTCCCAACATTTTTGCAACGATCTTTTTTTGTGTTCTGCGGAGGAAGAAAGTCATACAGGTTTTGAAATGACAAGAGGGTGAATAAATGATGACAGAATTTACATTTTTAGGTGAACTATCCCTTTAAGCAAATGAGTTTTATCTATTGTATTACATTGATCTCATTGAGAAACTCAAGGTTTGAGAAAGTGAGGAACCACTATCAAAGAGAGAACATGTAAACAGTTTTATTGCACACCTTTTTCTATGAATAATTTAAAACGGTTAAACATTTCTGGTTTGTGATCTTTGGGGAAATGTGCTGTTTATTAGAGATTTTGGGGTTAGAATTTAAATGTATAAATAAATAATCTTGCATGTTTTGTTACATTAAGCTCAAACGCCCCTTTCTCTTCTATATTCTCAATATGTTCCATAAACTAAACAATCCTTGTGTATACTATAACCTCATACGATAAAATACTGCATTCGGAGAAGAACCTGGCCAAAAAATTACAGGCATGTCCACACGCATATAGTATCTACAGTATATACCAATACGTGAGCTTGAAATGTTCAACATTCCATGCATTTAAATGTCATGTTGTGCATGACAGGACATGATGGGTTTATGTAATTCCATAATCTTGTCTTCAAAAATAAAAGCTGCCCCATGAGCCTTCTCTATTTTTGGCCCAAGCGAGTAATATCGGTGACCGCAGACGGTGGCTCTTGTTAAGAACTCCCTGTGGTTTCATGCATGAGCAGAACTTGTAGGTCAACGTGCCTTACCATCACCATCATACAAGCTTCTGTCTGTGTTAGCCCATAAAGACCAGATACCTGAAATCCTCAAGTGCATCATAAATCATATCATACGTAGGTCATATCTTCTCAATCTCATGCATGTTCTCCAGACAAACCGCTCTGGAAGACTGACCTAGAAGTGTTGTTGAGATACTGTAGTGACGGATTCTGTGCACTTTTTTGATGTCACCCTATACATTGATTTCACCCCATATAGAAATCTTTTGTATGACCTTTTACACTAAAAAATGCTGGGTTAATTTTGACCCATCGTTGGGTCAAGAAGGGATGAACCCAACCGTTGGGTTATTTTCGACCCATCGTTGGGTCAAGAAGGGATGAACCCAACCGTTGGGTTATTTTCGACCCATCGTTGGGTCAAGAAGGGATGAACCCAACCGTTGGGTTGTATATGCTGGCCTGGGTTGTTTCAACCCAAAATGCTGGGTTGTTTTAACCCATTGTTTGGTCAGATATGAACCATTTGTTGGGTTTATTTAATCCAATGGCCTTTTTCACCCAACGCTGGGTTACCAGCATTTTTAGAGTGGACGTCATTTTTAGACCGTTTCAATGGACGCGCGCCAGGGCCGTTGCTAGACCCCTTTTATTGGGGCATGTGCCCCAGTGTAAATCTGCTGTGCCCCAGTATAAATTTCAAGTTTAAGTTTTGAACAATTTTGTTTATTTGTCAGTGTAATCATTTACATTGATAATAGCTGCAAAAAAAACAAATATATATATGCAACGTAGTAACCTAATTCACGCTTGTAAAAGTGACGCAGTCGCGCATTTTAACCGGTCCGAAAACACAAACTCAAGACCGTACTTTCATGCAGAAATCCATGTCAGCGCACGTCTGTGTGTTTCATTGCATCAACTGCAGCACGCAGCTGCGCAGTGCGCACACAGGCACGCAAGGGTGACGACACGCGACTGAGATTATAAAAACCTGACAAAACTAAAGTAAGTTTCTAAATAATATCGATCATCTTATTCTGACTCTATCATTAATAGCCCTTGTAGCTGGACATCAAAATTTGTCTGTGCAAAGCAGGGTGGTAATACTTGATAAACAAACTACTGTCCAGCCAGTCAGGTCTCAGGAAAACCTTTGTCAAATCTGTAAAATTGCATTGTTGCTTAGAAAAACATTTGTGTTCTGTACCTTCAGAAATGAAATGAATATTTAACACACTCGCTCTAGTTTAGGACATTACATAAAAAGTTGTCCACCTATGGCTGAGATAACTATGTGCTATTATAGGAAGAACAGTTTAATGCAGTACAGTTGGTTCAAAAAATGAACCAACTTTGTTTGGACTTGGCTGTGAAACCAGAAAATATTCTTTTTTTTTTAGATAAAATGTGTTCTTTATACTAGTTGGAGCCATAAAACGACTGGTTTCTTGAAATGTTGTCATTTTAAATTCTTAATGTAAAATTATTCATTGTTGTCATTGTGTAATGAATGCAGATGTGCAAGAAAAATTTCTCTCTGCTTTCATCATTTCCATACAGTGCATGTTTATGTTAAGTATGACGATACTTAAATATTTACCTTCCCCAGTATTGTTGCAGCGAGGTTTAAGCAAGGGAAGTTTGTTTAGTGCATTGTGTTGCACATTTCTTGCACACAACAGGTTTTCACGAAAAAAGTACCCGTGCCGCAGTAGAGCTTTAGGTCGTGTGCCGGGACTGCAGTTCGGTCTGTGTTTTGCTAGTGTCTAAAAATATAAATATTCATATTTTATTTACTATTAATTTATATTATTATTTTATTGTATAATAATTGCATTGAATAAACTATTAAAATTTTGTTGTATTTTCATTTTATTAAATAAACAATTTGTTGAATGGGTTCTGTAGTTTGGTCGCATTTAGAGAAACCGTATGGTACATTGACATCTAGCGGATGATCTTGGAATCCCAGTCTAAATTCAAAATATTGGAGAGACAAGTTTAGCAAGTAACGGTTCTTCTCAGTTTCTTTTGATTGTTATCAGAAATAATCTACAGGCACTCTGTTGTTTGTGAATGTGTACCGGAAGTTAACTGCAGCCCACGAACACGCGCATGCACAGTAACGTTTGTTTATGTTGTCACTTTTGAAACAGTCTATATATGGACATTTTTGTATAAATTATACAGTATATGCGCAAACATGAAGTGAAGTGTCCTAAATTTATTACAGATGTGAAAACTGCCACTTTTGTGATGTATTTTTGTATTCGGTGTGTTTAAGTATGTACATTTTTTTATCTGTGAAATCCACACATTAACATATATATGATGTGTTTTACATTAGATTTCTATATGGTGTATGTGCAATATTTAAGAGCACCACACTGTGTTTTCTAAAGTGCACAATTCTTTGCACAGATACACACCAACAACTCGCCTTGAGGTGCTTTTTCATTTCATATGCTCAGTCTGAGTTTATTTAGAGAACGGTTTCAATGACAAAGGTCCCAGAAGACATCAACAGCCGAACCCGGCAACATCAATTCAGCTGTTTTCACATTGACGCAAGTCACCAGCTATTTCGACATCAGCGCTACTTCACCTTCACATGTTCACAAGCAAGTAAAGTCACAGTAAAGCTCGATAAACCATCTGAAACATACAACAGACCAGAGAGGTCGATTTTAACTCGACAAAGTATCTTATGAGTACAAAAAAAAATCACAGTTGACGTTCACCTTATGTGGCCGGGGGCAAATTATAATTTCAGGGAGTAAAACAGCTCGATTTTCCAAATGAGTGTGTAAACAAATGATGGATGGCGATAATCTGAGCAGTCAGTGAAGCACAGCGAATGGCTGAACGCCCACACAGCCATGTTTGAACACTGAGAGAATAATCGGCAGACGCAGAAAATGGAGGCCAGAAATAACAATTGAGATTCAATGGAAACCACGGTGGGAAAGGTCTCGTTCTCTTTCAGCACAGATCATGTTCATGCAATATTGTGCACTCACTGCTATTGCTGTGAATATAATAAGGTATAATATGTTTAGGGGTGTTCCTGATTTATTTACATTCATTGTCTGTTCTATTGTCCTTGCACATGTCCTCCATTACAGAGATTGTGAAGAATTCTGAACTATGTCCGAGGTAAGCCCAATTCTGTACAGCAAAACCTCACCTCTGAGCGCTGATCCAGACAGGGGCATGAGGATTAGGATCAGACCTGTCCTGGTTATAATCACAGAGAAAGCCAAATGGATATTGCACAGAAAGAAAGAAAAAAAATAGACAAAATCCATTTGTCTATTTTGTCAATGGTGGTATTAATCACATAAAATGCCATTATGAAAATAGGGCTTTTTAGGTACATTTTCTCTCTCGCTCCCTCTCTCTGTCTCTCGCGCTCCCGCTGTCTGTCTCTAGCAAAGGAAACTTTCAAAGAGGCTGCTTTTTCACAACATTGGATATTTAAGAGTTCTCATTTAGGTTTCATTTTAGTGTTGCTTATTAGGGATGTAACGACATCAAAATCTGACGGTGAAGTAATAACACAGTGTAGTATCTACGGTACAATATTTATTGCGATATTTAAAAACACAAATGAAGACTTAGAAAAAAGTGCCATAAGTGTTTAATAAACAATTATTGAACATTACAATGACGTACAAATTAATCCTGTCATATCCTGTCCTCTTTTCTTTATCCTCTAATCATAACTGTTGTTTTGAGGTATGAGGTATAGTATTAGATAGGTCAAATGACTAAAAACTACATATTATAAAATAAAAAACTGCACCAGCTGGACCTTGACAGAGGTAATATGTTATGTACTGCTCGGAGACATGAAAGGGTTGAGGATCTAAATGCAGCTTTATTGATACAAACAGGCAACAAGTCCAGGGCAGGCAGCAAACAATCACAGACGAGGTCACAGGCAAAGGTCAAGGTTCACAAAAACAAAGAACAATCCAAGGTCAAAACAGGGTAATCCAACAAGGGTAGAATGCCCAGAATGCAGAGGTAACGCATACAAGACTTCGCAATGACTGAATTCAATTCAATTCAATTTTATTTATATAGCGCTTTTCACAATGTGCATTGTTCCAAAGCAGCTTTACAGTAGAAAATAAGAAAAACAGAAAAACACAGAAAAGGTCAAACACAGCACAATGCATGGTGTTTATAGAACAAGCAAGATCATTCTAATAAATAATATCTAATATCAGCAGTCTACCGGTGAGCAAGCCAACACGTTCCTGTGGCAAGGAACCCAAACTCCAATGATAAATAAATGGAGAAAAAACCTCGGGAGAAACCAGTCTCAGTCAGGAGGGCCAGGTATTCTCTGACGTGTCACAGCTGCACTCAGTGACTTTGGCTTAACAGTGGGAGTCCTGGGGGGCAGGTCCTGGGGGAATGGTCCCCTGGGAAAAGGGCCAGACAATAGGGCCCAGTTGAGGTGGGAAGGGTCCGGGAATGACCGGGGGACCAAACTGGCGCAGGGCCGGGTTCCATGGCAGAAGAGAGGCAGGAGAGGTGGGACCAGGCAGAACTGAGGGCAAGGGCCAGGACGGAACAGGACATGGGACAAACGTGGGCAGGCCCGGGCTAGGAGAGGGACCAGGCTCCCAGGTTGAGGGATGAAGTCTAGGGAGAGCATGGAGCCCGTAGCAGGGGATCTGGCTGAGGGGAGACTGCAGCTGACTCGGTGGCCGGCACAGGAGAGGAAGCAGCTGACTCGGTAAACAGCACAGGGGAGATGGAGCTGACACAGGCGCTGGTACAGGGGAGGGATGAGGTTGAGGGATGGAAGCTCCCTTCCTCCTCTTCTTCTGCCTCGATCGACCCACCGGGCTTGTGACTGGTTGGGGAGATGCAACAGGGAGCATGGCTGCCAACGTGGTGGAAGTGTCGGATGCCGACTTCCAAGACTCCATTCTCCCACGCTTGCCACAGAGGCTGGTCGGTGGGGCAGGATCAGCGGGGTTCGAGGCAGATGGCGCAGAGTCCGGCAGCGATGTGACGGCCAGGACACAACCCTCCGGGATCGCGGCCAATAGGGAGGGGGACCTGACTTGGGCTGAGGCCCCGGGCTCGTCCCAGTTCATGATTACTTGAGGGGTTCAATGAGGAAGCCGTTGAAGATTAGCTTTAGCTCTGCCTCATTAAACCTTGTCCCTCTCGCAGCCGCCAGGAACTCCCGGGCGAAAATCAGAGAATGAGACAGGAGAGCACCTGGCACGTGACAACAAACAATGGCCACACAAAACAGGTGGGACTGTCACGATCCTGACACAAGACTAGAAAAGCATGACTGAGCAAGGCAGGATCTTGACAGTGACATAATATCTATTATATTGTTTCACATTCTCTATGTTAAAGGCCTGGAAGAATGCAGCGGCAAGAGTGGTCTTCAATGAACCGAAGAGAGCACACGTCACCCCTCTCTTTATTAAGTTACATTGGCTCCCTATAGTCGCTCGCATCAAATTCAAGAATCTGCTCCTGGCCTACAAGACCACCACTGGTTTGGCACCCCCTTATCTTCATTCGCTAATGCATACTTACAGTATGTACCCACCAGACCCCTACGCTCTGCAAACAAACGACGTCTTGTGGTGCCATCCCAAAAAGGTTAAAAAAAATTGCTCTCACGCACTTTCTCTGGGTCGGTTCCACATTTGTGGAATGATCTGCCTGCTGCTACAAGAACAGCAGATTCTGTGGCCATCTTTAAGAACCATCTGAAAACACATATCTTCCGTCAGCACCTGATCAGTTCTGACTTCTATCTCTTTCTACTTTTTCTATATAAAAAAAACTTAGCTCTGTATACTGTGGTAGGCTTTGTGAGACCAGTTTTATTGCACTTTTGTTGTCCTTATGTTGTTCCAACTGCTTCCATTGTTTACCTCATTTGTAAGTGGATAAAAGCGTCTGCTAAATGACTAAATGTAAATGTAAGACCTATCATTTCATACAGTCATGTGACCACGATAATATTGAGACAATTTTGCTACTGCGATACCCTAATATTGATAATATTGTTACATCCCTATTGGTTTCTTCTTAATACATAAAGCATTGACAGAAAATGGGTTGTTTATCTTAGGTAAAAAAAATCAGAGCCCAACTAAACATTTTCTAATGACTGACACTAAATTGTTTTGTTGGCTAGTCGTTTTAACAGGCGTTTGTGAAAAAAGTCAATAGAAAATTGTAATAAAACTTTGAGTTGGAGAGGACTGAATTTTGCATAAGTAATTTGTTCTTTCAAACTTTGCGGAATTTCGGCACATATTTATCAGGTTGCATAGCTTTTTCGCTGCCTTTACCAATAAACAAAGCTATGGTTGAAAAATACAACCTTAGCATCAGATTTCTACATTAAACAATTCAATAACAACAATTTGCTTTTCATGGAGTGAATTAGTGTCTATGAACATAAAATATTTGAAATTCAAAGCTAAATACAGTATACAAAAATTATCGTAGTCGTAGTAATAATTTTCCATTCTGTTTTCCCATGTTATTGAAATGATTACATGTTCAATGTGTCACTTTAATTTTTGTTCACTCCTACATTAGTATTATAATAAAATATAACAATATTATAATACAATGTATTCCGTAATCATATTGTAACGATTTCACTCCCAGGCAAGATGCTTTCAAATAATAATCCTTTTAATAAAGTCTACAAGCAGGGAAAAACCAAGGAACAAAAGATCTTCGAAGGAGTATCCAAACACGAGTTACATTGTAAGACAAAACACTGAACAAAGGAACAGGCAGAGTATAAATAGTGTCCGGGTGATGAGTCTGATGACGGGCAGGTGCGGGGTAATTGACGAGGGACAGGTGAGAGAGCATGGAGAAATTAAGTCTTTGGGGAAAACACGGGTAAAACAGGCTGGGGACTGACAGGATTGTGACACATATGCATTATAATACCATATATCCAGGATATTCAATTGGCAGCCATAGATGTAATTTGTTCCGGCCCTTCAAGTAACCTAGTGTGAAAAAGAATCTCTAGGATAAATTTAGTTCAGTCGGGAAGGGATTGGGCTGGTTCATGCCCAATTGGGCTTCTTTTGAACGGGTTAAACCAGAGAAAAATGCATTGAGCGGGTGGACAAAATTTGGGCTGCTTATGAAATTAAAAACCGTTCACAAAACAAAACGTTCGAAAATAATGTGTAGTGCAATCATAAACACATAGCCCTTATTGGTTCAGTTTAACCAATCAGGTTTGGGTCTGGGATAGGGAGACCTGTCAATCAATCCACCGTTGAGATGTGTTGACTCGTGAGTTATGGGGTTTTGGCGCGATAAAGGACCAGATTTTGTAAATTGAAGTGATCACAATGCCCAAATGTATGTTGCACGGTTGCTGTTCTTTTTTGTTCTGTCATATTAGTAGCCTATGGCTATGTATCAATGAGTTGCATAGTTTTTGCTGCCGTGGTGTGTGCATGAAGTTCATGAACGAGTGTAAAATGTCTACTCGCGTTGCTTTCCGATTAATTATATTGGGCACTTTTTGCACAAAAATTTGTGATGCATGTGTTTTTTGAGGGTTAAAGTCATTGGTTAATTTCTTGATTGTCGCTTTGAAGTGGTTTCTGGACATAGTAGTCATATTTTCTAACTCTCTTTAATGCATTTGCTATGTTTGATCCGTTTGGTCTGTTTTCCTCATCTTGTCATACTTCGTTTTAAGGAGATAAAATGATCATTATCATCGTTGATTGACATTGCAAAAAAATTCTATCACATATTTTGGCAGTTAAAATTTCGGCTGGTTTTTGTTGGAGTGGGCGGGTTTTAGTTAGCCTTTGGGCTGCAAATTATCCACCCAATCTGGCAACACTGCTTGCAAGCAGTCTCTCCTGTGAGTGAGAACAGGACGAACAGGACGATGACGGATGTGAACTTTTATTAGTTTCATTTCTGACATTTTGCTAGCAGGAGTAGGACCACCATTTCAAAAGTACAGAGGCAAGGGCGGAGAACAGCGCCTGTGTAGGTTAATGTTGTTTCACTGAATTTCTATTTTTTTGTTATGCAGTTTCAATGTAAAAGCCTGCTTGGGAGTCTTACAGTGCACCGATGTTGTTGTTGTGCAGTTTAAAATACAACATCAGCATGTTTAAATGTAGGAAAAAACATTGGGTGTCATATGGGGCAAACATATAAAAATGCAACATACGGGCTCCCCCATATGTAGGGCCCTATGATTGAATTGCGGAATCCAGGCATAAAACAGATTTTGCTGTATAACACGGAATGGCACAGAATCTGGCAAATGTATTATTTCTTAATCAAAAAGTAGCACCGAACAGCTAACAAAATTCAAATTGTACATGAATAACTAATAATAATATAATTAAATATGTAATCTGCAATTGTTTTGTGTTTTGTGTGCTCGTGGAACTTTCAGAGAACACATGAACATGAACTGTTTCGGTTTCATGTCAGAAAAGCAACTGTCAAACATCTTTGTGGCGACCTGTCAAAATAAAAGTCCGGTTAACTTGAACAAGTTTTAACACACCCACATTTGACCACACCATCCCTATTGACCATTGAGTATATGATTTACTTTATCAATTAGTAAACTGAAGTAAATGTGCTAGTAAAACTATAAAAAATAGAACGTATTATAAAAAATATACAAAAGTTTATTTTATTTCTATTTTTAACATATCTACTGCAGGTTTTTAATATAGTTTATAAGTGAATACTGTAGTATACTGAAGTATTTTTTCAAGTGGGCAAATATATTACTATTATATAGTAAAGGACGGAAAACACAGAATCCAGAAAAATTAAAACAGAAAAAACGTAATTTGGGAAAAAATAAAGCAGATTTCTTGTTGTTGTTGTGTCATCCCTCATATTGCAAGCCATATCTCTCCGGCCCCTCATTTGGGATGCTTTTCATGAACTGGCCCCCATGACAAACTAATTGAATAGCCCTGCCATATATAATGTTTCCATAGTTATATTTCTTTACTACAGTGACAACTGTCTATATGTAAAGCTGCTTTGCAACAATGCAAAATTGTAAAAAGTATTAAATAAATAAAATGTAATCTTATCCTATATAATACAAAATTCTGGCGTGTAGTTGCTACTTAATGTACAATGTATAATCTGAACCCTGAAGCAAAACTAGTTGAGAGCCACTGGTCTAGTTCATATATATTGATTTCTTACTGTATATTTAATAGGCTGTGTCTGAAATAGCTTTCACAGGCAGCACGATAAATCTCTATTAATGTTAAATGTTTAGGTGGTTAAGACGCATGTGTTATGCCATGTAATCAATGAGTTCTTTGTATAAATCCCAGCTATTTAAACTCACATTTTCATTTTTTATTCAATACAGACGTACAAAAACCTTCAATAGGTTTAAATGCCGTTGCACTTCCATCTAGTGCCACTAGTGGCACAGAAATGCTTTGCTGCATTATTAGCAAAGTCAAGATATGAACAATGAGAGGCCGATAGGGAGAGGCCAGGAACCATCCCCGGCATCTCTCGTTTGTCTGGCTCGTGTTTATGATAAACAACACTGAATTTGAGAGCGTGGTTGAGAGGTCTGTATTGATTTGCAGCTCCTTAAGATGCCCCTAAGGCGGAGGCAGCAGAGGCTGGCAGAATAAGACAATAATTATGCATCTCTCTCCATCTTCTTGTCTCCCACACAGCACAGACTGACTTCCCACCATCTGCTGACAAACCTCAGCGATATCGGCCCTGCACGTCTGGTCACATCTTGACTCGAGCAGTCAAAGAATGATTTGCATGTTATTTGAATAAACACAGTTTTGCCCCCGCCCCCACAGTTAGTGAACAACAGCAGTGGTTGAAGCGGAATTTACTGTCAAATACAGCCTTTTGTCTATTTTAATGGAAAAACATTTCTGCTATGACTTATGACAAAGCTAGCTACAAACAGTAAAAAGATAAACGTTACATTTATTAAGAGTTAGTCATATTTAGAGAATCACCGATGCTAAATTTCTCCACCGATGCCCGAGTGATATCTGCCGATACCGATCTAGCAAAGATTAAATTAATATGTCTTAACTTTCTAAATGTTATTATTCATGATCAAACTGGAGATGATATTTCTTAACATTTTCTATATACAGAGCACAAATTAATTTTTTGTTAATTTGCACTGATCATAGCCGATAGTGTAAAAAAACGCTTATTTTTAACCGATACAGATTATTGGCCGATATATCGGTGCATCTCAAGTAATATAAATTCTCAAAATAAATATGTTGTACCATTTTTATGAGTAGCAACGTAAGTGCATTAGTATAAAAATGTGCATTCACAGGTTTTTTACGAAGGCTTCAATTTTATTTAACAATTTGTATCTACAATTGTATAGTTGGTAGCATTTATTCTAAGATTTTATTGCAATAATTTGTATTAGATCAACACCTGTGCTTTTATTTAGTTTTTTTTATTTATTTAGTCGGGTCAGGTGTTCCTTTAAAGACCCATGCCGAGACACTAAAACAAACAATATTGAAAGCGCCACACATCCATGGTGTTTTCTCCACCGACCTCAACCTACAAATAGTATACTTATAAATGTTTCTGCACTTTGCACATCAAAAGAATTACACACTTTCTGTTTACAACAGGAAGTCAAAGCCCCGTGGATCTGAAGCCATTAGTTGTTAGATGTCTCTTTTTGTCCTATCTTCTCATCTTGCTCTCGCTCTGAGACGCCTATGGGACACAGTGGAGGGCATGCTGTATTGTCACATCACACACACACACTCATGCACCACTGGTCATGCGTCTAGCAGAGATGACAAGGAGAAAGCAAGGTATAAACCCTTCCTCAGCCACAAACAAACACACACACACACACATTATCACACAGACAGACTCTCAGCATACAGTATATCATATATTACCTCTTCTGTCATCTTCATGGGTTTATGGATTTATCGAGGCCTTAGTTGGAGAGTTCCAATAAACCATGTGATAAGACGCTGCGGTTCGACCTATAGTGAGAAAGGGAGAGTAGTTTTGAAAAGCATTTGAGGTGATAAAAGGGATTACACACTAAAGGTGATCGCCATAAAGGAAAGGCGAATAGGTCTGAAGTTAAGGACGCACTTGAAGGGGTATTTTTATTACGGATAGTCATGTAAATTGGGGTGGTTCGTATATCAGATCCAGTGGAAAAGGAGACGGCCCTCCCTGCAGAACAAAATGTGATGGGAACGTGTTTGGATCCGGCTGCTTCGGGATCTGATTCCTCTCGCAAAATATTTTAGATGGAACATAAGCCTTTCCGTAATCCAAACCTCAGTGCCAACCCGTATTTATAATCGGAAGCAAGAAGTTAAGGCACAGCCGAGAGAACCACAGAATTATTTTGCTTTTAAATTAAATTTATATATAAGAAAATAACAAACTGAATAGCAAAATAAACCATAAAAGCATACACACATATATCAACTAGATGCCAGAGGTCAGTCACACTCAGGCTAACGTATGTGGTGAATTACCCCTAATTGAAGTGTAAATCCAGAGATAAATAAGGATAGGATAAACACGGATTAGACAGAAAATTCATTTCAATCCCAAACCTAGAACCTAGACTGCTAGAACCGAGGGTGTGTGCGCGTGTATGTGCACGTGAGCGATCCCTGTTTGACCTTCCAGCTATGCACTAGATTTGATTTGATTGTTGAGGATGGGATGAATTATATCTCAAGCGTGCTAGATGAGTGAAAATCACATGCAGTTAGGTAAGAACTATTAGGATTTATTTTAATGAAGCTCTAGTCAGTTTTAATACCTTGTAGAATTTTTATTACTTTACAGCAATTGCAAAATACTGTATATCAGAATAGAATGTGTTCATTATAATGTATTAATGGATTTTCTTAGTTATCAAAATAAGGACATACCATGGACTTCTATCAATTTGATATTTTATTTTAATATTTTCATTAGTGCTGTCAATCGATTAAAAAAATTAATCGGATTAATCACACATTTTTCTGTGATTAATCACGATTAATCGCACATAACAATTATATTTTAAAATATACATTTACATTTGAATAATTTCACATTTAATCTTCAAATTGATGTAGAAACAACATATTTCTTTAACAGCATCATTTTCTGAAAGCTAACATTTTGATATTAGTATTGTAACTGATGTCTCTATTAAATTGATTATTTTAACATGAATTGTAGCCATTCAACAGCATAATTGAGAGCTCAAGTAGGAAACATACAGGAATTGAAGGACACTTTACAGTCTTTAATGCTAAATTATAAATTAAATGCAGAAGAATTCTCATTAAAGCTACAAAATCACATTGATTTCTTCTTTTATTTTGTTCTTTGATTAACATTAGTGACAGGAGTCACAGCAGCACGTTTAAGAACGCGGCCCCTTTAAGAGCTGTCTCAGTACGCAGATCTGACCGTCACCACACTCCCATTTTCACAACACTTTGCATTCATTAAGATTTTATTTTACACTTTGAAGTCTTGCTTAAGAAAATGCTAGACAAAACGGGCTTTCTGACATAATCTTGTGTGGTTTTATCCATTCAAGCACGAAAGAGAACTTAACACGGATGCGCTGTCTGACAGAGATTCACCGACGCAGCCTTCAGCCCGTGACTGTTTACACCAGACTGGACCTCGCGTTGCGTTTTGCCGCGTCCCACAGTTTAGAAGCGGTCTATATTCATTGAACGCGTCAAAGCAACTGTTTCAAATCGCGCTTAAGTGGTTTAAAAGCCTGTACACGAACAAGAGCGTGATTACATAATGTAACGCTAGACAAAGGATGTCAAAACAAACGGATCCTGCGTTAATTGCGATAAATATTTTCTCACGCGTTAATTTGAAAAAATTAATCGCATGCGTTAACGCGTTAATGTTGACAGCCCTAATTTTCATTAACATTTTTATTTATTTCTCAGGTTAAACAGGAGAGACATGTCTATTGTGCAATGCAAATAAGCCATTTAAATCAAACTTATTTATAAAATTTGTATAAATTATATTCAATATTATTTATACTTATAGAATATAAATATATTTAAGTGATGATTTTTATATTTAAGTTATGAAAAGTACTAAGATATTTTGAAAACACTGAAACTTCAGAGGTTAAACCTTGTTCAAATGTGCACATGATAAGTTACTCCTTAAAAGTAACTTATACTAAATAAAAGTTAAGCATTTTCTTAGAAAATGCATTTTTCTATTTGTAAATTTGCATGTCCTTTAGATTTTACAAGATATTTTAGTTTGAAAGATTTGTAATATAAAAAGTATTGATATATTTATTTTAAATCCAATCCGTGGTATGTGTTTTGAGAAAAAAAAAAATTGTTGCTACAATCGTTTCATTTATAGCATTCAGATTATCTTTAGATCTCTATGTAATTTGCCTTCAGCGAAAAGACATAACTAAACAGTTTTACCCATTTGATTAAACTGTCCCAACCATTTTAATACATTTAACAAGAAATTAATTGGCAGTCTGATTAAGAAAGTAGTTTTCGATAACTGATGGAATGATGGCTTTAGCTTGTTGTAAATCCAGGTCCGGATCTGGCAAATATATCACAGAAACACTGCTGCTCGCGTAGAAGATAATCCCAGCCTTACCGCAGGGGATTTATATACTGCATTATATTCCTCTTAAGGGTATATTCTTCACAACCAAAGACTTATCCACCAATGGATGTACAGAACAATGAGATTTGGTTGTGCAGAGTGCCAGAACAGAATGAAGTTGACAACAGAGGCAAATAATATATGAAGCTGCTGAGAAAGTGGCCATAAAGTAATATTTTGGGATGGAAAGATGATTTCATTTGTGCCAGGTTCACAAAAGGAAAATAGAAATGGAGGAATTGTACCTCCATTTCATCATAGTGGCATTAAAATGTCTCTCGTTACCCCTCTGGAAAAGTGTGAAGAACAAATCTCTCTCTCGCTCACTCTCCCTGCTGTTGTCTGGCATCTTGCGTAGACCTGTCAACTATGGTAATGCTCAAAGAACTACAATGTGTGTGATATTATGCAGTGAAACATTTTAGCTACCAAACTTAGATGTAGAGTTCACAGAACATTCAGTTAGCTTCTACATTATTCACCAGTACACTAGTTTGTGTCTTAGAAAAGAACGCAACATCTTTCTACTTCTTTAACTATTCAGGATGCTGATCAGACCGGTTCAGAAAAATGATTACTTCGCTTTGACAGAAATGTTATATTGCGCTCAACTTTATATTTTATATAAAACGTATGAATGTTTTGCAGAATATGACAAAATATCACAACAAAATATCTATTTTTATAGCAAATCATTTCACAAAGAAGATGCTTAAAAATTATAAAACACTAATATGTTTCTCAAAATAAAAATGGTGTCATGTTTTGTTCGTCAACTTGAGGAGACTTATTATATACACAAAACATACTTTAAGAAAAGTGAAATAAGTTGTTAGGAAAAATTTAGCAGCATGGTTTGATATTTTTTATTTTATATAGAGGAGTATCCAAAAGCATCAATTTCATCTTTCTTAAATTTTAAGTTAAATGAAATTAGCTTTATGAGTCAATTGAACTTACTTATATTGAAATGACGTAAAAAATTCAAGTCAGTTCAATATCATTTAAGTTTAGTTAAGTTTTAAGTTTAAGTTTTTAACTAGTTTTTTTACAGTGTACTTTGTACTATATAACCACTTTTAGTTATTTAGTGGCATTTTTGTTGTTGTTGTTTATTTATCATTTATTATAAAAAATATATATTTTTTATTAAATGTACATTTTTGCATACTTTATAGTGTGTATTTAAAATACATACAATTAAGAAATATTATTTTATGAACATTTTAGCACCATTGCAACAGTTATCTTATTTTAAAATGTATCATATATAAATATATATATAAATATATCGATTTCGTTCTATTCCCAAACATTTCGCATCACAGAAAGAACACTGAAAGACATTTCTGTGACATCATACATAGCATTTTTACAAATGTAATTTTAGTCCAGCATGATGCATCAGCAACAAGACATCTTGGGAAACGGTTTCATATTAACTGTTAATAAACCTGCCGTACGTTTTTCTCTGCATGTAATTCAGTGAGTTATTTACATCATTGGTTAAACAGCAATTCTCACGCTTCATTTCGGCATGAGGTGAAACATGCAGACCGTGTCACTTTTCCACCAAGCTGTGCGGGCATTAAAAGCATAAACATTACGAGTATCATTTCCAAACGGACATTACAGAATCCTGCTCCTGGATTCCATCTAAAATTAAGTTTGGGTCAGTTGCCTTTTGGTTCAAACACAAATCCCAGAATCTGTCACAGGACTGGCCAGCTTGGTAAAAATAAACAGCCTTTATTCTGTTACCCGTGGCGTAGGAATAGGTTTCCTCACCATGCGAGGAGCAGCGCGGTGCCTCGACAGCAGCCTGTTTTTTCAGCTTTGTACAGTTTTTGTGTTTCTATTGATTTAGTATTAGACCCTGTGACCTAGACCCCATTTATTTAATTAGAGTGGCCTAACATTGCTCTATGGAGGTGTGATGAATTGAATGTATACTATGTGAACTCATACTTTGATTAATAAAGGCCCCGCAAGACCGGATCTTCCCACTGTTGCCAAGTTTCCTTGTTTTCAAGGTATTTGGAATTTGGCATCTGTAAAGTGCTAAGTTTTACTTTTACTTTTACTTTGAGCAGAAAATTAGACAAAGGGGTTCTCCCAGGGGTGACTTATGAACTGAAAAGATACTGAGATGAATCTGTCTTTATCTTTATCTTAAATTGCTCAAAGGATCTGGATCTGAACGTACTTACTGTACTGTGCTGTATACTGTAAGTTTTAAAGCGTATGCAAGTAACTAGGCTGTAAATAACGTAAACTACACACTGTGCTCACAACACAAGGTCATGGGATCAAACCTGATTAAAGAAGTAATGGAGGACTGACTAGCAGTGTTGGGTAAATTACTCTGAAAAAGTAATGAATTACTAGTTACTAATTACATATTCAATAGTGTAATTAGATTACTGTACAAACTACTCTCTCCAAAAAGTATTGAATTACTTATTACTAATTACTTTCTATATCCTACATCAACCTTGATTAGTTAAGTGATTCAAGGATAGACATGAAACAACTCTTAATTCATTCAAATAAATAATATTAAACTACATAAAGTACTCTTATGAACTGACCAAAGTATTACAAATGTGAGAATTATACATTAAAGCACAGATTTTAAATTTAGACTGAATTTTGATGTAAATTCCACTATTGCACACACATACAGTATATTACACACAGTATTTAGTTTAATTACATCAGAAGTAACTGTAATTAAATTACAGAAAAATTAGAGTAATCCCTTACTTTACATTTTCAAGGGGAAAGAAATTAAATTACAGTAACTAATTACTTAGTAACTAGTTACACCCAACACTGCTGACTACACTGTATGGCAAGGTATGAGTATACAAATATAATTCAAGCCTGGAGTAAAATATATAGAGAAAGCAATTTATGTGGAATTTCTGAAGAATAAATAAAAGTATGGGATTATATGGTTGATTTCTCTAAACATGAGTGTAGATTCTGGGCACCTGATGGCACATACAGTGAGTTAGTCCCCTCAGCATTGCTTTAAATATACACAGGCGTGCTCAAATTTGTTGGTACCCTTACAGCTCATTGAAATAATGCTTCATTCCTCCTGAAGAGTGATGAAATTAAAAGCTATTCTATCATGTATACTTGCATGCCTTTGGTATGTCATAGAATAAAGCAAAGAAGCTGTGGAAAGAGATGAATTATTGCTTATTCTACAAAGATATTCTAAAATGGCCTGGACACATTTGTTGGTACCCCTTAGAAAAGATAATACAGAATTGGATTATAGTGATATTTCAAACTAATTAGTTTCTTTAATTAGTATCACACATGTATCCAATCTTGTAATCAGTCATTCAGCCTATTTAAACAGAGAAAAGTGGTCACTGTGCTGTTTGGTATCATTGTGTGCACCACACTGAACATGGACCAGAGAAAGCAAAGGATAGAGTTGTCTGAGGAGCTCAGAAAGAAAATAATAGACAAGCATGGTAAAGGCTACAAGACCATCTGCAAGCAGCTTGGCTGTGACAACAGTTATTATTATTATTATTATTATTATTAAGAAGTTCAAGGTCCATGGAATTGTAGCCAACCTCCCTGGGTGCGGCCACAAGAGGAAACAGACCCCCAGATTGAACAGAAGGATAGTGCGAATGGTAGAAAAAGAACCAAGGATAACTGCCAAAGTAATACAAGCTGAACTCCACGGTGAAGGTACGTCTAGGGCTTTCACGATTATGAAATTTAGCTGACGATTAATTGTCTAATAAATCATTGTGATTATGACGATTAATTGTCTGTTTTAGAGCTTTGACTTTTAATTCTCATACATTTTTTATTCAGCTTTGAAACGACCATATTGTTCTGAATATAAAGACTATGTTCTTTTTCTTGGAAATACATAGGAAAAAAATGGGTCATCATACTTTTAGGCTTTTACCTGTCAATAATACAACCGCCAAATACTTGTAAATTAAAGCGCCAACGAGCAACTTCTGCTCACTGTTGCCCCACGTGGTTGATAAGCGAAATTGTCTGTATGCAGTGTCGTAAAAACTGTCGCAAAGATTTCCCGCTGGCAGCTCAATACACGTGAGTTTGTTTACTAAGCCGACGGACCCAGATACATCGTTCAAACTATGTCCACCGATCAGGTAAAGTAGTCCGTGTTACCATATGTTCTTCGTATATCAGTACAAAGATTTATGTATCGTAAGTAGTCAACCCTACGTGTTCGAAGCAAGGTTACCAACTTATTCTGGTAACTTTGGCCAAAAAAATATGTTATATTATGTTATTCATAAACTGTATATGTAACTGTACTGTTTTTGAAATCAGCGTTTCATCTTCATTGCGTACCACACGGGTGCCAACACTATGGGCTGTACTACAGGGCTATACTACAACCTCAAAGTAGACTCGGGGGTAGCAGCTGATTGTTAGAAGTTAGCACAGAGCGTGCTAGCTACATGGAACATTTGTATTTACCCGAAACACAACGCATGGACTTGAATGTGTTTTGTAACCTATAGTACTTTTCTTTTGTTATTATATCAGAAGTCACTAAACATAATCGCGACCAGGCATTGTGTTTTGTGTAATATATGTAATAACTACAGTCAACTCGGTATGAAAACAGCGCATAGCATGTACATATACATAACGACAACATTAGCCTAATCAACGACTGAACTGTTCAACATTCACGTGGTTTACTGGTCTGAACAAAATAATCTGCTACTTTTTACCACAACACGTTTAGTGTGGTTGTTTAGTCTTTATTTACAAGCACAACACACATTCATGACGAGACACGACAACATGCTAGCTATCGACACCGGCAACCATATATTATCTCTATATTATCTCTCAGCTAGTGTGAACCGGTGTTGCGCCAATGACACAGACTAATAACAAATACGTTCAAAAGTACAGGACAGTAACAAAAAATGTACAAATAACACTTACAAATCCAGGAGCCGGACCGCTAGGTCTCCATCCGTTTTGCAACCCGTTGCCTCTTGCTGCTCGCGCCACCGATTGTAAGCCCGTCCGATATTGATTCGTGACCGGCCTCGTGTCCGATCACTCTCTCGCTTTCTTTTCTTTGCTTCCTCCGACAAAACCCTCTTTTTTGGTTTTTTGGCTGGCTCTGCCATGGTGATGTTTTGGTTCGTTTCGTCTTACTGTTAGCTCTGCTGTTGGCTAACTTCTCCCAGGCTACGAGTAAAACGTGACGTATGCCGTAAAACAGGGGATAGGCGGGGCTTGTACCGGCCCGAACACCAAAGTTACAAGTGTAATTTCAGCCGAGGCTGCTCAGGTAGCAACGGCAGTAAAATTTGTCTAGTTAAAAGTTGACCTACCACTAAAATAATTTTAGAGACATTATTTTATGGTCAAAAAGTTGCTCGTTGTCGCTTTAAGTAAATTGATCAGGTGTGAATTGAAGCCACCATTAAAATGCTATCAGTCATAGAAAAGCTTCTAGTCTGTCTTTTTCTCACTTGCGAGACTACAATAAAAGTTTACATCCATGTTAATGAGATTTTGGTAGACTGGTTTTCACACTGAAATAATATTAAATTGTACTGCAGGTTATTTTGATGGTACATGCTTTAGTTTTTTTTTTTAAGTGATTGTGTTGTGGTGGTACATTTGACAAGTATTACCATGCTTTAGTTACAATATATACAATAAAATATGCAATATGCATATGCACTACAGCTCCCCCTAGTGTCTTCTATAGAGATGTGCAATAATTGCGATGATCTGAAACCATCCCGATGAGGTCAAACAATCGCGATGAGACGATTATTTAATAATTGTGACAGCCCTAGGTACGTCAGTTTCTGATCGCACCATCCGTCGCTTTTTGAGCATGGAAGACCCAGGAGGACTCCACCTTTGAAAGAAAAACATAAAAAAGCCAGACTGGAATTTGCTCAAATTCATATTGACAATCCACAATCCTTCTGGGAGAATGTCCTTTGGACAGATGAGTCTAAACTGATGAGTGACTTTTGGCAAGTCACATCAGCTCTATGTTCACAGATGAAAAAATCAAGCTTTCAAAGAAGTGAACACCATACCTACAGTGAAACATGGAGGAGGCTCTGTTATGTTTTGTTAATGCTTTGCTGCATCTGGCACAGGGTGCCTTGAATCTGTGCAGGGCACAATGAAATCTCATGACTATCAAGGCATTCTGGAGCGAAAACATTCTGCCCAGTGTCAGATAGCTCTGTCTCAGTCGCAGGTCATGGGTCCTCCAACAGGATAATGACCCAAAACACACAGCTAAAATCACCCAAGAATGGATAAGAACAAAACATTGGACTATTCTGAAGTGGCCTTCTATGAGTCCTGATCTGAATCCTAAGGAACATCTATGGAAAGAGCTGAAACTTGCAGACTGGAGAAGGCACCCATCAAACCTGAGAGAGCTGGAGCAGTTTGCTCAGGAAGAGTGGGCCAAACTACCTGTTAACAGGTGCAGAAGTCTTGTTTGCTTGCAGTGATAGCCTCTAAAGGTTGTGCAACAAAATATTAGGTTAGGGGTCCCATCATTTTTGTCCATGACATTTTAATTCGTTTTATTATTTACAATATTATGTTGAATAAAAACTCAAAAGCAAAGTCTGGTTTCTATTAAATATGGAATAAACAATGGTGGATGCCAATTATTTTTCAGTTTCAAATTATTTCAGAGAAAATTGTGCCTTCTTCGTTTTTTGTGGAGGGTTGCCAACAAATTTGAGCACGTCTGTAAGGCATATTTACTGTTGCTTTTCTCAGTTACACAGTCAGACAAAAAGTACAAAGCTGTACCTTTTACCATCAAAAGGGTGGTAAACTTAAGGGTTCCTTTTTGTTCCTTGACATGTACAGTACATAATATGTTGTATCTTTGGGTACATAAGTGTACCCTAAAGACCAAGTGTGTACCTTTGAAGGTACAGTTCAATGTTAGGGAAACAAAACCATACCTTTACACAAAAGGTCCTTAGGCATGCAGTTATGTACCCAAAAAGATAAAACACTAAAGAAAAAGGAAGCCTTAAGGGTGCCACCCCAGAGACGGATATTGTACAGTTTTGTGCTTTTTTCTGACAGTGACAGTTTCTGATCGATGCAAGATATTAGATTTATTTCTTAGATTAAATTTAATTATTTAATTCTTAAATATTTAGATTTAATTTCGTTTTTCATAACAGGTCTTTTAAACAACTGTTTTACACTATAGCCATTTTAAAGTATAAATCTAATACTAATAAGAGTTGGCTTAAGCGTTTATGCTTCAACATTTTAAATGCGCATTTTGCTTTAAAAATACATTTCTTGTTTTAAGAATCAGCTCTAATAATTGTTGCAGTGCTAAGTATTTTTTACAGTAAATTTTAATTTACATATTACATGTAATCATTTGTACTTTCTTCGTTATAAAAAAGATTGACCATTTTTATCAAACTGCTGTCTACCACCCAGCCCTCCTTCTTACGTTAAAAGACATGCGCTCTTATTCAAGCCTGTTGTGCTGGTGAATCTCACATCAAATAAGTTCAAACTTTCACACTTTAAAAAGACATCTGCCTATCCACCCGTTCATGTTTAAACCACCTTATGTCCAGAAAGATATTTAGGGCGTCTTTACTGAGCCCACTGGGAAATTTGCAAAAAACGTTAGAGACAAAAAAGCTAAAGGGGATGAGCACAGGGAGTAAAAGCACAACAAAGCGAACAATCAATAAATAAACGCTTCAAAGGAGATACCTGTGAAAGCAGACAAACAAGGGAAACGAGAGAGAGAGAGAGAGAGAGAGAGAGAGAGAGAGAGAGAGAGAGAGAGAGAGAGCAGACGACGATAGAGAGAGAAAGAGAGAGAGGAGAGAGAGAGAGAGAGAGAGAGAGAGAGAGAGAGAGAGAGAGAGAGAGAATTGATTTTCTGTAATGATTTCTGTGCCGCACTCTGACATGATTATGATTTAGCTTCTGTTATTGGCACTGATTCAGGCCATGGTCAAACCTCATCACTCACATTAATTAAACTACACAATCAATTGCTTGTTTAAGAAAATCACTATTATACTGAATTCATATTCCTGACAGAAGCTTTATAAAGAGAGTTCATTACCTTTAGCATATGGCTAATTCTTCAATTAAGGGCACTTTTGACTGCTTGAAATATTCAAACTATCTTTCATCCATTTTAAAACGTTTATCATGTACTGAAATAAAGATACATATATACACACAACCTCACGTCACATCTGGTTAGAACACAGAGTCAGGCAAAAGTTCAGAAACCATTTCAAAATTATTTTCAGTTGTTTCTGTATTTATAGGTATGTGTTTAGGTAAAGTGATCATGCAGTTCTCCCAAATTTCAAATAAAAATATTCTTTCTAATTACATTTATTTGCAGAAGATGAAAATTGGAGAAACGGGTGAAAAGAACAGAAAAGATTATCTGTATATTTTCAGACCTCAAATACTGCAAACAAGTTCATATCCACTGTTAAGCAATACAACAGTAATATTTGTACATGTATTTAGGAAAAGTTCAAAAGTTTTGTGATCACCTCGATTTCCGTCAAAGTTTTCATGCGTCTTGTCATGCTGTCAGTGTTTCACATTGCTGTTGGATGACTTTGTCACTCCTGAGGTTTGATTTTGTTGAAATTCAACAGACGCTGTCCACAACACATCTAGATACGGCTATTATTTTTTTACACAGCTGTATATCAAGATATACATATACAGTACCAGTCAAAGTTTTGGAAACACGTACTCCTTCCTTATTTATATTTTTTCACCTTTTAGAATAACAGTAAACTCATCAAAAACAGAGTAGCACAATTGTAACTGAGAGAATTAGGTTTTAACTAAAAGCATCTAAAATAAATCAAAACTATGTTATGTTTTAGCATCTTCAAAGTTACGACCCTTTGACTAGAATTTGCTAAATCGTTTTCTTGGCATTTTATCATTCATTTTTCATTCAGCTTCTTAAAGGAGTAGTTAAACTAGTCCTTTAAGGTCTCACCTCTGGGAACCTTAAAGAGGATGGAAGGGGTTCCCATCTATACTGGGCTCTTATTGGCTACTTTTTCTTCATCATTTGGTCCAAGTCAACCACTTCAAAAATATATTTTTATTTAAGATTTTTTGTTTTAAATGTTTAAATGTTAAAAATGTTTAGCTTTCCTGTGGCTCAATGGTTAGAGCATGGCACTGACAACGCCAAGGTCATGTGCTCGATCTCAAGGGATTGCATATAGTCAGAAATGTATAGTACAATGCAATGTAAGTAGCTTTGGATAAAGGCGTCTGCCAAATGCATAAATGTAAATGTTAAATGAAAGAAACTGATATGTTGGCACAATTATAATCTTGTCTACACAAGTAATTTTGGAAATTTCTGACACCTTGAGGATAAAAGATTTTTAAGATCATTAGAAACCTGTAAGCGTTTCCAAAATTTTGATGGATACTGAATTTATACACTACATCACGTTCCTAAATCCACTGTCACTCATCGTGTAAGGCCGCTGCAGTTGGTTAGGACAAAAACTCAAACAAACATGGAAGGATACATCATGCCCACACTCCATCGACTGCGAGTATGAAGCATACAACACAAAATATGCAAGCTTCACGGCATAGACAGGACTAGTCTGATAGGCCATTGTTGTTATAAACAAGCGAGCCTGTTCTTGTGGGGACGACGACTTCACGTTTTTTACGCCCCCATACATGACTCTGAAGAAAATGAACTATGATTGGTTACTTGACATGTCAGTCAAAAGGCCTCTGCAGTCTACGCGAGACTATGAGCGGGTTTCCATCACTCTGGTTTTATTCGCATTTTGAAGTTTCGCATCAGAAACGAGTGATAGAAACGGCAAATTTCTTAATTCGCAAAAAACGTTTTTACGCTCGCTTGAGGTGGTTTTTCTTTTTTGCGGAAAAGGGTTAATGCGAATAATGGGAGATGTAAACGCATTTGCCGAATAAATTCCTCCAAGTCACGTAATTGCACTATGAGACGGCGTAACCTGACTAACCAGAGTAATGATCTTGTGACACAGCATCAGAAATGTTGTGATGGTCATTCTTAAAAGCCTGAGCAAAGTCGTGAAGTATTTCTGTAATTGCCTCATAGAACTGTCACGACTGCGTTTCCCAAACAGCAGGCATCCACAAAAGCACCGCATTTATTGAGTTTCGTAATCGTCGGCTTGCGCAAGTTTTATTATATATGAAAATTATTATATTCAGTGGCTTCTCTTACATTTCATACTGATATTTAGTAGCAGTTTATTAGGAAGTGACGGTTGATTAGTTGGATGGAAACGCTGCTTATTCGAAAATGTTTTATGCTATATTCCAATTTTGCGCATAAACTAAATTCGTAACTTTGGATGGAAACCCGGCTAATGTCTAGTTAAGACATTTTGCAAGACGTTTGCGCAGCACTGTTCATACTGCAAATAGTTTAAAACTGCACACGAACAAAGTCAAAATGCTTTTAAAATCCTCCTAGGACATAAAGGTTTCCTTAAGTCACTCATAAGGCGTTGGTGTGTTTTTATCTCCGGAATCAAGAGTCAGACTCAAGTCAGGATGTCAGAGTGCAGACTCACAGTCATCCATCTCATACTCAAAAGGATTCGACATAACATATCAACTGCAGAACACAATCGTATTACTTTGTTAGGAAGATGGAGAGATGAACCCAAAGCAAATAACATCTGTTTACAGTGCAGTCAACCACCCCCGTTGTTTACCGCTTGGGCATTCTTCTCGCGGGTAACAATTCAATCTAACAGCCCCTGTAACCCCTCACCTTGCCCGAGGACACCCACTGCACTTCGCCCAGGAAGCAGCTTTGCCCCTTAGGCTGCTGGATTTTTTAAATCAGGTTAGTCCTTTCCCTCAGACATGCCAACATGACAGCTGACCTTCACAAAAGTATAGCCTTGGCCTTTTTCTCAGCTGAAAGTGGTTTTACTGTTATCCGGTGATGGAACGCTTTAGCCTCCGAAAAAGGGAAGGCGGAATGGACTGAGAAAAAGCACAAGAGTCACCGAGAGACAAGATATATGAAGGGAGAGAGAGAGAGCGGCTTGGAAAATGATTAGCCTAAAACCGGCTCTCTTTTCTTGTTAAAATTGGTGGCTTGAAATTGCACTTTTCTTAAATTGTTTGACAGCCACTTCTTCCCACGGAGACGCTGCGTCGAGAGGAAAAATACATCATGCGGTAGGCTCTTCTGGCAAACTGTAATTGTGCGTCGAGCGGATTTCTGTTTAGCCCGCACAAGTGACAATAGTTTCAAGGTTGTCTTATTGTGGAGGCTGAAATCTTTTTTATAGCTATTACATTTTGCAGAATTTGTCAAAGAGGCACTGTAAATTCTGTCTTCATTCACTTACCCTCATGTCGTTTTAAACCTGAATTCTTCTGTATAGTAGATCACAAAAGGACATGTGGACAGCCCCTGGTCACCATTCACTTTAATTTGTGAACAAGGCAGCGCGAACATTTCGCTTAACTAGTCCTTTTGTGATCGACAGAAGAAAGAAAACCATACAGGTTTGGAACGAGTAAATGATGATCATTTTAAGGTGGGCTGTCCCTTTAAGAGTGTCATCCCACAGGTGTCCTCTCGGTTTTCATCAAAAGCCAATTTTATAAAAGAGCATTATATAGAACTCACTGACAGTTGATAGGAATTAAACAATCTATAGCACACAGATGTGACTTCAATATACTGTGAGACAGCCACAACAGCACCACGAGGAAGATTAAGCCCTCCGAACGCATGTTCCTGTAAGGTCAATCGAATACGTTTCTAAAACGCACTTAATGTTGCTAAAAAAAAAAAAATTGCACTAAAGATATCAAAACACCGCTTGCTATCTAGCTCGGCAGATGTCTGCTTGTGCTTTGCTTCGGCACAGAGGAACGCAGATAATAAGCTTAACTGAAATGACAACAAGCATTAAATTCAGCGACTGCACACTTTCGGAAAGTTTTCCATGCCTCAGCTAAAAATGTGCATCGGGACCAGAGTTAGAGGGAAGCCAAATGCAGCCTGTCGGTTAAATACAAATATGAGCTGTTACTCATAAAGCTTCCCTTCGGCTAGACTTCATTACTGACCTAATGAGCCCAGACAAAAGAGTGGAAGTGAAGTTTGGGCCCAGCCGAGAACACAGAACACGCTTTACCCTCACAGCTGTACGCCACTCTGAACGCAGCACGACTGGAGTGCGCTCTGTCTGAGCCGATTCGCTCGCTCCTGCTGAGTTTGGTCGGCTTTACTGACGTGTTTAGGACTTGTAGCTTTAATATTGTGGTGAATATATTTGAGGAGAAATATAAATATGAAATATTTGAGTGTTTTGTGGTGTGTAAGCTTTAAAGGGATAGTTCATCCACAATTTCTTTTTTTTATCATTTATTCACCCTCATGTCATTCCAGACCTGTATGAGTTTAATTTTTCTGCAGAACACAGAAGATATTTTGAAGAATGTAGGTAACCAAACAACATTAATCCCCATTGACTTCCACTGTATGGTTCACAAAACCACAGAGACATTTCTCAAAATATTGTATTATAATATACAGTATATACTATAATAATATATAGAATATTCCGGGGTTTTCCTGGCTCAAAATGAGGCGGAGGTGGTACGATTCTTATCTTGTACACACACGCACGTGTAGGCCCACCGTACCTTTAAGTGGCTTAACCAAACACTTTACATATTAAAACATTAAAAAATTTGATGAAAATGACAATTATTAAGTAATATAAAACAATACTTTTGTTCAACCAAACATAAATGTTTTAAAATCAAATAAAGCTTTTTATCCTTTTCAACTAACTTTTCAGCCCTCAATAGCCAACTAAACTAACCAGTCTTAGTAAATTTGCCAAGATCATTCACATCCTGCGTTCTCTTGTGCTTAACTGAGCTTTGAACTAGTCACAGATTTTTTACATTAGCTAGTGATTGCAAAGTTTCAACAGTTTCAACGAATCGGTTCAAATGAGTCATTTGTTTGCGAGTCGTTCTGATCGCAATGTGCGTTCATACTGGCGAACTCGCTCTGTACAGTATAACGTTGATTCAACAAGCCAGCTGCACAGCTATAAACAGTATACAATGTACGCCATGTTAGTTTAAGAAATTGAAGGTACTTGGATGTAAAACAAACAATGTTCATCTGAAAAGCCGCGAAACACAGCTAATAACGCTCTTATTAGCTCTTGCAACTCTTGTAACTATTCAGCGTCTCACCGGTGCTGATAATAAAACAACTGCAGTTACAAATGACAGTCTGTTGACAGAATACACGCAGTGTTTTAGTGAAGACACCCGACATAATTTTGGCGAGACTGAGGCGGCACGAAATTTGACGGAGGCGGCCGCCTCCAATTTTTCTATGCAGGAAAAACCTTGATATTATATATTATAATATATTTTCTATTGCGTTTAACAGAAAGTATAAGAGTCATATTTTGAATACATGAGGGTAAATACAGTAGATCATGACTGAATTTTCATTTCTGAGTAAACTATGCACTTCAGTATCACAACAGCACTTCTATCTGAATGGATCCCGTCTTCAAAATAAATGTCCACCTCTGCATTGGAGTAAAACTCCTAGAATGTATTTTCAGGCACCCCCAAACATTTTGCAACTTTGCTAACCAACTATTCAGCCAACACCCCACCCAGGCACTTCCGTTTTTATATCCAAGCTAACGGAAATTCTTTAAAAGGGCTTTCCTCTCGCTGGTGTTGCTATGGTAAGTTGACTCTCCGCTCAAAGACCGTATTAGCCCAATTGGCGTTACCCTCACTAGAATTCGTTTCACTGATTCATGTTAAATCAGTTTTTCAGTGGGAATTTCAGAGCCCACACTTGCTAAATCTCGGGGCTTTTAAGTTGCTCCTTTTTCATCTTGACTTCACAAGCCAGTTGAAGGAAAAACGCTAGCACAGATGTTGATCCCATCACTAACAAAGCCATAGATAGTGTAGGATGCAATGTAATCAAGTTCAACGGCATAGATCATTTATGCTTGCTCATTCAGTGAGCATATACATACTTCACATACAGTATATAGCTGCGTAAAAAAATAAGAGACCATTTCAAAACATTTTCAGTGTTTCTGAATTTACTATTTATTGTTATGTGTTTAGGTAAAATTGTCATTTTTGTTTCGTTCTGTTAACTAATATTTCTTCACATTTTCAAGATGCTCTGTATTTTTTCAGACCTCAAATACTGCAAAGAAAACAAGTTCATATTCAAATGTATTTCTACGTGTATTTAGGAAAAGTTCTAAATATTTTTTTATGTGAAAACCTTAATTTTCATGTCATGTCATGCTGTCAGTCTTTCACATTGCTGTTGGATGATTTAATGTCACTCCTGAGGTTTGATTTTGTAGAAATTCAACCGACACTGGACTGGAATGGCCGCAATACATCTAGAATGATTACATGATCATTTGGAATGGTCTCATAAGTTTTTTCTGCGGCTGTGTGTATTCTTTAAAGATATGTTTCATTTACATTTTACATTTCTATTATTTATTTATTTAGCAGACACTTTTATAATGGTTGTGTTTTTTAGCATGTTTTAGACCTTTTTTGCAGAAAGACACAGGCAGCTTGAAACTCTCTATTTCTTTCATACAGCATATTTCATAACAAACAGTCCAGCCCCAACCTTACTAGTTAATGTGCTGAATTGGTAGACAAGTGAGGCTGGTCATGATGTTAAAATTAGAGAAGCTGTGTCAAATAGCTCCTCAGGGTATACACACAATTCACCTGCAAGTTGCTTATTCAAAATGACATGCAGGTGTGTTCGGCCTTCAGGACCGACATTGACTGCCGCTGGATTATAGTAACAGAATGATCACTATGGAGTGATCTGTCTGTCATTGGGTTAAATGATCCAGCTCAGTTTGGTGATGACTCGTCTCTCGAGCTCCACTCCCATCCTTAGACTTACATTTCAACTAGACATCTTCCCCTAACTGAGCAGATACAAAGAGAGAGTTTGTCTGAAAGACTCCAGAGCCCAGCGGAGACCACTGTCAGAATGTGTTAACCTCACAGACGTGGGAGGCTTTTTTTGTTCTTGGAGGTAAAGGCGCTGTATGCCTACTTCTCTTCTTCTATATGTTTAATGACAAATATGGCCTGGAACATAAAGCACAATACTGCATTTCAGTTGAACCTCAGAATGATGAAACGGGAAAAGGAAAAGCTTGATGTGTATAGTATGTGTATTCTTTTGCTCTAAGAGCTATTTACATTAGGATTTGTGTTTCCAAGAATGTCTATGGTACTTCTGTAAATACTGTACGTGTCGTTCTGTCGTAAATTCTGGTGTCGTTTTATTATTTAGTTGATATACCATTTGGCATGTCTATTTTTTAACACATCAAACATTTGTATTAAAATGGAGATGTTGACGTGTATCCAAATATTAAAATACTATAATTATAAATTAAATGTAACTTAAATGTAATTTATAAATGTAATTAAAAAAATTATAATAATTTTATTTTATCTTATCTCATCAATTTTTTATTTTAAGATTTATTTTTGGTGTTTTGCCTTTAAGTGTACAGCTTATTGATAGAGAGGAAAGGAAGCGAAGTGGGAGAGAGAAGGGGGTGGGTTCAGGAAAGGACCACGAGACGGGAATTGAACCCGGGTCGCCCAATTTATTTAAAGTATTTAAACAAGTCGGAGCACTGCTCACTAGGCTATCGGCTCCGACTTATCTCATCATTTTATCTCATCATATTATCATCTTATTTTATTTTATCATATTTTATTTTATTGGAGATAAAAGTTCATCAATTACTCCAAAACAATTGGCCCCAACTACCCACATTGAGAGATAGATGGTCTAAATTTGAAACCTTTACTTTATGGAAAGCGCAGAACAAAGACCGAAGCATCAGAGCATCAAAATTATGCAACAAAATCCATGTTTATACTCTAGAAACCCTTTAAAGAGGGATCAGGAAAATGGTTTGTCTTTAGCCCAACAATGAGATGAAAAGCAGAAATTCCTCTGTGTTAAAGGGATGAAGGGATTTTCATCTCCTATCTCTCTTACAAGTATGTGTGTAGAAGAAAACGTGATCTCAGTGCCCCCACAACTAAGGGATGACCTTAATGGCCTCTTAATGAAAATGAACAAAAATGCACCAAAAACAAAATAAAGAGAGAGAGAATAGTCTATGTAAAACAAACACACACAGCTCAATCCCGGGCAGCACTGCATGAAATCGTCCTACTTTCTAAAGGTTGTAATTAATGTAATGCCCCATCCACGATCCCCCTGTCATTTTCACCCTGACAAACTGGAGGATCCTGTTAGCTCTCTGCTAATCCAGCTCAGGGTGGCACAATTCCCAGATCAACTGAGTGGTAGTACACAGAGAGATTATGCGGGCGGGGCCTGTGACACCGTCGATTTTTACATGCGTTCAAAACTTGTAGAGCCTGATGCCGGCATAACGTGACCTTACATGCCGCTATAGTGACAATAAGGTCATGGGTTTGATTCCCAAGGAAAACATGACTTGATCAAATGCACAAGAACTTAAATGGCATTTGAACACAATTAACATCCAGAAACACTGGGGCGGGCAACAGTGATAGGACTACAAAAAAATGACACGTGAACTACAACAGGAAGTGACAAAATACAAATACAAACCGAAGACTTCACAAGATAAACACAGATACAAGACACAGATGCAGCAACAAGACAGCAAGAGTTTATGTTTGATAAGAGTATAAAGTATTTATAAAGTTGCCACTTCCCCACCCCACCGAAAATGTTTTTGCTAAAAAATTGTAGCAAAAAGAAAACTGAGTTATTACACTCGTGTAGCTCAGCTGGTAGATCTAAAATGCTTAAGTTTATTGAGTTTAAATTCAATACACTGTACAGTAGGTTGCTTTTGGATTAAAGCATCTGCCCAATCCATAAAATGTAAATGTAATAGATTATTTGTAATCAAGTTTTTAAAAGCTATGGCCAGTTGTCTCTCTGTAGTGCTGTTCAGCAGAAGGCCTTTTACAGTCAAATCAATTGAGCTCTGATGTCAGTTTCCAATGGTACTCACTGCATTGTGTCGTTTATCAATTTACTTAACTGTGCTCAATTTTGTCACCAATGATCGCTGTCATCACAAATCGCCAACTCTCATTTAAAATGAATGGCTTTCAGTCGCTTTGTTGTAGTCAATGCAAAAGCTTGTTTTCTTGCAGGATTAAGACACTAAACAGAAAAACTGAAATCTCAACACAGATGTCTGCTGTATACTACAATTACCATATATAAGACGTTAAAAAGGAAGCTTTACAAAAGCTATATGAAAGGTGACATAAATAACGGTTTGACTGGCCTACAAAAATATTTTGTATTCTGCATATACAGAGTTATTGTAGATTAAACTGTTTTTATATACTGTAGGTGTACCCCATACATTACGATACATTACAAATGTACAAAACCTTACATTGGTTATTTATTTCATTATATCTGTGTTTTTATTCCTTGATTGTTCAGGTTATGCATCTGAGTTGATTCGAGCTCTGTACCTTTTGTCTTTAATGCTGCAATGTTATTACTGACTGAAGATACATTTTTCAAATATTTTAAAAATATTTTAATTGTTATACAGCAGCTTGACATGACAAGGAGTCAGCTGGTGGGTGGATAGTGTTAGAATAAAAGAACTGAAAAGGATTTCTGTCAGAGAAACATTACGATACAAAATTAATATCTATTTAAAAAAGCACATTAAAAAAGAGCAGAGGCTGACTAAAGTACAGTACACAAAAAAATAAAACACACACACAGCAAAAGTAAAACAATAATCACCAATAGTCAAAGAGTATTGAAAGCCAAAGAAAAGAAATAAGTCTTTAGAGAAGACTTAAAAGTAGAAATAGAGAAAGCAAATCTGAAACACAAAGTTTTGGACCCATGACCACGAAAGCGTTTTTTGTTTATACTAGAAGGAGTGTAAAGACAAAGCAGATTAGTCAGGTACTGAGGGGCCATTTAAAAGATTATTACGAAAATGTATAGCTAAATGTAAATATCACTATTAAAATTAAGTAGCAAATGCACACTTGGTGAACAGGTGCACTTTCAAATAAGATGTTTATCATCATCAGTTTTTGTGTCTTCAGTCCTGTTGTTCCTGTAAAAACATAAGCATGCTTAAACCAAATAGCACATTTTTTAAAGAAATTGTTCATCTATAAGATGCAATGGTTTTTCTTAAAGTGGAACATTTTGCATTTGATTACATCACACATGGGACAAGCTTGAAATGAAAAGCAAATTAAACACTTTTTAGTGAATTGCTCCAGAAGAAATCAGTAAAGTCAGCCCAGGCAAGCTGGGGAACATCACAAGCCCGTACAGCAAGAATCCAAAGTAGCGGAGGAGGTCTTCTCACGGCTGTGAGGTGTCGTAATCAATTGAGCGTTCCGCTGAGGAGAAACCCCTGAAGGCCCTCCGTACCCAGCCAGAAGTAGGCCGCCACGATCCTTCTGCAGCGCTGCCCTCAAAGACATGCGTCTTAATTAAAAACTGAGAGTTGTTAGGTTCTCCAACTTTCTCCTTTACTACCCCCTTTGGCAGTCGAGCAGCGGATCCTCTCTAAGGGCCCTAAAGAGGGTCCTCTAGAGGAAACATGTGTTTTGGCAGCGTCAGGAACCTGCTGTGTTTCCACTACATCTGCTTTTGTATAAAAAACTGTTTCGTACATTGTGTTTGACTTTAAGCTGATAAGATCCATGTAGATTTCTCTTTATAAATTCTAACTCTCGTTACACGGCTCGGAAAGAAAAGGAATGCAAGTATGGAGGCAGTGATGTTAAATCAAGCTGTCAGGAGACATAAAGTTGCCTCTGGTGCTTGAACGAGCCCCGGGCATTTTGTTGTGAATTTGAAAAGCTCAGTAGCTCATTTGCTAGCTTGTTAAGTTGTACTATACAATACAGCAATTACTAAAAGCTCATTGATAATGAAAGATCATTACAGCCCTGTCGGACTCTGTATGTGTTCAGTCAGTGACTTTAGGTTAAAAACAGGTTTTAAAACTCGGCTTGTGAAGTCAGTGGTTCTGAGGATCATATCCAATAGGTCAACACACCGTACTGCATCTTTTGTGCTTTTGTGACAGTAGGTTGCCTTGAATCATAACAGTCTATGATGTCTGGATATTTATCCAACATTCTGTATTTAAAGTAATTAGTCATTGATTTACAGTAAAAGCAAGTTCAGAGCCAAACATTGATTTTTGCTCTTTTAAGGAGCTCTTTGCCACACTTACAGTACAGCAGTGAAATGAGAATGGTATGGTGCAGATTTAAAGTCCCCCTGTAGTCAAAAATCTTATCACTTAAAACTCCTCTTTGAGCATTAAAATAGCATTTGTAAAGTTTTTTTCCTGTGACAAAAATGTCTTCATGCCCTAAAATAGCTTGAATGTATCTCTACAAAGGTGCATTAATGTGTATTGATGTTAATAGTATATGTACAGCATCTCTTAACAATTGCAGATCATCTCTCCCTCGTACTGTAGACGGTGTTTCAGGAACAGATAGTATTGCAGACTTATGGAGGCAGTACTATTGCAACTTGGGAATATTGAAGTAAATGATCCAATATTGATAACAACACACGAGGTGTATCATGCCATAAGTAAGCTGTCTGATGACAAAGCTAGTGGTCTAGATCATATCTCTGCTGAACATCTTAAAGATGGAAGTCGGAGGATAGCCCCTCTTTTAGCTGTCTGTTTTACTGGTTTTATGACTCATGGTTTGTTTACCAGACTCGATGTTGTCTGTTTTATTAGTGCCAGCTATTAAAGATAAAGCTGGTAAAGTAGGGAGCCTGGATATTTACAGGCCAATAGCCTTAGCCAGTATTTTATCTAAAGTTTTAGAAATGATTTTGTTGGATAGGATAAGTATGCTTATTAACTCAGCAGATAATCAGTTTGGGTTTAAAGCAAAACATGGCACTGACTTGTGTGTATATATACTCTTAAAGAAATAGTAAATAAGTACAGAGATAAAAACTCATCAGTGTTTTTGTGTTTCATTGATGCGTCAAAGGCTTTTGATAGAGTAAATCATGAAAAGCTATTTCTAAAGTGACACAATGAGGAGTGCTTAAATACATTGTGAAAATTTTGAGTGAAAATTGGTATACCCACCAGACAATGCAAGTAAAGTGGGGCGATACAATCTCTGCTCCTTTCGGGGTTAGTAATGGTGTGAGACGAGGAGGAATTTTGTCCCCAGTCTCGTTCAACCACTATATGGATGATTTATCTAAATATTTGAAAGCCTGCAAAACGGGTTGTAGGATTGGGAATAATTTAGTGAATCACATCATGTATGCAGATGATCTTGTTGTGTTCAGTCCCAGTAGTGCGGTCTTCAGCAGCTTTTGAACATATGTTCTGTTTATAGCTTTGAACATGATATTATACTGTATATAATGCTAACAAGAGTACTATTATGATTTGTAGCACTAAGGAGGAAAATAGTTTAAATTTCCCTGTTTTCACACTGTCTGATAAGAATCTAATGGTGGGTGTGAAAGTAAATCATGACAGATGATGATAATATAGAGAGGCAACATCGAATGATGTATATACAGGCTAACATAATTTTACGTAAGTTTGGTTTCTGTTCAGATGAAGTGAAAATATTAATGTTTAATGCATATTGCACACCATTATATACCTCTCACCTATGGTCCAAGTATAGTGCTGCAAAGCTTGCAAATGCTCCAAGTAGCCTATAATGATGCAATGAGAATTTTGCTGCGGAGACCTAGGTGGCATAGTGCAAGTGAAATGTTTGTGGGATACTTTTCAGGCTGTTTTACGAAATCTTGTGTTTAAATTTATCTGTCGGCTTAATGAGTCAAAAAATGAAATTATTGAGGGCCTAACTAATATAAGTGTAAGTTCTACATGGTATCAGTCCAGGCTGTGGAGGCATTGGTATCACCGTATTTATGTAATACATTGATTTCTTATCAATGTATTATCAGGTTTTTTATGTATTTATGTGTTTTATGTCATTTGTTTGTTCATAATTGTTTAATTGGACTTCGAGTCTGTAATAAAACTGATGATGATGATCTACACCCCTGCCTACAACTCGGACCGTAGATATGAATATGATAATTGGTCCCTGCCCCCACTAAATCGCACCAACTCGGACCATATGAATATGCAAATTAGTCATCGCTAGTGTTGTAGTAATCGAGATCGGTCTCAAGAGCACTTTTTGATGGTCTTGGTCTTGTCTTGGGATTTATTTAAAGACTGGTCAACTGTGGGAATTACACTAAGAACCCATGATTTTGTAATTATGACTTTTTAGTGTTATGTGAATCTTTTAGATGAATTTTAGGAGTGCTGGTCTTGGACTTGACTTGGTATCGGCCTGCCTGGGTTTTGGTCTTGTTTTGATCTTGACACCCTCTGGTCTTGGTCTCTTGGTAGATTTTGTGTACCTAAAAATATAAAATATCTATATATGCATCTTAAAAAGCTCTTTTTTCTTGGTTCAGAAAAGTAGTTCTTAGACTAAATTACCATGGGAAATCTTTATATTCCACACAAAGACAAGTGGTGTGCGAACAAAATCGAGTAAACAATTCGAACAAAATCCACCGACCCGTTCTGTATCATCTCATGAAAAATAATCACTAGTGCAAATGACAGCTAACAAAGAGTTTCAGTGATGCAAGCCTTTTAATTACAGGGTTGTAGATACATGCGTTCCACATTAGCGCAGCAACATGGAATTAATTCATCCGTGCTTATCAAAGTGATAAACCATGATTGGTTTTAATTGTTACACAGTCTTCCTCATCCGTTTTCCATCTTCTTTTCTGTAACAAGCCAAAGCTGGGATCCCAGAAATCTCAAGGAGTCAGCTGTGATAAACAACAGCGGCTGGTAATAGTTACAACAGTTACTTGTTTGATTAAAGGACCTATTTTGATGCTTGTTTGACAGAAGGAGGTGTGTGACTGCTGGTTCTATTAACTGGCGCTATGATGTCAGCAAAACAAATAACTGTTTTCTTCTTTTTTTAAAAGGCAGCGTATAGGACGCCTGGAGTGGGGACTGGTCACCTTGGTGAGGTGATTGGACGGCTTAAGGGTGATTAGCAAAACACTAGAAAATCTCTGCGCTATACTCATAACTCTGATGACCTGTATACTGACTGCACAACATACAGCCATGAATCAATCATTTTCATTTGTCCACATGAAGGGGCGGATTAGCAACAGTTGTGGCAGTTTCCAACACAATCTCATGGCAGATCATAACTATTTTACAAGGTGGCAAATTTGTATTCATTTGTACAATCTAATTTGTACGTTTTAGTACGATATGATTTCACCCCACTGACCTCTAGGTTAATTTAGGTTTAGGTTAAATTAATTATTGCTTTGTTTAATCCTGTTTCTGTACAATTTACATTGTACAAATTCATATGACATCGTCACCTCATACAAAAATAGTTATTATGGGAGGTCAGATTAAAGTTTTTTATGCATTGTCTAGCTCAAGAGTTAAATCAGGTGCTAAAGCCTCTGCACATAAATATATGTTTGGTTATAACTTTAACAGTTTAACATTCTTTTTTTCAACACATTACATTAAAACTGTATCTTACCATGTTTAGTTTGACACCATTTCTTTCTGCAAATAAATACGCATGCAAGTAACTCACATTTTCTCTGCTGTTTTCTCTGCTTTGGTGGGCTTAATCTCAATTTGTAGTCTGTCCTTGACATTGAAACATGTCCTCTATGTGGCATAATGTGTTAAGATGAATGCTTCCTAACTTTAAGGTCACAAGTTTAAATCATGCATGCAGCAGAACACATCTGCTATGCCACATACATTCTTTTCTTGTGTTGTTTTTTTGGGGGGGCCCCGCCTCGCTGCTTGCAGCTATATTTTTGGTTCTGCTTATATAATAAAGCAGAATTTCTTTGGTTAAGTGGGTGCTACAAAACCACAGACAGCACATGCCAATTCTTAGTAAATTCTCCAATGAGTGTGAAATAGCCCCAAATCATTAATTAATTACAACTTGTTGAAGGGAATCAGATTACAGTCATCTATCCAAACATGACAGCTGAAGAGATGCCAGGGAACGTAAGGTTTATGAGCCCGAATTTTATTTTATGCAGATTCTATTTGGTATGCAGATCACAACAGGGCTTTGTACCAGACCATCAATTTATGTTGTTATTTCTGTAATCTTCAATTTCTTCATGCAGCCGTTTATGAAAACATATCCTTTACATTGCAAGCTAGGAATCTAAGTTTTACAATAGACAGAAACTAAAAAGCGCAACCGAGATCTCTTTCATAGATGAATTAGCTTTCCTATTCAGAAATGACATGAAAGCAAACTATGATTTAAGATTTCTTAAGGAAACCTTTAATTTGGCAATAAATCTCAACAATGTCAAACTGTGGTCAGGTTTACTTGAGTCAGATCTCAATACTATACGAATTCAAAGATTTCTCATTGAAGTTTTCCAATACCAAATGTTCTAATGTTTTACAATGATAGATGTAAACTCTTAAGGATGCCAACAATTGCATTTGTGTCTAGGAGAAACATTTAGGACAAATGTAACACTTCCATTTTGTTTTTTTTATATAAAATGTTATGAATTAAACAATTTAGAATGGCATTAGATGTCCTGATCTATACACTTAAAAATAAAGGTGCTTAAAAGGTTTATGGTATCGAAGAAGGTTTTGAAGCACATTTTTAAAGAGTGTATGACAAGGCAATTTCGGAGTAACACAATGCTCTGGGGAATACCGGGCTATTTTGGGAACATAATGAGAAATTAGTCAATGCATGTTATCAGTCTGGCTCATATGTGGTATTGGCCTTTTCTTTCATCTGTTTGCAAGTCAGGATAGATCTTCAATTTTTCTTACTTTAATCCTGTAATCCACGAGGTTACAGGGTGCACAGCCAATTAGAGGAGCTCCATTATTTGAAGCATACAAAAGACGCAAGTGTCCCTCTGTACAGCCATGACATCTGATTCAAGGATTCAATATCAACTTGACGTGTCACTTTGATACGACACTCTCTCCCGAGCCTCTCTTGTGCTCTAAACACAACAAGTTGTTCTTTGGTGATTCTGGGAGTTATGCTGATAAGGCTCCTCTCTCCAGACACTGGGGCAGAGATACAGATCTCTCCTCCTGGTATTTAGCCTGTAGCAGAAAAAGGGATTACCTGCCGTGGTCAAAAAGCCCTCGGCCTCATCGGTGTGATTCCCCTTCTAATCGTCTAAATTGAAAAAGTATTTATAGTCAATCTGGTAGCCTGTCTGGGAGCAGATAATCAGATCTGGGTGTGCTCTTGATGCAATTTGTTTCGGGTTAGAGGCCCTTGTGCACTTTCACCTGCTATTTTGGATTACGTTGGAAATTTGTACTTAGTAGAAATCAATGGTTTAAGGTTTGGCCGGTTAGTGCAGTCTCCTGCAGGTAGGTTCCGTAACTCATAGATTTCAACTCATTAGCATCTGTTTCCATATGTAAGCAGTCTGCCTTATTGTAACTTATCGGTGCTAAGCTAACACAATACAACAAGACGAATGTGTTAGTTGAAAAAACGGCAATATTGACTTAATACATATAAAAACACAAACCAACTCATTCTCATCTGTTAAAGGTTACCTTATTTTTCTGGTATTTAAATGTCAGCGTTTTGTATAACCAGAGGCAATATTATGGCATCTTGGAGAACCCACTGACTTTTATTGTGAGTGATAACAGTAACTGAAATGTTGACTATTCCAAGGTGGTGACGTGTCAAAGGGTCTGGAGTGGTTGAATATGGCATCTATGCATATCTGCCGTTGCAACTTAATTACATCATCTGTCTATATATGGACCTCTTCAGATGACGTAATCAACACTAGTTTAAAGTAATACTTCACCCAAAATGAAAATTCTGTCAACAGTTACTGTTGTTCCAAATCTGTATAAATTTCTTTGTTCTGATGAACACAGAGAAAGATATTTGGAAGAATGCTTATAAACAAACATTTCTTGCCCCCCATTGACTTCCATGGTAGGAAAAATTACTTTTTTTTGTTCTGTTGAACACAAAAGAAGATATTTTGAAGAATGTAGGACCGCAAACAGTTCTGGGGCACTTTTGACTACCATTGTATTTTTTCCTACTATGGTAATCAATGGGAGGCAAAATCTGTCTGGTTATAAGCATTCTTCCAAATA